>NC_139629.1:27939208-28036708 GCF_964638095.1 Poromitra crassiceps
CATGTGATTGTTGGTGATGTGAACACTTGGGGATGGCAAGTCAAATAAATCTAATAAATACCTGAAAGTCTGGAGTAAAAATACAGAAAATGACTTTGGTAGAAGTTAGTCACCTATTAGAATATGACTTGAGTAAAAGGTGTCTATTTTACTCTACTTAAAGGATGGCCTTACCGGACCGGTAATCAAACCACTTTGTATCATTAATAATCTGGGTAATGTAAGCACATGGTCAGTGTTTACCTTCTCTCTGTGTTTTGCTCACGGAGATCTCCCATTTCCTCCTCTGGCAAAGCGCTCCGTTCTGACGTGTTACGCGTCACAACGTCGCTGCGTAAGTTGTGCTGGAGAGGCAGAATCTGCTCGAGGGCGGCTGTTATTGTTTCTTTTTCTTTTTTAAATATGCACACATCCATGGAGAATCACATGGAGAGCCTTAACGAGCCCTAATGACTTGCAGCTGGTGGGGGCGGAGTTTCTGCAGACAGGAGCAGGAGCAAATACACCATGAGGTAAACAGAGAGAGAAGGCAAAACACTGGCCATGTGCTTATTTTACCTACATTATATATGATACAAAGTGGGTTGATTACCGGTAAAGCCATCCTTTTAAGTATCAAAAGTAATTTTCTGATATTAAATGTACTTAAAGCCCCTGGAAACACATATCCACAATAACCTTCTAACTATGTAATTTATGGCCTTATGTGCATAATAGTAAGCATCTAAAAGTATTAGACATTACTTTCAATCCAAATCCTAAATATTGCCATTTATGTTTTTGTACTGTTCTTGATGTTGGGTTTGAAGTGGGCGTGGTTATGCTCAAGATGACACGATAAGCTCCGTGAACCAATCAGGCTGAACCAAAGTGCCTCTGCCCTGAAAATTCAAATCATTCATCACCATGTATGAGGTTGTGCAGCACTGTGGGGGGAGGGGAGGGGGAGAGAACACTGAGCAGACACCTCCACAGTTTCAGAGCAGAGGATACCTCTTAGTCTTTCATGATTTTGAAACCTACTTTTATACACTTGGCGACATTTTTAATCGTTCAATGATTTCCCACTCATGCCTGGGCTTGAGGGGGAAAAAAAATCTTCTTGAGTTCTATAGCAGTTGGCAAACAACGTTATGGCGATTTACTGCCACCAACTGGAACGGAGTGTGCGTCGTGATTAACGTAACTTGCAAAGCTAGGAGCACTGATTCGCCAAAACCTGCTTGCTTGCAGGCTACCAAATTTCTTCCGATTTTATTTTGTAGTAACGAGTAAGATGCTTAAGGGAAATACCGTAGAATGGAATAAGAGAGTATACCCTTTATTTAGGAAATGTAGTGGAGTAAAAGTGAAAGTTGACAGAAATATAAATACTAAAGTATGTATTGAATTAATACGTACACATTGTAACTAAGTATGATTAGTTTGTTACATTACACCACTGTAATGGAATATGTGGCAGCACGTATACATGCATGTGCGCACACACACACACACACACACACACACACACACAGTCACACAGTCATAATAGAGATGAGAGAGTAATAGAGTGTGAGGGTCCAGGGAAAGGTCAGAGTCATCAGTAAACAAATGACTATTTAACCATAAACACGTCATTGAGACTTAAAGACAATTCACTGACGGAAGCCCCCTCAGGTGACGGCACTCTTTCAACTGTGTTTAGGTTTCTTTCAACAAAAAAATGCAAAAGTGTCAGATGTCGCAAATCCTTTTATGGGCTTCTTTATATATCTGCGAGTTCACCTGGAAGGGGTTAGGGTTGTGATGTCATCAGTGATGTCACTCGAGCAACGTGTGCGAGGGACAATTGTTCGTGGTGAGAATTCCCGAGATGTGCGCATGGATTTGAGTATGGATCGAGGCGACAAGGAAGAGTGTGTGTGTATGAAGTGATGTCACCCAACTGGAAGTGATGTCACGCAATTGCTCGACGGTGATGCTAGCAGGCATTTGTGATGTCATCAGTGATGTCACTCGAGGAATGATCTTCTCTTTATTTAGTTATAGTGGTGTCTGTCTGTGGCGGTGTCCTGTGCGTCACAATTGATGACAAGAAATTGTCACTCAACTGAAAATGATGTCATGCAATGATGTCATGCAAAGCACCTGGGTGTCACTTTGTTTCTTATACTTGACTTTACATAATGTGTCACATTAGACATTTGAATATTTTTGGAAGCTTTTACAGTCTTCCTACGATCGACATTATTTCCAAGTCTATGATCAAACTCTTTTTTTTTCTCCCCCGGGCCGGGACTGATTGAGAATGACAAGCCAATGTAAAATACCTATTTCCCTTTTCTCAAACTCACACGGAGCAATTGACTTCTCAGGCTCTTGAGGGAGGAAAATCACCGTTGTAATGTTATAATGTCTCCTGCGTAGGATCATCTGGACGCTGAGATGATCGTCACAGGATGCTGATCTGCTGGCAGGATTTATAAATGTGTGTGTGTGTGTGTGTGTGTGTGTGTGTGTGTGTGTGTGTGTGTGTGTGTGTGTGTGTGTGTGTGTGTGTGTGTCTGTGTGTGTCTGTGTGTGTCTGTGTGTCTGTGTAACTAGGCATTGGGAGGGTAAATGCACATTGTCTGGACACAATGTCTACAATACAGACATTTTATTCTGCCACCTGGACTGGGATTGGAGGCTGCAACAGTGATTTGAGTGATGCAGTGAAAGGTTAACCCTCTAAGCTGTGGTCAAGCCGTATGTTTGCTGTTTATTTTGTTCTAGTTGACTTGATGGACTTCTCTGAGTATGGCCAGAGGGCGGAGAGGGGGGGGGGGCACAGGGTTCAGAGGTCAAACACAGGGTTCAGAGGTCAAACACAAGACATCCGAGGAGAACCAACAGCCACAAAAAAAGCATTTCAAGCCCCTCTTGGATCCTGAGGAGAGCACTTAGAAATACTGTGCATCAGATCAGACTGCCAGTTTGCTCTGCTGTTTGTCATTTAATTCCCTATGATTGGCTCAACTTCCTGCCACTCAAGATCTTGTTTGCTGGGGGAGGGGCATCTGGCACATCTGCCTGCTTCAACAAACTGCTCATCAAGCAGTATGCCACAAGAGGCCATACAGTGATGTGTTTAGGCATGAAGTAGATGATAGGCTATCTCAAACATCAACCAGTACAGCATTGCATTTTAAAAATGAAGAATGCAAATGTTCAATAAAGTAAAAAAATAAATCAATAATTGGTAATAAGACAAATGATAGCAATATAATTATTGAACAAACGATGTGATTGTGAAGTGACACAAGTGATATAAGTGGTCTCTTTCGGTTGGCAATTAATATTTAAATGAACTGTTACATGATCAAAGGTATTTTACATCACCTTACAATGTGAATCAACCAATCAAAACTTAGTGTCCTTTTTTTCTTTATTTTTTTCTTCTTTTGGTAGGGCAGGACAGCCATGAGACGTCACATGCAGATTGAACCCTTCCTTTGTGTCTTTGTTGTGTAGTCTAGCCGGGTGTGAGGTTGACACACTGAACCCATTATTTTGACCTCGTATAGGAGGCACAGACGCAAAATACGGATCTCCAATGTCAGGAGTTGCAGAATCTGTCAAGGACAGCAGGTGGATGCAGACACACAGTTCAGGGTTGAGGTTGAGGTGTGTGTGTGTGTGTGTGTGTGTGTGTGTGTGTGTGTGTGTGTGTGTGTGTGTGTGTGTGTGTGTGTGTGTGTGTGTGTGTGTGTGTGTGAGACCATATAAGTTTGAAGATCCAAAAAGTTTTCTTTTTGGATCTTCAAACTCAAGGCCATGACCTATCCAGGCCTCAATGAGGAGATTGATTACTCTCCTTTCTGGTAAATTGCTTTCTTTCTTTTTTGTGGGGGGACATGTGCTTATGTTTGTTGTTTTTTTACAAGTTGTACCTCTGAAACGAGTGATAGGTTTGTACAAGGTGTTTTTTTCCATTATGTCAGTGCTGGAGTTTACCTGCCGACTCCTTATATGGTCGTCTTCCTGTCAGCTCAATGTATTATGCAAATTAACTTGGTTGGCATTTCCTGCCACACCTTATAGTTTGCATTGCAGTTTTTCCCTTGTTTGTCACCCTGATGAAGGCCTGTGTGCCGCAACGCGTTGGTGCCTTTTTAATTCTTGCTACTATTCATAGCTTTCAAGGGGCGTTACGTGCTGCCGGGAACGCCCACCTGGCGGTCAAACAGTACTGCTAAGTACTGTTTGAGCGGACGACAGCACAGGCATCACTACAGTATCTTCTCTTTTAGCAAGTCTCACTAATCCCACAGTGGTTTAATTACCTGCTTTTGAGATCTGCAAAAAATAGTTTGCTTCTGTCTCACCCGTTCTCCCTCTCTCTTCACACGCGACGAGGGCTGTGCTCTCTCTCCACAACATTATAAAAACGAGTCCGCACTCCGCACGCAGTTTGTTGTGAAACAATTTCTCCGAACTGCCATGTGTTGGACAGTAACGTTAACGATAGTTCGGTTTGTTTGAAGTGCCCAAAACGTGCAGTTTGTTTAGATATCGTTCTTTTTCAACGCTTGATAGATGGTCTAAATATTCCTGACTGGAAACTGGTGGAAAAAAGACCGCTTTTTGCTGGAGCTGCGTCTGGTCAGTGTTCAGCGCCATTGTTGTTTTGAGTTTTGACCGCCAGAATGGGCGTTCCTTGTACTTACGTAACGCCCCTTGAAAGCTATGAATTGAGACACTGCATGTAATAGGCCACGCCCATCACGGGGGAAAGGCTCCGTTCATTTCCACACACCAGCGTCATTTTCCTTGAATTAAACATGGCTAAAAGCTGTTGTGTGGTGGGGCTGCGCAGACAACAAATGTAAAAAATCGCCAGTTAGTTTTTTTCGTACTCCCGAGCAAAACAAGGAAGCCATTGAGAATTGGCAAGGAGAAAAATGTGGATCTAGCTGTCAAGAAGTAAGTTGGAGTGTTCATCTTCCGTATATATGATCTTTCTGTGCAACACGCAGCCATGCACGTGACATAGGAGAACGCCAGGATTGGAGGGGGGCTTTTTTATATCCCCCCGTCTTCGGCGTGGTTTCTGAATGACGACGCGTTACGCAGTGTCTCTATGCATTAGCCATACAATAAAGGCTTTTTCCCTTTTTTCACCTACAAGAGTGCCTTGGTTACTTCCTTTTAGTCATTACATTATGTCATTTTAGATGCATGAATGACTCTTCCACTGCAGTTCCAGTAGATCAGACATAATATTTGTATTACTTAGTAATTGATATGATTCATCATGGGTAGATTAGGGTTATGACACATTAAGACCCATGAGAGTTCTCGTGCTCATACACTAGGTTAGCTATGGTAACTACGTTGCTGCATGCTTTCGGGTCTCGCTGAAGAGGTGGATGGCATTTGGGAATAAACTATCCATGTGACGAGAGGTTCTGGTCGTGTGACGTCTGTTATGACGTGTGTCTCCTGACTCATCACCCCATCCATCCTCAATAGCCAATCAGCCCCTGTCAATATGTCAATAAGACGTTGTTGGTAATGACGTCACTGCCGAGGCTGACGTGGCAGTACATATAGCCATGCTCAGCGCGTCATCGTCCTCTTTCCCTGATCCTTCACCCCCATGGTCGCTGTACCTGGGCTGATCGTATCCCATCCTCTGAAGCTGTGTTTCGCCCCACCCACCTCCCCAGTCCACCACCAATGTCTTGACTCCTGAAGAATCCCCTACAGGATGGGGGGGGATTCTCTATCCTAGACTGAGCAGATGCCCTCCTCTCTCACCACAAGAAGAGAGGCATCTTACCACGCAGTCATTACGCACTGTCTGTGACATCATGATCGGGGATATACAGTATGACATCAATAGTGACCTTGCCACCAGGGCGAGCTGTCTAGAACTGTATGACATCATCGGCGACCATGGCCACTTTCTTTTGCAGAGACATGACAGAGCGTCAGACACTAGTGGCCACTCCGTAAAAAAGACTTTCAGCTCAGCACCAGCGCTTCAAGTGCTCGACATGTTAGTTGAGGGACACGCCCCCAACTTTGCACTGTTAGAGAGCTTCACTGGTAACATCTTCATACATGTATGAGAGACAACAGAAAAGAAGGGAAACATCCTGTCAGTGAAGGTGTGTGTGAAGGTGTGTATGTGTGTGTAGTATCAGGATCAGAGAATGACAGCTTTCCTCTGTCCCAGTCCAGACTCACTCTGACCCTCTGGAGCTTCTTCTTCACTGGGATTATAGTGAATAGATTTGGGTATGTTAGGTATTGACCATCATAAGAATCTAACCACATCCCCCATAATCCGTGCAATACCATATCCTTCCTGTGGGCAGACTCTTCTAACACACCCAGCTCCCAGAATGGACTGTCTCCAACGTCAACATCCCAGCTGTGAGTTCCTGAGTTAAAGCCCTCAGAGGCCAAGACAGCATAACGAGAGCCAAGCCTCTCTGGGTTGTCGGGGACCTTATTGTATTCCTGTCCTCTTATAATGGTCAGATCTTCAGATAGTCTGACTTTGCCAGTGTTTGGGTCCAGAATCACAGGAGTGTAAGAGACCTTCTCATTCATCTTGTCCCAGACTCTGAAGCTCAGGTTGGCCAGGTGTTTGGCCTCGTCTATCAGAGCTCCTGACACCAATTGTGGATCTTCCAGCAGGGAACGCTGGACTCTTTCCACTGTAGCCTTGTAGTTGTGCAGGACTGAGACATTTTCAGCTCTCAGCTCCTTCTCTATGGCTCTGACTGTGTCTGAAAGAGCTGCTATCTCTCTGCTCAGACCCTCAATCTTCTCCTTCATCGTCTGACTCTTCTGCTCCTCTTCCTCCCTCAGTGCAGCGATCCTGGCCCTCTGTTCCTCTTGTAGAAACTGGTGAAGCTTCTCAATCTCCTGCTTAATCTGCCTCTCTGTGCGTCGGGCCTGGACCTTAATGTGTTCTGCTGTTTCATCAAAGAGCTTCAGTTCCTCCTTGTGATGCTGTGCAGCATCGACAACACATACTGACACAAACACCAGAATCAGACACACACAAACGAGAGCCAAGAGTTTGGGTTTCTCAGACAGCAGCATGTTATCTCAGATGTGAACAAGAGCCATCCCTTTATCACCTCAGCAGGGAAGGATTTATGACATCACTGTTACGGGCACAGACACATTTAGTGACATCACTGATGATGACATTTTGACATCATTGTCATCAGTGATGCAAAGTTTATGTCTGAGATAGCAGATATACATACATACAGAGTAGACATACATAAAGACATACAGACACTCACTGATGACATCATCATCGAGTGGTTTCGTGACATCAATGTCATCAGTGATGCAAAGTTGTCTGCGCACATTTGCTCAACTTTGCATCATGATGCGGTGAAGAGTGGGATCATGAATTATGACATCATCACTGTCGACTGATGATGACATTTTGACATCATTGTCATCAGCGATGCAAAGTTTATGTCTGCGCACAACTGCCCAACTTTGCATCACTGATGACATCACAATGATTGTGCGCAGACAGACATACATACATACAAACATGCATACATACATACATACATACATAAAGACATACATATACACAGGGGCGGTTTTAGGATGACACCTTTGGGTGGGCTCAGCCCCCAAAGAATGTATATGGTATGTATAATGTGTATGGTATTTGCATAATACATTGAGCTGACAGGAAGACGACCATATAAGTTTGAAGATCCAAAAAGTTTTC
Source organism: Poromitra crassiceps (assembly GCF_964638095.1). Lineage (NCBI taxonomy): Eukaryota > Metazoa > Chordata > Actinopteri > Beryciformes > Melamphaidae > Poromitra > Poromitra crassiceps. The sequence goes on from NC_139629.1 coordinate 27,946,950, forward strand.
TTTTTGGATCTTCAAACTCAAGGCCATGACCTATCCAGGCCTCAATGAGGAGATTGATTACTCTCCTTTCTGGTAAATTGCTTTCTTTCTTTTTTGTGGGGGGACATGTGCTTATGTTTGTTGTTTTTTACAAGTTGTACCTCTGAAATGAGTGATAGGTTTGTACAAGGTGTTTTTTTCCATTATGTCAGTGCTGGAGTTACCTGCCGACTCCTTATATGGTCGTCTTCCTGTCAGCTCAATGTATTATGCAAATTAACTTGGTTGGCATTTCCTGCCACACCTTATATATGTTTGTGTTGCAGTTTTTCCCTTGTTTGTCACCCTGATGAAGGCCTGTGTGCCGCTACGCGTTGGTGCCTTTTTAATTCTTGCTACTATAGAGACACTGCATGTAATAGGCCACGCCCATCACGGGGGAAAGGCTCCGTTCATTTCCACACACCAGCGTCATTTTCCTTGAATTAAACATATCTAAAAGCTGTTGTGTGGTGGGCTGCGCAGACAACAAATCGCCAGTTAGTTTTTTTGTACTCCCGAGCAAAACAAGGAAGCCATTCAGAATTGGCGAGAAGAAAAATGTGGATCTAGCTGTCAAGAAGTAAGTTGGAGTGTTCATCTTCCGTATATATGATCTTTCTGTGCAACACGCAACCATGCACGTGACATAGGAGAACGCCAGGATTGGAGGGGGGCTTTTTTATATCCCCCCGTCTTCGGCGTGGTTTCTGAATGACGACGCGTTACGCAGTGTCTCTATGCATTAGCCATACAATAAAGGCTTTTTCCCTTTTTTCACCTACAAGAGTGCCTTGGTTACTTCCTTTTAGTCATTACATTATGTCATTTTAGAAGCATGAATGACTCTTCCACTGCAGTTCCAGTAGATCAGACATAATATTTGTATTACTTAGTAATTGATATGATTCATCATGGGGTAGATGAGGGTTATGACACATTAAGACCCATGAGAGTTCTCGTGCTCATACACTAGGTTAGCTATGGTAACTACGTTGCTGCATGCTTTCGGGTCTCGCTGAAGAGGTGGATGGCATTTGGGAATAAACTATCCATGTGACGAGAGGTTCTGGTCGTGTGACGTCTGTTATGACGTGTGTCTCCTGACTCATCACCCCATCCATCCTCAATAGCCAATCAGCCCCTGTCAATATGTCAATAAGACGTTGTTGGTAATGACGTCACTGCCGAGGCTGACGTGGCAGTACATATAGCCATCCTCAGCGCGTCATCGTCCTCTTTCCCTGATCCTTCACCTCCATGGTCGCTGTACCTGGGCTGATCGTATCCCATCCTCTGAAGCTGTGTTTCGCCCCACCCACCTCCCCAGTCCACCACCAATGTCTTGACTCCTGAAGAATCCCCTACAGGATGGGGGGGGATTCTCTATCCTAGACTGAGCAGATGCCCTCCTCTCTCACCACAAGAAGAGAGGCATCTTACCACGCAGTCATTACGCACTGTCTGTGACATCATGATCGGGGATATACAGTATGACATCAATAGTGGCCTTGCCACCAGGGCGAGCTGTCTAGAACTGTATGACATCATCGGCGACCATGGCCACTTTCTTTTGCAGAGACATGACAGAGCGTCAGACACTAGTGGCCACTCCGTAAAAAATAATTTCAGCTCAGCACCAGAGCGCTTCAAGTGCTCGACATGTTAGTTGAGGGACACGCCCCCAACTTTGCTGTTCCGCTGGTAGAGACCTTCACTGGTAACATCTTCATATGAGATCTACTGTGAAAGAAGGGAAACATCCTGTCAGTGAAGGTGTGTGTGAAGGTGTGTATGTGTGTGTTAGTATCAGGATCAGAGAATGACAGCTTTCCTCTGTCCCAGTCCAGACTCACTCTGACCCTCTGGAGCTTCTTCTTCACTGGGATTTTAGTGATTGGACTTGGGTATGTTCCGTATTGACCATTATAAGAATCTAACCACATCTCCCATATTCCGTGCAATACCATATCCTTCCTGTGGGCAGACTCTTCTAACACACCCAGCTCCCAGAATGGACTGTCTCCAACGTCAACATCCCAGCTGTGAGTTCCTGAGTTAAAGCCCTCAGAGGCCAAGACAGCAGAAGTAGAAGAGCCAAGCCTCTCTGGGTTGTCGGGGACCTTATTGTATTCCCGTCCTAAAGTAATGGTCAGATCTTCAGATAGCCTGAGTTGGGCAGTGTTTGGGTCCAGAATCACAGGAGTATAAGAGACCATCTCATTCATCTTGTCCCAGACTCTGAAGCTCAGGTTGGCCAGGTGTTTGGCCTCGTCTATCAGAGCTCCTGACACCAATTGTGGATCTTCCAGCAGGGAACGCTGGACTCTTTCCGCTGTAGCCTTGTAGTTGTGCAGGACTGAGACATCTTCAGCTCTCAGCTCCTTCTCTATGGCTCTGACTGTGTCTGAAAGAGCTGCTATCTCTCTGCTCAGACCCTCAATCTGCTCCTTCATCATCTGACTCTTCTGCTCCTCTTCCTCCCTCAGTGCAGAGATCCTGGCCCTCTGTTCCTCTTCTAGAAACTGTTGAAGCTTCTCAATCTCCTGCTTAATCTGCCTCTCTGTGCGTCGGGCCTGGACCTTAATGTGTTCTGCTGTTTCATCAAAGAGCTTCAGTTCCTCCTTGTGATGCTGTGCAGCATCGACAACACATACTGACACAAACACCAGAATCAGACACACACAAACGAGAGCCAAGAGTTTGGGTTTCTCAGACAGCAGCATGTTATCTGAGATGTGAACAAGAGCCATCCCTTTATCACCTCAGCAGGGAAGGATTTATGACATCACTGTTACGGGCACAGACACATTTAGTGACATCACTGATGATGACATTTTGACATCATTGTCATCAGTGATGCAAAGTTTATGTCTGAGATAGCAGATATACATACATACAGAGTAGACATACATAAAGACATACAGACACTCACTGATGACATCATCATCGAGTGCTTTCGTGACAACAATGTCATCAGTGATGCAAAGTTGTCTGCGCACATTTGCTCAACTTTGCATCATGATGCGGTGAAGAGTGGGATCATGAATTATGACATCATCACTGTCGACTGATGATGACATTTTGACATCATTGTCATCAGCGATGCAAAGTTTATGTCTGCGCACAACTGCCCAACTTTGCATCACTGATGACATCACAATGATTGTGCGCAGACAGACATACATACATACATACAAACATGCATACATACATACATAAATACATACATACATACATACATACATAAAGACATACATACATACATATACATACATACATACATAAAGACATACATACTGTATACACAGGGGCGGTTTTAGGATGACACCTTTGGGTGGGCTCAAAGAATGTATATGGTGGGCCGCAGACCGCCTAGGGGGGTCCGGGGGCATTTCCCCCCCCCGGGAGAAGATTTTGTACATTTCAAAGTAAAATACCAAAATGCCTGGCCACTTAGCATTATGCTAGTGAGCATTTGCATATCAACAGACTCATTAACAAACAGCTTAGCACTAGTAGCCTAGTTTACACCTCAGCTCAGTAGCCCCACAATGATGATCACAGGTACCCAATACATTAGATGCAAGATGTTGCCCCCATTCACTTCATAGTAAACTCTGGTTGACTAATGAAGAAGTTCATTTACAAAATATAACTTAAAATAAAGACTTTTCAACCAACTCAATGATCATGGTGTTTAACACCTTACTCACTATAGAAAATAGACTTAATCTACATTGGCTTGCTGGTGGTCTCTGTTGTCAGTCTGAGGCTCTCAAGGAGAAATAGAACACTTCCTTATTTCCTGGGTGATCAATTTTCCAGGAGTGTAGATATGTAACTTCCTCTAGACCTAACCATATTTTCAAAATAAAGGTTGTATGTTGCATACACCAATCACCAATACCATTATTATTATTATTTGTATGGCTTTAAAGCATGAATGAGAGATGAATAGATCTGAGCCAACTGTGATGTCATCAGTCTAAGTATTCCAGGAGTGTCTGTCAGTATGTCTGTCAGTATGATGTCATCAGTAATTCATCAGTAATTCCAGGAGTATGACATGATTGATAATTCCAGTGATGAGTACCTGTGTGTCATTGTGTCAGTATGTCCACTGTGTGTCAGTGTGTCTGTGTCAGTGTGAGAGTATGTATGTCAGTATGTCTGCGCACAAGTGCCAACTGTGATGTCATCAGTCTAAGTCCCCCCTCTTCTTGCTTCTGTGATTATGTCATCGGGGATGATGTCATCGGTGATGTCATCAGTTTAAGGCTATAAGGCTATTATAGCCCCACGGGTAATTACACTAGTTACTTTAAAAACAAGCGCTATAAATTATGCCAGAGAGCCGGCTACCGGCCACTGATGACGTCATTTGTCACTATGTCTCCCTCTCTCCCTCAGTCTGCAGCATGCAGTAACGTAGTGTATCAGCTAGGGCTGTCCTCTAAAAGTCGAATAGTCAAATCATCAGTCGACGGAGATTTAAATTCCAATCTTAACTCATTCAGGGCCAGTTTAGGACTGCCAATATTTAGCACAGGCCAAAGATTTTCATAATTGTTGGTCATCTTTCAAGACCCACAGTAAATTATCTATTAGCACCAGAGTGATTTGCAATACCTCAAAATGAAGATGTACGTCTCTGGGTTCACCAGGGGAAAAAAAGTGAGCTTTTAGCATGTTCTGTACTCTACTTATAGCCATTTATATACACCCTGTTTTCCCCCAGAAGGTCTCCCAGAGAAAATAAACAGGAGAAAAGGCAATTTTTGTAAAAGGGCACAATCTCAGGCATAACTCACTCTCAATTATTTTATTTTGAACTGTATTGACATCAGACATGTAAATATTATTCGTTAGGACACAAATGACAAAAAAAATATATATATATATATATATACACATGAAGTGCTTTTTTTTTTTACATTCAACAATACAGTTTACTCGGTGTGAGTGTGCAGACAGACAAACAGACAGACAGACAGACAGACACACCGACAGACAGACAGACAGACAGACAGACAGACAGACAGACAGACACACACACACACACACACACACACACACACACACACACGATCCCCCTTTTAGATTTCTAACCCCACATAGGATAAGCAATAACCACGCCCTGTGGCGCTGGGATTGGCCAGGAGCAACACTGGAGGGCACGCAGCCCAGCGATTTCATGAACCAACTGAAGAGCTCTTGAGAAGGACAGCGGGCTGCTGTGACTGCCTTCTGCCCGCTGCTGCCTAGCTGTTCCTGTGTTTATTTTGATTTGTTCTGGTACACCCGTCCTCGTCCATGTCTCCCTGTCATATCCTCTCTGCTTTGATCGTTCCCGTTTTCCCCTCGGCTATTCAACACGTCCTCACCGCCCTCGCAAACTGATCGATCATTTCCTCATTCCTCCGATGATCAAACACATCTCTTGATTACTTTCTCCCGTTTTCTCCTGGCTGGCACAGAGGAAGGCGACTCCAGCTCGTGCAGCGCGCCGAGGGCGTTTCAATGGCGTTTCTCCTGTCTGCACAAGGAAGCGTTACCCGTTTTCTACTTTTCCTCTTGCTCAATTTCAAAACAACAGCTGCGGTATGTGTTTGATCGCGTGCTGTCGGCTACCCTTTGAAGGCAGGGACCTGTGTCTGTGTCACAGGCTGGGCAAGTGTTTGCTGCAGGCGCTGCACCAATAAAAACAAAAACACGTCAAACACGTCATTGGCGGGGAGGGCTATTTCTGATAACACGTCAAAGACGTCATTGGCGGTGAATGAGTTAATTTCTTTGTTAATTTATTATTGTTTAGATTTATTTAGGCCTACCAGTTTTTGAGAAATAGGCTAAAGAACTGTATAGAATAGCCCTAGGCATTTGTTTATTCATGTAGGCTACATGTTTTAATTTTCAAAAGGTGAAATAAAGATTTGGCTATAAGGGCTTAATTGTCTCCTGCCTGTCTCATTATTCAGACAAATCCATTATCCAATAGCCCGACGTTAGAAATCCAAATCCTACATGATCATACAGTCTCTTATTGATTTTTAAATGCTCAAAATATATCCCCATCAATCACTCTGTTGCATTAATATGGTCAAAATAATTACTATATATATACTATACTTTTGTTTTGTTATTTTTATAGAATAGTCGAAAATTCGTATTGGGACAGTCAAATTCGATTCGACTGGCAGAATTCTGAGTCGAAGACAGCCCTAGTATCAGCGTAAGAACTCTCATGAGTCTAGAGGGGGGTGGGGAGGGGCTCTCTTTGTCTTCAAAAATCTCTGGCTGCCTTTGTGGAACTCCAAAAACCTCAAAAGGTACAAAATAACAAACAAAACATCATTTTCTTCTCTTTTGACTTTTGGAATTAAAGTGCTTTCATGTTCCCCTGGGATTCTATTATCCTAGCCTACCGCATATTGCATTTCAATAAGTTTTATGCTTCGAGCACAAATCCGTTCCCTTTAATTTTGGATAATCATATAATATTTATACATAAACAAAAAAATATATAGCACAAACTATACCAACCCCTCCCCCCCTGTAGGAGTGGAATTATACAGTAAACAATGAAAAATACAATTACCATGCTGCTTTGTTGGCTGCATCACTTAGTTATTTTCTTTCAGGCAATATGCCAAGGCAGCCTTGGCTTGGGTCCTACGATTGTCAGTTGGAGTGAGTGGGAGGTCATTAACATTGCTGTGACCGTGCCGGGGGTCTAGGAACGATACAACAGTCGTAAAATGAAGATGAAAACATTGTGTGCTAAGAATTGTTCACTAAGAATCCCACTCAGCTCTGTGGCTGCTTACATGATCTGATGTGTAGGAGAGGGGAATCAGTGCTGCTACTGTGCTGGAGTCTGGGGGAATGTTCCTGTTGCTATTGCCAGTATGTGGGGTCTGTATGACATTATCATGTCAGCAGCCAATGACTTCATTTATTTGAATGCATACAAAAAATATCAAATATTTCATAAATTCCAGCTATGCCTCGTCTGTGAAATGAGCACATCCTATCCTATAATAAGAATGCAAAGTGTCTGTGAGCGAGTGAGCAGAATAGTGTTCGGCCACAGCTATGCCATTCACGTGCGATCAGGCTGAATCTTTCAGGAAGTGTAAAACAGCACACCTACAGGTGACCTAACGGTAATTACTGTAGATATAATTGAAACTTTCAGGAAGTGTAAAGAGCACCCGTGCAGGTGACCTGACAGAGCCGGATTTCTTAATTAGGTAATTCCCCTAAATTACCTAATGATGATGTGATGTCATCAGTGATGATGTCATCAGTGATGTTATCCTTTCTAGCCCAGGCTATAAGTTCAGTGATGATGTCATCAGTGATGATGTCATAGGTCACTCAAGCAGTTGCGCGCTGCGGATGCCAATAGGGCAGGCGAGGCCACGCAGCAGCTGAGCTGCGGGTGAGCCTAGGAATTGAGCGCGCGTAGCGCGAGAGATGCCTAGCAATAATAGATAAATGCCCTGAGTTATAAAGTGACATGTATGACATGCCTGATGACATCACAATTGCTCAAGTGACATCATGATGAGATACCGTAAATTCCGGACTATAAGCCGCGGCTTTTTTCCCGTTTTTTGGCCTTTTTTGGCCCCTGCGGCTTATATAACGGTGCGGCTTATCTATGGATTTTTTCAAAAAAAAAAAAAAAAATCTCTCTTTTTTAGCACTCTTTCTAACTATAAATCCACTTCTGTTTTAATTTCCTCTCTTGCCCTCTTTTAACAACATAACATAACATAACATAACACAACACAGGTAAGCAGAAAGAAAAAGACGAAGCAATCACCGCCATGAATGAGGAAATGACTCACCTGCTGGAGGCTGGAGATACACGGCTTGGGCTAAACTTTTACTCCGTGAAACACTATCGATTAAGTCCGACATCGCTCAGAGGTTTGAGCAGCTTGAAAACAAGTTTGAAAACGTGCAGAGTAAAAGAAATAACATTCGCCTGATCAATGTAAAAGAGGGAGCTGAGATTGGTGACATGGACGCTTTCGTGGCAAAATCCTGTGTTACATCCTGGACCTGAAGGAAGGCGAGAAACCACCAGAGGTGGACAGGGCACACCGGGCGCCTCGGCCACGTCCAGACCCCGGCCTGCCACCGAGGGCCATCTTCATCTGCCTACTCCGCTGGCCCGACCGTCAACTCATCCTCCAGGCTGCGGGGAAGAAGCCCCTCACCTGGGAGGGTACGCGCTTTTTCGTCCGGCAGGACCTCTCCGCGTTGGTGCAACAGAAACGCGCAACATACAACAGCATCATCGAAAAGGTTAAAGTCAATGGATATCGCTTTGGCGTACTGTACCCAGCAAGACTCGTCATAACCATTGATGGACAGCGGCGGAACAAGAGCTCAAAGTGAAACTGCCGAATATCTTTTGAGTTGGACTGGTCAATAGTACTGTGAGTAACTAAAATAAAAAAATAAAAAACGGAATTCTCTCTTCTTTAGCACTCTTTCTAACTATAAATCCACTTCTGTTTTAATTTCCTCTCTTGCCCTCTTTTCACCACACCGCGGACACTGTGTGCACTGTAAAAAAAAAAAAAAAATACCATTAAAACACCCGCGGCTTATAGTCCGGTGCGGCTTATATAAGAAAAAAATAGTCAACTTTGAAGGTGCGGCTTATACACCGGTGCGCCTTATAGTCCGGAATTTACGGTAATCCTCAGTGATTTATAACAGACACTGACATCATCAGTAACGTCATATGGGCCCTTCCTGTGGGCTCGTGTTTACCGTGAACGGCCTTGGTATGTGGATGTTGATGGAAAGTAAATATATTTACATTTTAGCTGTATAGAGCTTGTCATTTTGATTTTATAATATGCATGACGAACTTGTTGATATTCTCAACAGTCTCATCTTGTTTCCTCTGCCTTTGCATTTTGTGCATTAACGTAGTTAGCCGCTCCGCTCGCTAGCTAGTGGTAGCTAAATTGTTAGCATGTTCGTGACTTGACCACTTGAATGCCATGTCATGTACACGACTTCCGGTCTCGTATTCACGGTAAACATGAGCACACTTGAAGGCAGCAATAGATTGAAACATTGTGACATCATCAGTGATGGACTGAATTATGTCATCAGAGATGTCATAAATAAATCCTTCCCTGCTGAGGTTATAAATTGGACGGCAGGTTATTTCTTGCTCACATCCCAGCCAATCAACCCTGAACCTGTGAACACAACATGGTCCAGCCACATCCAGACCACAAGAGGACCATTTGGTCCTGCCGCACATGCGGACGACCACAGGAGGGACATAGGCGCGCGCAGCACACGGCATGCTCAGCGCATGAGTTGGCAGGAGTTTGGACACACCCTCCAAAAAAGTGTGCCCATGGCGCGTTGTCTCCACTCTCCACCCTAGAAATGCTTGTGCAAAAGCTCCACACAAGGTACTGCAGCAGTACAATGGAAACTCAGCAGTAAAGTAGCCAAATTAAATAGGACTGCTAGTTTGTCCGCACTCAGTGAAAGTCCGACACCTTGAGTGAGCACTGATGTCACTCATGTCATGTAATGTACATTATTGTCTTGGAGCCCAGGAAGACTAGCTGTCGTCTAGACATCAGCTAATTGGGATCCTTTTAATAAACAAATAGACTCGAGGGAATTGTGATGTCATCAGTGACGTCCTGTATCCTTCCTGCTGAGGCTATAAATAGAAGTTGTGTGAAACAGAAAGGGAACAATGGCAAAAGTCCGTCCAGCTGCACGCGCCGCTGCCAAACGCACCAAGAAGCCCGTGAAGGCGAAGAAGGCCGGCTCCAGCATGGCTGAGCTGATCCTTCAAGCTGTGTCCGCCTCCAAGGAGCGGAGTGGTTTGTCTCTGTCTGCCGTCAAGAAGAGCCTGTCTGCCAGAGGCTACGACGTGGAGAAGAACAACGCCCGCATCAAGATCGCCATCAAGAAGCTGGTGGGAAAAGGCGCTCTGCTCCAGGTTAAGGGTGCTTTCAAAGTCGCAAAGAAGCCTTTAAAGGTCAAGAAGCGGTCTGCCAAGAAAGCTGCTCGGAAAGCCAAGAAACCTGCTGCCAAGAAACCTGCTGCCAAGAAACCCACCAAGAGGCAGAGGAAGACTTCAGCTAAAAAGACAGCAGCTGCCAAGAAAGTCAAGAAGCCCACAAAGGCCAAGAGGCCAAGAGCACCAAGAAGGCGACCAACAACAGTCGCAAGAAGACGACCAAGAGTCGCAAGAAGGCGACCAAGAGTCCCAAGAAGGCGGTGAAGAAGCCCGCTGCTGCCTAGAAAGCAGCACTCAAGAAGAAGTAAGCCCCAAGAAGGAGTAAGCTTCTGGCTTAACTGATGATGATAATGATGATGACTAAAACGCACATTGCAATGTAAGAAGGCTGTAGTAGTTTTGTATATCCTACACTATAATTGGAGAGTGGTGTGTCGGTTTGTGCGTCTGGAGTAGAGGCTGCCATGGGATGAGAGTCAATTGACATCACAGATAGCTGCATATACAATGATGCACTTCTAATATGAATACAAATGGGCCCATGATGGAAGGGGAGTCATTCTTCTGGGAGTGGGACAGGACAGGATTTTTAGCTGTGACCAGCAGCTCTATAAGGTAGGTCGCTTGGTCGGGTGGTTGGTTGGTTGGTTGGTTGGTTGGTTGGTTGGTCCACAAAAAGTTCACCCCCCTTCAGGGCATATTAGGGGTGTCAAAAATAATCGATTATAAGATGCATCGCGATGCGGACATGCATGATTCTGCATCGATTCACAAATGTCAAAAATCGATTATAAAAAAAAACAAATGTATATAATCGAATAAAATATAATGGAAGTACATCAGTTGTTTATTTCGATCATAATACAATGCAATTCCAAATGCACTTTTATTTTAAAAGTAGCCACACAGAAAAAAGAAAGAAGAAATAAATCGTGTATTGGGAAAAAAGTGATGGATCGATTGAAGATGCATCGAGATGCATCGATAATCGTAATCGAATCGAATCGTAGCCCTCTGAATCGTAATTGAATCGTGAGGCCAGTGAAGATTCACAGCCCTAGTGCATATCTGGTTGCAGCTATTGCGAATTTGCTCTTGTTTTCTGGTGGCGCAGCCGCTTCTATGTGTGTCATGTCCGTTATGGCACGGGATGTCCGTCTGTTACCTATAGAAGCAGGGATGCCACGGTGTTGACATTTTCCCACCTGGTAATAAACACGTGACAACACCGGTGTATGCCCCACCACCGGGTAACAAACTATGCAGCAAGCCTAGTGTTGGCCAGTGGTGACTGGTGTCATATTAAACAAACGCACTCCATCAACTGAGCATGCAAACGCTGACTGATGATGTCATGCACTACAAGCATCGAGTGATGGCCAGAGCGATGACGTCATCATCGAGTAGTGGCCAGTGGTGACTGATGATTTCATACCCACTGATGATGTCATGGCCAACAATCACAGAGTGGGTTATTGGTGACTGATGATGTCATATCCACTGATGATGTCATAGACATTGTGACATTGTCAGTGATGTCATAGACTTTGTGATACATTAGTGATATTATCAGTGATGTCACTCGAGCAATTGTGATGTAATCAGTGATTTATGACAGACACTCATGATGTCATAGACATTGTGACATAATCCGTTATGTCATAGACTGAGACATTGTGACATCATCAGCGATGTCATAAACTATCATGTCATCGGTAGTCTGGCTTGAAGCAGCCCGGTGGTCTTAGCTCTCCCATTGGTGCTGACCATTTCAGTCGGTGCCGGATGGAAATCCCATTCCGCTCAAGATTCAAGATTTTTATTGTCACTCCATGGTACAAGTATCACGTGTGAAATTATTGTGCTGTGGACTCCGTTTACAACATAGTACAAATATAACAGGGCATATGAGTGCAAAAACAACAAGAGACACAACAAGCAATAAGGCAGTAGAGTGATAAGACAAGTCAGAGACAGTGGCATATTCACTGCACATAGGTGCACATGTCATGTGCATACTTTAGACGTGCTTAAACATTTTAAATTCGACGTATTTGACGTACAGGTGCAAATAGCATATACCTAATTAAACATACAATTAAACATTAGACATACATAATGGTAGCAGCTACAGTACGGTACAGTACAGCTACTACACTATTTGTGTATGTTAAGGAGTCTCGTGGCCTGCGGGAAGAAACTGTCCCTCAAGCGATTTGTGCGTGCTTTTGGGACCCTGTATCTCCTCCCTGAGGGTAACAGGGAGAACAGGCTGTTGTGGGGATGGTTTGTGTCTTTGATGATCTTCAGGGACCTCCTGAGGCACCGCTGGTTATACAGTTCCTGCAGTTCTGGCAGCTCACATCCTGTTACGTGCTGGGCCACGCGTCTCACTCTTCGTAGCGCCCTGCGGTCCATGGTGGTACAGTTCCCGTACCAGGTGGTGAAGCAGCCAGTCAGCAGGCTTTCAATGGTGCCTCTGTAGAAGTCCCTAAGGATTTCTGGCCTTAGCCCATATTTCTTCAGGCGCCTGAGTCCGCGTAGTCGCTGTTGGGCCTTTTTGACAACAGTGGCGGTGTGACCGGCCCATGTCAGGTCCTGGTGGATGTTGACTCCCAGGTACTTGAAGCTGTCCACCCTTTCCACCACTGTGCCGTTGATGGTGATTGGGGGGTGTGCGCCCCCCCCCCCCCCCCCCCCCTCCTGTAGTCTACAATGATCTCCTTGGTCTTGGAGACGTTCAGAGAGAGGTGGTTGTCCTGGCACCACCCCGGAGATCAGCCCCACGACTGCTGTGTCGTCTGCAAACTTCACGATGGTGTTCGAAGATTGAGTCGCCACGCAGTCGTGGTTGTAGAGGTCGTACCAGAAGGGGCTGGAGATGCACCCCTGGGGCGCTCCTATGCTGATGGTCAGTGGGGAGGAGGTGAGGTTGCCCACCCTCACCACCTGGCGGCGATCTGTCAGGAAATCCAGGATCCAGTCGCACATTGCTGTTTAGTCCCAGATCCTTGAGCTTGCGTACCAGCCTGGAGGGTACTATGGTGTTGAATGCTGAGCTGTAGTCCACGAACAGCATTCTTACGTAGGTGTCCTTCCCCTCCAGGTGGGAGAGGGCGGCGTGGAGCACGTGTGCTACTGCATCTGCTGTGCTCCTGTTGGGGCGCCGGGGGCGGTATGCAAATTGTAGCGGGTCGTGGTCCGGGGGGAGTGTGCTTGCTCCCTGTAAGCTCTGCAATTACTTCCGACCCACTTTGACTGACCGGCTGCGACTATATATGGATTTCATGTGGAATCTGTGGATCTCAAATGCCCGCGCTGATTTGAAACAATAACCGCAGCAGCGCTAGCCGCTAGCTCGTCGCTACTCGCTGAAAACAATTGATATGGATTGTGCAATGAAGCCAGCTTGCATGGTACTTTCAGTGGATGGCTTGTAAAGGTATTAAACGGAGCTAGTCCACAGTTTTAGCTATTACCAGCCAGACTCTCCCACTGCAGGGAGAGTCTGGCAAGCGAGACGGTCATCGGTGATGTCATAAATCCTTCCCTGCTGAGGTTATCACTTTGACAACACAGGCAGACGGCGCGTGCAGCACGAGCTCAGCACGAGTTGGCATGAGTTTGGACACACCCTCCAAAAAAGTGTGACCATGGCGCATGGTCTCCAGTCTCCACCATAGAAATGCGTGTGCAAAAGGACCGCTAGTTTGTCCGCACTCAGTGAGTCAGTGAAAGTCCGACTCATTGAGTCAACAATGTGTGTGATCTTATCCGTCACTCGAGGCAATTGGCGTCAGCTAATTGGGATCCTTTTAATAAACAAATAGACTCGAGGGAATTGTGATGTCATCAGTGACGTCCTGTCTCCTTCCTGCTGAGGCTATAAATAGAAGTTGTGTGAAGCAGAAAGGGAACAATGGCAAAAGTCCGTCCAGCTGCACGCGCTGCTGCCAAACGCACCAAGAAGCCCGTGAAGCCGAAGAAGGCCGTGAAGCCGAAGAAGGCCGTGAAGGTGAAGAAGGCCGGCTCCAGCATGGGTGAGATGATCCTTCAAGCTGTGTCCGCCTCCAAGGAGCGGAGTGGTTTGTCTCTGTCTGCCGTCAAGAAGAGCCTGTCTGCCAGAGGCTACGACGTGAAGAAGAACAACGCCCGCATCAAGATCGCCATCAAGAAGCTGGTGGGAAAAGGCGCTCTGCTCCAGGTTAAGGGCGCTTTCAAAGTCGCAAAGAAGCCTTTAAAGGTCAAGAAGCGGTCTGCCAAGAAAGCTGCTCGGAAAGCCAAGAAACCTGCTGCCAAGAAACCCACCAAGAGGCCGAGGAAGACTTCAGCTAAAAAGACAGCAGCTGCCAAGAAAGTCAAGAAGCCCACAAAGGCCAAGAAACCAAGAGCCCCAAGAAGGAGACCAAGAGCCCCAAGCAGAGGTGTGGACTCGAGTCACATGACTTGGGACATTGGACGAGTTCGCACTGAACTTGACGGACTTCACACAGAACTTGACTTGCAACGAACTTGCGACGGAGAAAGACTTGACTTGGACCAAATACTTGAAGACTTGGACCAAAGACTTGCACTTGAAGACCAATGACTTGGACTTGAGCCTTTTGACTTGAAAAGACTTGATACCTTCCTCCAAACCCAAAGATTAAAGACACTAATCACTCGCTAGTCGCTACAGCAAGCCTGCCGTTCGCAAGATGGGAGAATCAATACAGACACCACAGAGGGAATTCACCATGCAAGCGCTAAATGTTCTCATTGAGCTGAGCGCAGCCTTTTGCAATGAACGTAGGGTACAGTGAGCATCGCTAATTACAACTGCCCAATTGCCCATTGTGTTTACATGCATCTCATTATTTGCATAAGAATACAAGCGGTTTTGCGGTGAGCCTGTTTTTGTAGACCCGTTGAGTTTCTCCGCAGCTGCGGGGGCTCTCTTAATAATAATAATAATAATAATAATGGCTTTAATTTATATAGCACACTTTAAAATGTAAAACAAATCTCAAGGTGCTTTACAGTAGCTAAAAGACAAAATAAAAACAGCTAAAAGCTCAGAGCTAGTAAAAAGCAGAGCGGAACAGGTGGGTTTTAAGGTTCGTTTTAAAAACAGCGAGGGATTCAGAGGCCCGAACAGTTCCTGGGAGCTGGTTCCACAGGCGTGGCCCCAGAGTGGAGAAGGCTCGGTCACCCATTGTTGCCAGCTTGGTGCGGGGGACAACAAGCAGGTTGAGGGTGTCGGATCTGATCTTCATCCTCCCTTGTCCCTTCTCACTTATCCCACGGCTGTCAGCTGTCAGGCCAGCTGTCAGGCCAGCCAAAAGGAAATGGAAACTTCCGGATAAAACTCTTCTAAATAATGTAATTTAAACTAGGGGGTCTAAATTTGCTGAAGCAAATTTGATTGTGCTTGCTACGGTGTGACGCTTCGCCCCCCTTGCACCACCCCTGCCTCAGACCCCGCCCTCCCAGTATAAATACAGCCCCAATCGGCAATGTGTAGCTAGGACGTGTTTAGGCTGTTGCAAGGGTGTATTAACTGGTTTCTAGGGTGTTTTCGGCTGATTGGTATAGGGCGTCCGTAGATCGTTGCTAGGATGTACTAAGTAGTTGTGGGCGGGAAATGGGCGGGCCTATCTGAGTACAAGCGGGAGGAGCCAAGGAAACCAGGGCAGAAAGAATTTTGATCATAGAAGCTACGGTTCCAAACTTAAGAACTAAAACGTAGAGTGCAGCTATAGCACCACCGTGAGGTCAATCGGTGTAATTTTTTAGGCCAAAGTAGAAGAGTACTCTATGAACCTATGTACCCAATTTGGGAACAGTCGCTCTTATGGTTTGTGAGATACAGGTACTTAATGTTGCTATAGCGCCCCCTATACGCGAAATGACACAATTGTATTTGTATCAGCTCAGACTACATACGTGCACACCTGGACGAAGTTTGGTTGCCATCGAACAATGTGGTCCGGAGTTATGGCGATTTCTGTGAACTAGGCCCCACCCACAAAACTTCGGAAGTCGATTATACCCAGGGGCACGGTGGCTCAGTGGTAGAGCTGTCGCCTCACAGTCAGAAAATCCTGAGTTCGATTCTCGCCTGGGACACTGTGGGCGCTGTGGTTGTGATCCCCCCCATATCTTCAGTGCCTACTGCCCAGGTGGGGTATCTCGTCATAAGGGCCTTTCTGGTTGTGTGGAGTTTGCATGTTCTCCCCGTGCTCCCCCAGGGGGTTCCTCCGTATATAACCCCCCACTAAAAACATGCAGAAGATCAGATCGTCATCGTCATCCGACCAGTGACGACAACATCCGAAGTTGGTCCCCGGGCGCTGTACGAGAAAGCGACCACTGCTCCTGGCCTGCCCCCCGGAGGAAAGGACATGCCTGGATGGGTTAAATGCAGAGGACACTTTTCACCGGCCACTGTCAGCATGAGTGTGTTGTGGCCGCATGCATGTGTTGTGGTGTTCGTGTGACAATAAAAGATGGGGCTTGTCCCATTACGAGAGTTTTATATCGCAACGGTGCGGTCTTGTAAAAAACTGTTCAATAAGTTTTGTGCGGGACAGTCCACACATGCTGTGTGATGTGGTTTGGTGAAGATCTGACAACATTTGAAGGAGAAATAGCGAAAAAACACTTTTTGACAAAATTCAAAATGGCGGAAAATCTAGTTAGACGGAAATGGGCAGGGCCTATATCAGCGATATAGGCGATATATATGACCCAAGGAATCCAGGGAAAAAAGAAGTTTGAATGTAGCCCTTACGGTTCAACAGGTATGGACCAAAACGTAAGGACGGCTGTTATAGCGCCATTATCTAGTCAACTAGTGTAATTTTCCAGCACATCGTAAAAGGTGACTCTGTGAACCTACCTACGAAGTTTGGTAGTGGCAGGTCATATGGTTTCTGAGCTACAGCTAATTTAATGCCAACGATTTCAAAACCCCATTCAAGTGAATAGGAAAAAAAATTGTACGTTATCGCGAATATCGCAAAAACCGTCCAACGAAGGGTTGGATATATTTTGACATTCATCTTTTTATTTCATTTCAACATAAAACATAATGACTGAAAGTATGAAACTATGAAAGTGCATTGTCAACAAACTTGTTTAAAAAAATACTAATTTTGTGTAAATTTAATTACTCTTGTTAATTAACACATTCACTGCCAGCCTTTTTTTTTTACTGTAGGTAGGTTCTGCCAGAGGGTTTTTTTGAGGATTCTGGCTCATTTTACAAGAGCCGAGGATTATTTTCTGCTTGGACTTTGTGAACATAAAGTTCACAAAAGTACTAATAGAATGTGTGCTTTCTCTGTCTAAAAGAGTTAGTTTGTAGAGTTAGTAGTTATGTAGATATTAGCCGTTGAGTACAGCATGGTTTCAGCGTCTGAGAGTGAAAGCTGAGATAATCGCAGTTTTGTGAAATTCAATCAAACAGGCAGAACAGTCACTTTAACCATTTATTTTTGGCATCAGTGAGAGATCAGACATCTAAACAATATAGTTCTGAACGCCTTCTCCTTCAAACTCCTCCCTCCGTGGGCGTGTCTGGTGGCTTTCAGCCTGCGTTTGTCACAAGCGAGTGTTCTGCTGCTGCTGCTGCTGCTGCGAGTTTGAGCAGCCTCCCTCCCTGGCAGCGAGTGTGGATAGGGCTCACTTGTTTCTTGGGTTTGAGAGCTTTGATGAAGCTTTGTGCGATTCTAGGCTTTATGCTGCGTGTTTCAAAGTGTGTTTTCCACCCAGTCTATTTTTGGAATCCCCCACCGCCAGCGCGATAATGCGCGAAAGTGAAAGCGTTTTCGCCAATCCATTTTACAGTAGAGAATGGTTTCCTCGCGCGTTACCCTACAGTTTTGGCTCTGCTTTTCCTAGTGTGGAGAGCACTGTCGCCACTTAGTGGGTCCGTGGAATGGGTTGTACACGTTCGCTGACTCCAATATTTTTATAGGAGACGTGGGGAGCGTTGATCCACGTCCCACCGTCCAAAAAAAAAAATTCTGTAATTCTGGATTCTGTAAGCCGAGATAACTCGTCAATGGCAGTGAACGTGTTAAAATAGCAGTGCATTTGGTGAAGAGCACATTATGACTTGTTTAAGACTCGAAACTAAAAGTGTATGATGGACTCGACTTAGGACTTGTGAGTGTTGACTTGTGACTTGACTCGAGACTTGCCTGTCTTGACTTGGGACTTGACTCGAGACTTGCCTGTCTTGACTTGGGACTTGACTCGAGACTTGCCTGTCTTGACTTGGGACTTGACTCGAGACTTGGGACTTGACTCGAGACTTGCCTGTCTTGACTTGGGACTTGACTCGAGACTTGTGTGCAAAGACTTGCGACTGACTTGTGACTTGCAAAACAATGACTTGTTCCCACCTCTGGCCCCAAGAAGGCGGCCAAGAGTCCCAACAAGGCGGTGAAGAAGCATGCTGCTGCCTAGAAAGCAGGAGCAAAGAAGGCAGCCGATCCCAAGCAGCACCCAAGAACTAAGCTTCCAGATGGTGAAGATTAAAACGCACATTGCAATAAGAACGCTGTAGGAGTTCTGTATATCCTACACTACTATGCAGTCATCGGAGAGCTGTGTGGCGGTTTGTGTGTCCGACTCCGGACTAGAGGCTGACATTTTTTTCAGGATTCCCATGGCATGGGAGTAGATTACATCACGGATAGCTGCATATAAATATGCAGTTCTAATATGAATAAAAAATGGGAGCGGGATGGGATGGGAGTCATTCTTCCGGGATTGGAACGGGACAGGATTTTTAGCTAGTCGCTATGTCTGTTGGTTGGTTGGTATAGGAGGAGCGTGGATTGGTCTATGTAAGATTTTGTCATAGCAGCGTGTGCTGTGATTGGTCTACTACGTAAGATATCGCTGTGGGCGTATTTTTTTTTTTTTTTTTTTCCCCCACCAGATTCATTCCAGGCCTCTGAAAAGTGTTTCGGCCGTTGACAGAAGAGTTTTCACTCGTGCCCCATCCCGCTCCCACAAAAATACTTCATAATTAATAATAGACCCTTTTCACAGGGGGCATTTTGTGTCGAAAAGGCAGGGTAAACAGGTACCCTGCCTTTTCGACACAAAATGGCCTCCGTGAAAAGGGTCTATTGTCTTGTCCCAATCCTAAAAAATAAATAAAAAATCACAACCAGGTGAGATTAAGCGGTGGTACAGACATACTGTAATCAGTATCACATGTCAGTAGTATGACATCACAATTGATTAAGTGACAATGTCTATGACATCATCAGTGGGACATCATCTGTGGGTATGACATCATCAGTCACCACTGGCCCAATTGATGATTGTGGGACATCATCAGTGTGTATGAGATCAGTATGAGATCATCAGTCGGGGCGTTTGCATGCTCAGTTGATCGATTGTGTTTGTTTACTGATATGACATCAGCGCCGACTTTGTGTGTCCATCCGGCCATCCTTCCACTCGATCATTGTGGGGCATGATGACATCATCAGTGTGTATGACATCATCAGTCGGGGGCGTTTGCATGCTCAGTTGATAGGTTGTGTTTGGTGGCCCCCGTGCAAAAGCTGTTTGAAACTGGGCAGTAACCTCCGACGTAAAGCCGAGTTTAAGATAAGTCACAATTACATAACCAGAGAGGAGGCTTAACATCTCAAATACCTCTGCATACGACTGGTTGTTTTCATAGCACACGGCTCATTTCTGTGGGAAGTGAGCTTTGCACATGAAGGGAATAAACGGGCTTTCCTTTTTGAAATCCACTCTACGCCGACCTGAGTGGATGACAACCCCTGATAAGGTTAAACAAACAGCTGGGTCTATCCGCTTCAAGCCACACTGCTACTGAAAAGCACACTCTCTCTCTCTCTCTCCCCCCTACACACACACACACACACACACACACACACACACACACACACACACACAGGTTCCTGTCTCCACTGAGCCATTCTACTCGACTGTAACTGGTAGCAGCCGCTGCAGTGCCACCTTCTATAAGTGTGTCAGCGCTGAATACGATCGTCAGCACTGTTACAGCGCCTCTCGTCTGATGAATACGATCGTCAGCACTGTTACAGCGCCTCTCGTCTGATGAATACGATCGTCAGCACTGTTACAGCGCCTCTCGTCTGATGAATACGATCGTCAGCACTGTTACAGCGCCTCTCGTCTGATGAATACGATCGTCAGCACTGTTACAGCGCCTCTCGTCTGATGAATACGATCGTCGGCACTGTTACAGCGCCTCTCGTCTGATGAATACGATCGTCAGCACTGTTACAGCGCCTCTCGTCTGATGAATACGATCGTCAGCACTGTTACAGCGCCTCTCGTTTGATGAATACGATCGTCAGCACTGTTACAGCGCCTCTCGTTTGATGAATACGATCGTCATCACTGTTACAGCGCCTCTCGTTTGATGAATACGATCGTCAGCACTGTTACAGCGCCTCTCGTTTGATGAATACGATCGTCAGCACTGTTACAGCGCCTCTCGTTTGATGAATACGATCGTCAGCACTGTTACAGCGCCTCTCGTCTGATGAATACGATCGTCAGCACTGTTACAGCGCCTCTCGTCTGATGAATACGATCGTCATCACTGTTACAGCGCCTCTCGTTTGATGTCCACAGGCGCTTCATTGTGTGTGTGCATAATGAAACGGACACGAGCTGGCCCCGTTCACCACGGCACCCCGTATCATCTTATACACTACACTTTATTATCTTGGTTTTATTAGTTTGTTTTATTTATTTATTTGGCTATTTCCTATTATATACTTTGTATGAATCACTTTGAATTGCCTCTCTGTACGAAATGTGCTGTATATAAATACACTGTGCCTCGCTTTGCCTTTAATGTAGGCTAATTGAGCTTAGCTTCTTGAGCTTTAGCTTCACAACTGAAGACGAGAGTTGAGAATGGCCGGATAAATAAAGTCACAGTTATTTTCATTGTGGGTCCCCGGTGTGAAAAGCTTTAGCAAGATGGTGGCGATGATTGGCAATATAGTGGCACCAGGGTGGCAAGCAGGAGACATTTGAGAGATATTTATGGGGCTGGTAGCTTCCCTATCAGTGCCGCCTCCACATAAACCATCACACCGTGTAGAGAACAGCTCCTATCTGGCACAGAGAAAGTTAGAAATAGGAAGTGAGTGCATGTGGAAGAGGGAGGGGAGAGGGGGAGAGGATGGGCAGAAGAAGCTTCCTCCTCACACACAGAGAGCCCTGGAGCTGCTGTGGCTGTGTTGCTTCAAAGTCACAGAGCCCTGGACCGACCAGGGGCTTTATCTCTGGGTCCTCTGGGACTGGGAAAGACAACAGAAGGTTACTTCTGGAGAAGGAGAGGGAAGAACGAGTGAGAGAGAGGGCAGAAACAGAGAAGGAGAAGAGGCGGGGTCAGAGGAAGAACGAGTGAGAGAGAGGGCAGAAACAGAGAAGGAGAAGAGGCGGGGTCAGAGGAAGAACGAGTGAGAGAGAGAGGGCAGAAATAGAGAGAAAAGAAGGAGAAGAGGCGGGGTCAGAGGAAGAACAAGTGAGAGAGAGAGGGCAGAAATAGAGAGAAAAGAAGGAGAAGAGGCGGGGTCAGAGGAAGAACGAGTGAGAGAGAGAGGGCAGAAACAGAGAGAAAAGAAGGAAAAGAGGCGGGGTCAGAGGAGAGTTTGGAAGTTTGTGTTCAGATCCTGGATGGGAAATGAACAGGGGGGGGGGATGAACAGGGGGGGAGGTAAGGAACAACCCAAAGCAAAACCAAAACAAAGACAATAACAAAACACAAACACTGCCCGCCTGCTGTAGCCCTCTGTCCCACCTTTTCACGCTCCCATTTCCACAACAAAAACATGCACACGCCATCGGGGGCGCCACCGGGTCACTGCGACAGATACACAGACAGAGTCCCAGAGGAAGAAACGCAGCAGATACAGTGTTTGAAGACGCACGGTCAAAGCCACGCAGAACAAAGAGCTACCAAAGGGGAGGCAGCAGGCAAAAAGGCACATCTCAGTGATTGAACAGGAAAGCATGAAAACCAGCACAGAGCAGCACCATGTGAGTCTGTGACGGGACCCCCCTGCTCTGGATCTGTGACCGGACCCCCCTGCTCTGGATCTGTGATGGGACCCCCCTGCTCTGGATCTGTGACGGAACCCCCCTGCTCTGGATCTGTGACGGAACCCCCCTGCTCTGGATCTGTGACGGAACCCCCCTGCTCTGGATCTGTGACGGAACCCCCCTGCTCTGGATCTGTGACGGAACCCCCCTGCTCTGGATCTGTGACGGGACTCCCCTGCTCTGGATCTGTGACAGAACCCCCCTGCTCTGGATCTGTGACGGGACCCCCCTGCTCTGGATCTGTGACGGGACCCCCCTTCATAGCTGTGGTTTATTTAAATATATTTCTCTTCCTGAATTGGCGTGCGCTCGCCATTATCGTCCGTAGTGAAACACGAACCGGAGAAGTAGGCGAGTCAGATAGGCTCAGTTTTCAGACTAACCGCTTCACGTCACGGAGACAGAGCTAGCGTACACAGCGAAAATGGATGTCCGGAGAAATGTATCGTTTGAATCAATTTTATCGGAAGTTTGTTCAATCCACAAGATTGCTGTAGTTAAGGATTTACAGCGACTTTGTTTAAAATTTCAAATATTCAATTCACATGTTGCTGGTACGGCGATGTTTTGCGAGACACCGGTTCTGCGTGAGCGTCACTGCCCCCAGAAAGCAGGCCCGCCCACAACACTCATGATTGGTTCTCCGATGCAAGGCTTCCAACAGCACCACCTAACGTTATGAAAAGATTCCGTGCAAAAGCTGTTTTTACTTCTAAATGCATATATGCTGTAGTCATCCCTCCCTGTAATGAGTGCTCAGAACCTCAGAACTGTCAGAGTTGGATTTGTCCCTATCCAGCTCTCTCCTGCAGTCTCCTTCAAGCCACGCCCCCTTACACTCTTTTCCCACAGAGGGATAGGTGTTACATCACAACGCGACTTTAGCATACTGCGCGCGATCTCTCTCACACAAACTATCTATTCTTTGCCATAGCAAGCTGTTTCAGCGCGAGATTCATCATGGCCTGTTGGTCTGTGCTAACCATTTCAGCCCAGAATGTTTCAACAATCTGGGGCAGTACAATCAAGGTTTAGCCACAAAATTAACACTTCTAGCTGGAGCGACGCCAACTGTACGTGATCCAGCAACTGCGGAGGTGCATTCGGTAAGTCTAGGCATTTTGAGATGTCCTGTTTAGCGTAGCAACCGCTAAGTTAGCAATAGCTCGTTGCTAACGTTAGTTGTGGACACAACCTAGCGTGCTGGTCCACGGACGCTAATCTGATTGGCCTGATTGACTGTTAGTTCCGAATATATTATAGAAACAGACCATTTCTGGGAAGTGATGAAATAAGGAAGTGAGAACAGCGTCAGAATGAACAGGTTTCACTATATTTTCGACAAATAAATCCAGAATCATGTTTTATGGACCAGAGACCCACGTTTTTAAGAGGTTACAGCTGCACGAATTGGGACCTTTAAATAATAATAATCTCAGTCTTAAAGTCGAGCCGAACCCAAGAATGACTTTTCTTTTCTTTTAGTTCAAATACCTGGGTATGTAGTGCACCTATTTAATAATGTATGCAAAACAAATCACAACAATCTAATTTCTTTAGTTTTTCACACTTTTTCACATCAAAAGTTCGTTTTTCAAGATTTCATTGATAACAGTAATTTACAGTTTGCTGACGTCACCCAGTACTATCAAATTTCTATCCCATTTCAACCTATCATATCACGACATGCAGCTGTCAATCAAATCGCCTAGTAATCGTATTCCTAGTGGCGCCTACTAGTGCCTGTCATCTGGCAGAATTCCTATCCCATAAACTACCTACTAACTTGGCCAATTGTTAGAAACATGAACAAAAAACAAAAACTATAATCTCTAAGAATGCAAAAAAATGTAACTGGCTCGTTAAAACGCGCATTCCAGGGATATCGTATTTACAGCAGCGATAATGGCGCGCGCATCCGAGAGCTTGGTTGTCAGGGGTTGCACTTCGGAGATTCCAGGCCGACGTGCTGCACTCTCCGCTCGGCAACACGAAGGCAGCTGGCTGCCTGCGGCTCGCTGAGCTCCACTCAGCCACTAACCTCGCGTCAGCAGGCTCTTCCCGAGGGGAGCGCCACAACACACTGAATCCCACTCGATTTGGAGGCGGAACACGCCAGGATTGGCCAAAGCCCAATCCAGTCCCCAGAATTGTCAAATGAAATCATCGACATGATACTATGACCCGCCTCTCAACCTGTCATCTTAGACAAACTATGTTTTCAGTCTGAAACGGACTCATTATGCACGTGACGAACGGGTTCAGTTCGACTTTAAGGTAGTGAAACGGATTAAGACTGAGAGCTGAGTCTAGCATGATGCTATTGTATGGTGGCGGTATATAGCACTGTATGCTGTGTGTGTTGTGCGTGCGTGTGTGTGTGTGTCTCAGTGTTGGGGGGGGGGGGGTGCAGGGGGAGAGCACCTACAATTCACCAAACACTCCCCGACCCCCCCCCCCCCCGTCATCTGAAAGTGGGGGTGACTTTGAGCAGGAGATTTACGGGTGGCGGCGGCAGCGACGCAGCCGATGACAGGGTGCCATCTCCCTCCTCGTTCATCACAGAGAAAAATGGACAGGAGCTGTTGGGCGCGGACAGGAGCGCACCATCCATCTCGCCCCTAATTATGCACACCGCCACCGACATGTCTTGTTGTTGTCGCTCTCCCCACTGTGCGAGACCGCGACTAGAGAGGCGCACTGAGTTATGGTCACCTAGATACACTCCCCCCCCTCTCTCAACTGCAAGACTAACACAGCCCCCCCCCCCTCTCACTAACACATCCCCCCAGTCTGCATACACCCCCCCCCCCCTCTCACTAACACATCCCCCCAGTCTGCATAATTGATGAGCAGTGTGTTTAGTTAGGTGTAGAGATGAATGGATGTGTGTGTCTCCGCGGTGATTACCAGCCCTCTGCTGTTATCTGTTACAGTATAGGGTCGCTGTCATGAAGATTGTGATTGGCAAGTCGCTGGTGCACCACCGTATGCTAAACATTCTCCACAGTGACTTCTCTTAACATGTTTTTGTTTTTGAAGGAGACGTAAATACACGAGCATGAAAAACAGTATATAAAATGTACTTTTTTTCTCCTGGCTGGCTCGGCTTTGTGTTGTCTTGGTAACAACTTAGAAAACCGAATGTATTCCCTGTGCTTCTCCGATGGGTATTATCAGCCTGGTTGCCAAAATAAAACTTTCACATTGTACTTTTCTGTAATCTGCAGATATGCAGAACGTCAACAATTCTGAACCAAATACACATTGCATATCAACATTTTTAGATACGTGTATATGAACAATAAGAGTGCTATTGAAATAGCATGGTAGCCAGTATAACGGTGTTGTGGTCGGGGTGGATGGAGGGGGTAAGGATACATCGGAGAGCTGTGTTCGATCCCCAGCGTGTTCAAAGATACTGTACACATATTGACCTGTAAATCACATTGAGCGATTTTGTTATTTAAAGGTCCCATTCCGTGCAAAAGCTGTTTTTACTTGTAAATGCATATTTACTGCTGTCAGCCCTCCCTGTAATGAGTGGTCACACGCTCAGAACTGCCACAGTTGGATTTGTCCCTATCCAGCGTCCCCCTGCAGTCTCCTCCAAGCCACACCCCCAAACGCTTCGTTTGCCCAGAGGGGGATTGGGACGTCACTAGCTTCCTCCTGCATCCTGCGCGGGTCTCTCTCACACAAGCTACCTGCACCATTTTGTCTATAGCCACAAAATTAACACTTCTAGCTGGAGCGACGCCAACTGTACGTGATCCAGCAACTGCAGAGGTGCATTCGGTAAGTCTAGGCATTTTGAGATGTCCTCTTTAGCGTAGTACCGTTAAGTTAACGATAACTCGCAACCTAGCGAGCTGGTCCACAGACGCTAATCTGATTGGCCGCTGGGAGCCTGGGGCGGGCTCTCCCTCAGCGGCCAATGGGAACTGTTAGTTCTGAATATATTATAGAAACAGGCCATTCTTGGGAAGCGACGAGATGAGGAAGTGAGAACTCCGTCACAACAAACGGGGTTGCTATATTTTCGACAGATTAATCCAGAATCATGTTTTATGGACCAGAGACACACGTTTTTAAGAGGTTACAGCTGCACGAATTGGGACCTTTAAGTCTAATTCAAACCATAATCAAAATCTTAACTAAACTGTTTTACTTGCCTAAACATCACCAAAGTTGTTTTATTTGCATTTAAGATTGGAAAGCTGAGGTTTTCAAATTAACTGCTGTTTTCTTTCAAATGTACTGTACATTGAGATTCTGCATATCCCTGCTTTTCAGACACGTAGCATGCCGACGTTTTATTCTGGCCACTGGGTTGGTATATAAATACTGTACTTGTTTTGAGAAATGATCAACTCGCACAAGAAGTTGTGGAGGGTGCAGGACCCCCACGCACCCCCCCTTCACTCATGTATACTGGAGGGTGCAGGACCCCCACGCACCCCCCCCTTCACTCATGTATACTGGAGGGTGCAGGACCCCCACGCACCCCCCCCTTCAGTCATGGAGGGTGCAGGACCCCCGCGCGCCTTCCCTTCACTCATGTATACTGGAGGGTGCAGGACCCCCGCGCGCCCCCCCTTCACTCATGTATACTGGAGGGTGCAGGACCCCCACGCACCCCCCCCCCCCCCCCCTTCACTCATGTATACTGGAGGGTGCAGGACCCCCGCACGCCCCCCCTTCACTCATGTATACTGTTCATGAGGAGAGGCCTTAAAGTTATCGACTCGCCCGGAGCGGCCATCTTTACGAGACCGCGGCCTCCACCACCTTCTGCACACACTGCCTTGTCTGTGGCCCTATTCATCGGCACAGGGCTAGTGGCCATTTATACGTCTTCTGTCACACTCTGGAGGAATGTTCCATCCATGTTTGATGTGTGATTCTGGGTGCTGTCAGAGACCAGCCCCCATGTGCAGAGTGTGTGAGAATGCAGAGAACTGGACAGAAAGTCTCCCTCTCCTCCACGGCTGTTCTTCTTCACATGCACTCTGGGCTATTGGATGCTACGCTACGCGCGCACAATGAGCAGACACTGTGCAGTGTGTGGCAGACGTCATGAACAATGGATGGAAAAAGGCTCAAGTCAAACTGTATAGGAATCTAAATAGGGCAAATCCCATAGGGTCCCTTCTCTGCACACCCCCGCGCTGAAGCATGCTCCGAGAGGAAGGGGGGAGAGGGGGGGGTAGCAAGAAAACGGGTTAAAATTCCTCACTTACAGTAGGCTCCCTCCATCCCACTGTGGAAAATGTGATTATTCTCAATCCAAAAGTCCTGCGTACGTTATTGTTGCTCTGCATTATGAACGGCTCTTTCCATTTGTCACCAGTCTTTTTGTTCTCTCCGACACATAAGAGCGATGCAGCGTGATGTAAAAAAAAAACGAACTGAAGCTGTTCACTTCAGCACATTTGAGTTGAGAAGCAAAATAAGACATTTGGAAAAGCAAGAGGAAACATATAGGGGAAGACTAGGGGCCAAAAACCTGGCTTCTGGTCGTCCGGCCGCTGCAGCTCCGGCGAATCGGGAACTTTTCTGTGCTAAAAAACAACAACTCTGCTCTGAAAACATTGCGTCATAGTAAACAAATGTGATGCGAGCTATCGAGCTATGTAGTTAATACACAAAAATAAAATTATCTAACACCATGAACCATCTTTTTATGGGGGAAAAGATAAGACTGTAACACACAGCCGGATCTGGTGCGGGTCTTAGACAGGAAGACCGAAAAGCCGGTAATGGAAAGCAGGTTCTTCTCCTTTAAGAGTGAGCCTGGTGGCGCCAGCTTAGGAGGCGGGGCAACCCAGCTGGCAGAATCAAATCTTTCCATACGTTTCTGCATAGCAAGCCATGGATACGCTCGGTTGAATTTCAACGTTTGTGAACCCAAAACACGTTATGTCAACATGTCACCCTGTCCTCCAATCACAGGAGCTGAATCTGAATCTAAAAACCTCGGTTAATGGAAAAACGTTACAGCTTGGGGTTATGGTTAGGCAACTACAACAACTTGGTTACGGTTAAGGTGTAGCGTTATGGTTGGCGAACAGTTTTAATGTGTCGTATAAGTCAACAAACTACCAAAACTTGAAGGTACACACTTGAAGGTACACACAGGTACAGCACGTCCAGTAGGTGCATGCAGGTCTCTGCAGTAGGAGTCTGATTACATTCTGGCGTCTCCACACTGAGCCAAACAAGACAAATGCTACTAAATCATGCAAGCAAACAGAAGTGTTGGTATAACAAAAAGAGTGGAAAAAGGAGTGCAGCCATAGAAGACGTCGGTGCCGTTTGCCCACTCCTTCATTTCATTGTCTTCAAACAAACCCAAACAGAATAAAAGAACAGGCACACAGCAAGACAGCACAAGAGCCAGCAGCAGCGTGTGTGCTGTGTGTGTGCACTGCAGCAGCGTGTGTGCTGTGTGTGTGCACTGCAGCACTACGCCTCATACTCTCTGTTTTTCATCTTTTAAAATTAAATATTCCCTCTTATCCTGCGAGGGGAGCGATAAGCGTTTCAGGTTGGGAGGGAGGGAGGGAGAGGGGGAGGAGAGAGGTTGGGAGGGGGAGGGGGAGGAGAGAGAGCATGTCTTTTTCCTCCCTTCCAACTCTTTGGGAAAGTGGATATATTTAGAAATAGGAACGTTATAAAGAATAAAGCTGCAGCGAAGGAGGAAGAAAAACACTAAAGACCCAAATCCCACCCCTGATAAATCACATTATGAGAAAACAGTAAAAACGAAAGAAAAACTACTGTGGGACGTCATGCTGTGCTTCAGCAGAGAGGGAATGCATATGGTTAGTCCAAAGTGGTTGAAATATTTACTAGATTGTCTTTGCAGATGGTTAAATTTTGATTTGTCCTCCAAGAGCCAGTGACAGAGCATTCATCATCTGGCTGTATATCACTTTCTATAGAGTCAATCTGCACATAACTGTCATGTTGTAATGTGTCCTTTAAGGTCATGGAATGAAATACCTGCCTTTGTTTTCTTTTTCTGTTGCTCCAAACTCACTGTTCAACATTCAGTATATTTACTTGCATTTTTTCCTACAATTGTATGTACAGTATATATATATTTATAAAACGGCTCTCTCAAATCAAGCAATCTGATTGGTTCACAGCCATTGTATAATTCCAGTAACCGAGTTCAATAACCCATGGCCATGGGTTATTGGTTGCCATGGCAACTCTCTTACTAAGAGAGTAATAATAAGGCTTACCTCAAATGACAACGTAGAAAAAAAAATGGCGGAGACAGCTGTCAGATCCTTGTGAATCGATCTTCGCTTATAACTTTACTAATACTTCGCAGAAAATGATGTTTTGTACAAGAATAGATGCGGGCTAATGTCTTCTTTGCAAAAGAAAGGCTGTTAACCCCGCATTTAACCCCGCATTTAACCCCGTAACGTTAGTTGGTGTCGGGCTTTGCAGCGCTGAGAATGCAACGCTGCGCTCGCGCTGCCTGTCAGGGTTTCCAGAAAAGCTCTCAGCTACTCAGCAAGCGCCAGGATTGGCCAATGTCAACTTCAGTCTCCAGAACGATCCAATCAAATCACCCGCATGTTCTTGCGGTCCCGCCTTACAGTAGTGTTTCAACTGACTCTATCAGAATGACATGCCAGTCGGAGTCAGACTTATAGTATTATTATTATTATTATTATATTATCATACTTGGAAACCGTTTTATAAAAGCAATATAGCACTCGAGCTGCGTGTGTTGTGGAATATATCCCCCTGCTCAGCAGTTATCCCACTCGGCCTGCGGCCTCGTGGGATAACAGCTGATCAGGGGGATATATTTGGCACAACACACTGGCTCTCATGCTATATTGCTTAAATATATTATATATATATATATATATATACACGAGGTGAAAATGTTGCACGTATGGTGCAGTTAAAGAACCAGGAAAGGAAAGGAAAAGGATGCTATTTTTTGCACCCAATTGGAAAGTAGACTTAATCTGCTTGATCTATACAGAGGTTTTTCTTCATTCTGTTTCCCTTAGGACCATTCTAGTCCTGAAAATTGACAGCTTAGCTATTTCAGGACTTACGCAATTATACTGATGCAATAATGAAAATCTCACTTTAAAGCTAGAAAACAGACAAAATCCAGTCTGTCAAGTCTGTAAAAGGCTGTCATTTTGTAGGGGCTCACCTGGTAGAATGCCTACCATGTATAGCCTACTAACCGGGTTAGAATCTGACCCGGGTTAGAATCTGACCCGGGTTAGAATCTGACCCGGGGTCATCCTGCATGTCCTCCCCACCGCTGCCCAGCACACACTGCATCTAAAGTGTTGGGAATGACCTATCACATCACGAGCTGCTGCATCTAAAGTGTTGGGTACAGGGCCCGAAATTAACTTTTTGACCCACCGGCCAGTGGCGGGTAGATGGAAAACATCTACCCGCCAAGCATATTTCTTACCGGCCAAAAAAAAAAACTGAAAATATATACTGTATCATACGAGTGGTGTCGGCAACAAGTGCGAGCGATTGATTCATTGATTAATTCGCCCGATGTAGGCTGTCAATTTAGCAGAGGTTAAAAGATGCTTTTTACCTCCGCTAAATTGACGACTGCATTCCATTCCACTCCAGTCATGTTTGGTAGCCTATTAGCCAGCTGCGCACCAAAACACACATGATAACTATTATCTCCTCATATATACTGTATCATACGAGTAGTGTCGGCAACAAGTGCGAGCGATTGATTCATTGATTGATTCATTCGCCCGACGTTCGGCTGTCAATTTACCTCCGCTAAATTGAGACTGCATTTCATTCCAGAGGCACGTTTGGTAGCTTATACGGGAGAGCCAGAATGGAACAGCCTCAGGAAGCACTCGTGTTACAGTATACTACTGCACTGAACTAACGTTAATTTCAGACTGCTTCCTTGTATATTGTGGCTGGGATCAGTGCTCCGCAGCGCACTCCCAGCGTTTAACAGTCGGAAAAAGACGCTTGGTGGACACAGGCGGCTACACACAGTTTTAATATTACATGACGACTATTTTGCGACCCGCCACGTGGCGGAGAGACGCCAAACCTAACACGCCAAAGCTAAAATATGCCCGCCATTGGCGGGTGGCGGGCTCTAATTTCGGGCCCTGGTTGGGTAATTCCCAACACTTTAGATTGCAGGAGCTTGTGATGTGATAGGTCATTCCCAACACTTTAGATGCAGGAGCTTGTGATGTGATAGGTCATTCCTAACACTTTAGATGCAGCAGCTTGTGATGTGATAGGTCATTCCTAACACTTTAGATGCAGCAGCTTGTGATGTGATAGGTCATTCCTAACACTTTAGATGCAGGAGCTTGTGATGTGATAGGTCATTCCCAACACTTTAGATGCAGGAGCTTGTGATGTGATAGGTCATTCCTAACACTTTAGATGCAGGAGCTTGTGATGTGATAGGTCATTCCTAACACTTTAGATGCAGCAGCTTGTGATGTGATAGGTCATTCCCAACACTTTAGATGCAGCAGCTTGTGATGTGATAGGTCATTCCCAACACTTTAGATGCAGGAGCTTGTGATGTGATAGGTCATTCCCAACACTTTAGATGCAGCAGCTTGTGATGTGATATGTCATTCCCAACACTTTAGATGCAGGA
The DNA here is from genome assembly GCF_964638095.1 of Poromitra crassiceps. NCBI lineage: Eukaryota > Metazoa > Chordata > Actinopteri > Beryciformes > Melamphaidae > Poromitra > Poromitra crassiceps. The sequence continues at coordinate 27,978,776 of NC_139629.1, forward strand.
GCTTGTGATGTGATAGGTCATCCCCAACACTTTAGATGCAGCAGCTTGTGATGTGATAGGTCATTCCCAACACTTTAGATGCAGGAGCTTGTGATGTGATAGGTCATTCCTAACACTTTAGATGCAGCAGCTTGTGATGTGATAGGTCATTCCTAACACTTTAGATGCAGCAGCTTGTGATGTGATAGGTCATTCCTAACACTTTAGATGCAGGAGCTTGTGATGTGATAGGTCATTCCCAACACTTTAGATGCAGGAGCTTGTGATGTGATAGGTCATTCCCAACACTTTAGATGCAGCAGCTTGTGATGTGATAGGTCATTCCCAACACTTTAGATGCAGCAGCTTGTGATGTGATAGGTCATTCCCAACACTTTAGATGCAGCAGCTTGTGATGTGATAGGTCATTCCTAACACTTTAGATGCAGCAGCTTGTGATGTGATAGGTCATTCCCAACACTTTAGATGCAGCAGCTTGTGATGTGATAGGTCATTCCTAACACTTTAGATGCAGGAGCTTGTGATGTGATAGGTCATTCCCAACACTTTAGATGCAGCAGCTTGTGATGTGATAGGTCATTCCCAACACTTTAGATGCAGGAGCTTGTGATGTGATAGGTCATTCCCAACACTTTAGATGCAGGAGCTTGTGATGTGATAGGTCATCCACAACACTTTAGATGCAGGGGCTTGTGGTGTGATAGGTCATCCACAACACTTTAGATGCAGGAGCTTGTGATGTGATAGGTCATCCCCAACACTTTAGATGCAGGAGCTTGTGATGTGATAGGTCATTCCTAACACTTTAGATGCAGCAGCTTGTGATGTGATAGGTCATTCCTAACACTTTAGATGCAGGAGCTTGTGATGTGATAGGTCATTCCCAACACTTTAGATGCAGGAGCTTGTGATGTGATAGGTCATTCCCAACACTTTAGATGCAGCAGCTTGTGATGTGATAGGTCATTCCTAACACTTTAGATGCAGCAGCTTGTGATGTGATAGGTCATTCCCAACACTTTAGATGCAGGAGCTTGTGATGTGATAGGTCATTCCCAACACTTTAGATGCAGCAGCTTGTGATGTGATAGGTCATTCCCAACACTTTAGATGCAGCAGCTTGTGATGTGATAGGTCATTCCTAACACTTTACATGCAGCAGCTTGTGATGTGATAGGTCATCCCCAACACTTTAGATGCAGCAGCTTGTGATGTGATAGGTCATTCCTAACACTTTAGATGCAGCAGCTTGTGATGTGATAGGTCATTCCCAACACTTTAGATGCAGGAGCTTGTGATGTGATAGGTCATTCCCAACACTTTAGATGCAGCAGCTTGTGATGTGATAGGTCATTCCCAACACTTTAGATGCAGGAGCTTGTGATGTGATAGGTCATTCCCAACACTTTAGATGCAGGAGCTTGTGATGTGATAGGTCATTCCTAACACTTTAGATGCAGGAGCTTGTGATGTGATAGGTCATTCCCAACACTTTAGATGCAGCAGCTTGTGATGTGATAGGTCATTCCTAACACTTTAGATGCAGGAGCTTGTGATGTGATAGGTCATCCACAACACTTTAGATGCAGGGGCTTGTGGTGTGATAGGTCATCCACAACACTTTAGATGCAGGAGCTTGTGATGTGATAGGTCATCCACAACACTTTAGATGCAGGAGCTTGTGATGTGATAGGTCATCCCCAACACTTTAGATGCAGGAGCTTGTGATTTGATAGGTCATTCCCATCACACCACGAGCTCCTGCATCTAAAGTGTTGGGGATGACTTATCATGGCGCTGGTGAAGAATGACTGTTTGTGGCCCAATTGGCACGATGCCAGAGGTGGAACAGCTGTTGCCTCTCTCCAGCGTCTCTGGGGCCACAACCCAATCGCCAGAATAAAATGTCAGCATTGTACATTTCTAGAATCCACAGAAATGTAAAATCGGAAACATTTTGGTCCTCGAGCAAAGACATCGGCTCTTCCTGGTTACTTCCTTCGCCATGTCCCTTGCCCCACCCTCGGAGGAGGAGCCAGCGCTACCTCCTGGTTACCGTGACTCCCGGCCTGCTTTGGCCCGGTAGCGGTAAAACAACGGTTGGGTGTTAGGCAACATAAATAGCTCTCTCATCACGAGAAAGTTGCAAGTCGGGAACGCTACGAGTCCACCACTCTCACCCCATCACCCTAGCATGACTTTCACCTACCTAAACCTCAGGCTGTCATTATGACCTGTATAACGTTACTTATTCAGATATCTAGACAAGTGAAATGCTGCGTATTTTCGTTCAGAAATGTTCATATTTTACTTTCCTGTCGATACTCGAAAAGTACAATGTTTTAATCATTGTTTTAATCATCATCATCGCCACATTTTAATCTGGCGACTGGGCAGAGAGCCCACAACAGGTTGTCGTCCTCTGTTTCTTCTTGATGTGTGGATTATTATTAATTATTATTATTAATATTATTATTATACAGCATAAACACTGAATAATGACACGTCAATATGACGCCACACTGTTTTCCCCTTCATGTTTTGCTCTGGTTTAAAGCTTTGTGTTGTTTCCCCCACGTGAATTCTTTTTGCTTGTGCTGAGAAACGTCGGAGATTAAATTTCCCCGGCAAAAACTAACTCATCTTTTAATCTGCGCTCGCCGTCCCATCGGGGCGACTGTCCATGTTAATGTTTTATCAGGAGGCCTTTTGGGCCCATTCATCAGCCTCCTTTGTGTGGATGCCAGCAGAGCATCAGGCCATGGGAACCTCCTGCTTCTAAAGAGCAGCAGCTACTGGCTGCTGGTGACTGCATGGACACACACACACACACACACACACACATAAAAACACACACACACATACAAACACACACACATAAAAACACACACGTGACTGCATGGACCTGTGCGTTATTAATAAACAAAAGCTGATGAGACTCTCAGCATCTTACGAAGAGCAGCTCTGTCACCAGAATTAAAATGAATAACATTGTAAGTTTATGTTGCATTAGGGCCTGTGTCCACCTAGCGTCTTTTTCCGACGTTAAACGCTGGGAGTGCGCTGGGGAGCGCTGATCCCAGCGCACAATATAACAAGGAAGCAGTCTAAAACTAGTTAGTTCAGTGCGGTAGTAGCTTGATAGCTGACAGCTAGCAAGCTAACAACACAGGTAGGCTACGCTATTAAAAGCAGTAAGCACAACACTCACCAGAAATATTAAGTGTCTAGCCAATCTGCTCCTACAATTGAGCCTTTCTGTCTCTGTTGCGATAGTTTCTCCATATGATTAGTTGCCAGAAAAGGAGCACCCGACACCAGCGTCTTTCTGAAAAGTTTAATTATTCTCAGCTGGGAGCGCTGGGAGCCGGCGCACAAAAACACCGGAGAGCTCTGAAAATAGACGCTGGGTGCAGCGCACTTTGTCTAGACGTCCGTGTGCGCTCGCATACGCTCTCCCCCCCCCCATTGGAAACAACTGAAAAAAGACGCTGGACCTGAGGAAAAGACGCTAGGTGGACACAGGCCCTTACCGCCTCCCTCTGGATTCATCCATCCACTGTTTCTCTACATTCTGTCCCTCCTCTTCCATCTCTCCTCCCCCCTCCGTCCCATTCTTGAAGTAACGTCGTTGGCGCCTACTAGGGGCCTCGTAGGGGTACGATTGTCGGACCTGTAGAGTCTTACAAGCGAGAGAGCGCCAGTTGGACTCGCAACTCGTTGTGTTACAACTTTCGGTTTGAACCCAAACTGTAACCCTAACCTTAACCAAGTTGCTTTAGTTGCTTAACCTCGCGTCACCAGGCTCTTCTCGGCGAGAAAGAGCCTGGCTCCCGCCCACAATTGATTTTGTCACCCTACTGGTTCCGGCCTAGAGCCCGCCCTAGACCGGATGGCAGCGTTTCTAGCTCGTCAACTTTCACGCTAACTTGACAATTTGACCCAAGTATCAGAACGGCAAACAACAAAACAAAAGATGGACGTACCGAAGTTCTTTTAGAAACATTGCGGATTCACAATCTCACATCTTTTAAGCCAATACAGAAGCTTTGCATCAGACAATTAATCGAGGGAAGAGACATCAAGCTAACAGCAACACAGATGTTTTTTGGCGCACTGCCTTCCGGTGTTCATTCTGGTTCCGTGGTTTACGCCCCATGACAAAAAGCGGGGTGGAAGGTGCCCAGACTATTAGTTGCTAAACCAAAAACCAAAGTTGTTTTTCTTTGGGAAAGCAGCAACATTTTCAATTTTGTTTCAAATTGACATTGAAGATTTAGATTGTGGATGTAAAATGCCACGTTTGGTATTTTTGCAGACGTTTGGTTTCAAATTCTACGTTGCCCGGTTTTCAGACATGTAGAATACCAACATTTTTATTCTGGTTGCTCAGTGCAGAACCTCGTGATGATGAGTCCCAGCGTAGGAAGCAACTGGCCAAAGCAGGAGTTGGAAGTCTCCTATAGCCAGAGTTTGGTGTCATTAGCGCTGGTGCAACAGCCTGGGGCTGCACATCAGTACTTGTCACGGAGTCTGGTTCATTAGTCACTGTTCAGATGACAGGGCCTCTTGTAAAGGATAGCTCACCCCCTGTGGAGAGCCAAGTGTCCTCGCAAATAGGCTGCTGACCTCCAGAGCGTCCCTGGTGCTGCGGGGGGGAAGCCAGAGAGGAGGACAGGGCCATGAGTGGGGTGAGGGTGCGCAGACCGCGGGGCAAAGCCAGGCCAGGGCCTCTCCTTTTTGGGGGGAATCCTGGGAGCTGACCTACCCCTGACCCCTGACCCCTGACCCCCATCTGTACAATGAAGTTAGGCCGACTGGTGACTGCCGCACGCACACACGCTCTGATGAAACGGCAGATTCCCCCGGCAGCAGAAGAAGAGATGTGGGGCCCCTCTGAAGGAGACACACTAATCCGCTCGCTGGGTGATCAGGAGTTGCGCAGGAGGGAGGGAGGTTCAGGATGGAGGGAGGTTCAGGAGGGAGGGAGGTTCAGGATGGAGAGAGGTTCAGGAGGGAGGGAGGTTCAGGATGGAGGGAGGTTCAGGAGGGAGAGAGGTTCAGGATGGAGGGAGGTTCAGGAGGGAGGGAGGTTCAGGATGGAGGGAGGTTCAGGATGGAGGGAGGTTCAGGATGGAGGGAGGTTCAGGAGGGAGGGAGGTTCAGGATGGAGGGAGGTTCAGGAGGGAGGGAGGTTCAGGATGGAGGGAGGTTCAGGATGGAGGGAGGTTCAGGATGGAGGGAGGTTCAGGAGGGAGGGAGGTTCAGGATGGAGGGAGGTTCAGGAGGGAGGGAGGTTCAGGAGGGAGGGAGGTTCAGGAGGGAGGGAGGTTCAGGATGGAGGGAGGTTCAGGATGGAGGGAGGTTCAGGAGGGAGGGAGGTTCAGGATGGAGGGAGGTTCAGGATGGAGGGAGGTTCAGGATGGAGGGAGGTTCAGGAGGGAGGGAGGTTCAGGATGGAGGGAGGTTCAGGAGGGAGGGAGGTTCAGGATGGAGGGAGGTTCAGGAGGGAGGGAGGTTCAGGATGGAGGGAGGTTCAGGAGGGAGGGAGGTTCAGGATGGAGGGAGGTTCAGGAGGGAGGGAGGTTCAGGAGGGAGGGAGGTTCAGGAGGGAGGGAGGTTCAGGATGGAGGGAGGTTCAGGAGGGAGGGAGGTTCAGGATGGAGGGAGGTTCAGGATGGAGGGAGGTTCAGGAGGGAGGGAGGTTCAGGATGGAGGGAGGTTCAGGATGGAGGGAGGTTGGCAAAGGCAGAAGTGATGAGGAGCTTTTTGATGTTTCTGCCTTTTGATTGTGTCTCTCTGCCGCGCTCCGTTTGTAGTCTAGGGAATCTGTGAGAAAAAATTACCCAACCTTAAACTAATTGCAACAGAAATTATTTGTGTTGTATTCAGCTCTTGAAGCCTTCCAATTTAACATACTGAAAATCCCAGTAGTGGAACATTGTCAAAATTGGCATTGTCTCCACAAAGGAGGTGATGTTTTCAGTGCCGTTTGTCTGTTAGCAAGAGGATTACGGCAAAACTACTGTGCCGATTTTCATGAAACTTGGTGGAAGGGTGTAGCGTGGGCCAAGGAAGAACCTATTACATTTTGGGGCGGATCTGATCCGGGTCGGCTCAATGGAGGGGGCGGGGCTAGGAAAAAGAGTCCGTTGATAGGGATAGGAAGGTCGTAGAGAGTCTGGATTCGAGAGGTGGGTAGGGGGCATGGACAGGTGTATCGGGGGGGGGGGAGTGTATGTGGGAGCTGCGCAGCAAGGGGTTGTGGCCGGGCAAGTCTCAAGTCTTTTAGCTATAGTCCAAGTCGCGTCTCAAGTCTTTAGTCACAAGTCCAAGTCAAGTCTCAAGTCTCTTATGGATGAGCTTTCTATGATCTGCTGCATGCAATCCAGTCTGCTTAGATTAGAACTAGGGATGTCAATTTTCGGTTAATTTCACTTTCGATTAACCGACGCTAATAATCGATTAACCTATCGGTTAATTCATATTTTTTTAATATTAAAAAAAAAAAAAAAAAAAAATTGTCTATTTACTCAATGAGCTCATGCCCAAACAAGGCGTGTCTATTTAGATGCTGAAATGTTAATGCTTTTTGTGTTAGAATTATGTCTTTATTTTTTGTTGGCTTTGCTGAAATTTATAAGTTTATTGCCACATTTTGATCAGGTAATCATTCCAAAATCATTCTGGCTCTTATATGGATGACAAGGAAATATATTTTTGAGAGCTTTATTTCCTGTTTATGTAAACATTACAACAACAACAATCTGTTATTTCTTTAGATTTTTTCACATTAGGCCTACTGTCTTTTGCAGCATAAAAACTTAAACAAAATATAGCCTATTTCGATTTGCTGCCAACAATTGAACAACATTTGAACAAAATAGTTGCATGATGCAAAACACTGTGCAAAATCTGCAAGGAAACTCAAAAAACGTGTCAAAAAAAAAATTAAAAAAAAAAAAAATTAACTGATAGACCGACAGCAATAACCGAACAACGACGTTAGCGACGGTTAATCGATTAACGGTTAACCGTTGACATCCCTAATTAGAACACTGCCGTTCATGACAGGGCTTGGGCAGAAGGCAGCAGGTTAAGTACATGGCAGTTGAACATAGAAGCGGAGAGAGTAGGGACAGTGGAGGCAGACAGAGATAGACTGAAACATTGCTTATTTATACTTTGGCATGTATGACATTACCGATGACATGACAGCAACAACTATGACATCACCCACCCAGTCTGCTCAGCCAGGAAGGATGACATCATTGATGACATATATAATACAAAAATAAGAGTCCGCACACTGGCAGCTGCTCCCAAATATTTATTTGACCACAAAAATAATGTGACGTTTCGGGCAAAGCCCTTCCTCAGACATGAATATAGTGTAGGGACACACCCCTTAAGTACCCTCGCAGGGGTCACCTGACACATCATGTGATACATAAAATTAAACATACAGTGCACTTGTTACATCATTGATGAGATAATCACTGATGACATCATCACTGATGACATCACTGATGTCATTGCTCAAGTGACATCACATCATTAGGTATAGCTGGTATATAATATCTGCTCCTGGAGTTGTTTGAAACAGTCACTGAAGAACTAAATCTATAAATGAAAATAAATAAACTGACAGTCCTTCAAGTCAGTTTTGGTGGAGCACAAAGTCCTTCATCACTGGTGTTAGTGGTAGGGAGTGGACTTGGTTCAGCCGATGTGTGCCCAGCACTTGGCGGATCTGGATCCGACACACGTGGGCCAGACTGCGAGGACATCTCTTGGCCTCCAGAAAGACCCTGAGAGCCTCAGGATCCGCCCTCTCCTCCAGCTGTTCCTGCTCTGTGGTCACCAGGGCCGGGTCAGCACCGTGGTCCAGCAGCAGCTGAACGAAGGCCATGTTGCACCTTTTATACAGCACCACATCCAGCAGGAGAGAAGCCACATAACGGGTCAGAACGCCAGCGGCCTGGAGCAGCAGGTGGAAGCAGTCCAGGCGGTTGAGTACAGCACTGATGTAGAGCGGGGTGTCTGAGCCGTGTATGTTTATGTTAGGGCCGGCCCCGGCTTCCAGGAGGATCCGGACACAGTCCAGGTGACCGTGGAACACAGCATAGCAGAGAGGTGTCCAGTGATCCTCATCAGCTAGGTCTACCTGTGCTCCCTGTGTGATCAGGTAGTCCACACAGGCAGCATGACCCGACCGGGCTGCGAGCAGCAGAGGGGTCGACCACCTCCACTCGTAAAGACGCTTCTCATCGATCTGCCTTCTGAAGTGGTCTTCCTGCAGCAGGCTCCTCAGTGTGTCCAGGTGTCCTGCCTCGGCGGCATCATAGAGCTGTGTGTCACCATGTCCTGCTTGAACAGCCATTCCTTCAGATGTGTCACTGTACCACACTGACTGAATTATCGTAATTGAGGGTAAAAATTATTAAGTTAAGTCGCACGCGAGCAGCGGCTTCTTCTTTTTTTTCTGATGGCAGCCTTGTGTTTTCCACCACTTATATAGCCTCAGCCAGGAAGGATTTATGACATCACTGATGACATCACCAGGGGCGGTTTTAGCATCAGAGCTTTGGGTGGGCTCAGCCCACCCAAAGGTCATGGACCACTGAACCCCTAGGGGGGTCCGGGGGCATGCTCCCCCGGAAGAAAATTTTGTACAGTTTCAAGTAAAAATGGATCAAACTGGCGCACTTTGAGATCAAAATGAAGAGACTAGATCTATGAAGAACTACACACATCAATATCTTCTTTACCGTTCTGTGGTTTTACAGCGATGAAAAAATAATTGTTTCCCTATATATACTATATATATTCTGCATACAGGTTACTATATGGCAGAATTATGCTTGCATAAATAATACCAAAATCACTTCAGGGGAGTTTCAAGTAAAGTAACATTTTGCTTTGTAGGCAAAACAAAAGTAAAGTTAAATCAAAAGGGAACTTCCTAATTTATTGGCTGGAATAATATTCCAACCAGATAATAATATACTGTAAGCACTAAAGCAGGAGTTTGCAGTCAACTAGTTGAAATTAATATGGGTTAGGGTTTGTTTAGCCTACGAAACAACGCTATGTGCTAATTTGCATAACAATATACATCTTGAGATAAAGCGTAATGCCTTGATAATCTATCTGTCTCCAATAATATCATATCACAGTTTCATTGATCATGCGTGGGGAGAACGATTGTGTGGACTGTGGAGGACCACTTCGATGCTGTACTGTGTGTGTGACCTGTGTGAAGTGATGTGGGATTAGGCAGATAGATGGAGGAGGGAGCGCCTGCGCAGCCGCGGTTCTAGAAACTTTTCGGGTGGGCTGAACCCCCCTAAATTTTTGTCTCAGCCCACCCTAAGAACATAGAGGGAGGGGGGAAACACGCACACAGCGCATTGAGTGTAGTCAGAAACTGCTACTAATGATCACCATGGATTTGGAGAGAAGAAAAAACTTTTTTTTTTTCTTTTTTTTTTGGTGGGCTGAGACTATTTTTGGGTGGGCTAAAGCCCACCCAAAAAAGGCCTAGAACCGCCCCTGGACATCACAATTGCTCAAGTGACATCACTGATGATGTCACAACTGCTTTTTTGACATCACTGATGACATCACAACCTCTTATGACATGACTGATATCACAATGCCTCTGACATCACTGATCTCACAATTTATGACATCACTGATGACATCACTGAGACTTTGTGTGTGTGTGTGTGAGAGTGAGTGGATTTATGACATCACTGATGATGTCATCAGTGGGACAGACAAACAGACAGAGCCCTAGCTCCCTTAGATAGATAGATGTGCTAATTTTTTATGTATTTCCAGACACTTTTAGAGACACTGAGGGAATAAATTCATTACCGTAACACTTTTTTAATTGGAAATATGAAACGACAAACTTTTTTTTTCCAATGGCAAGCACTTCAATATGCTCAAGGGTATCACTCAAAATGTGTATGATTAACAAATACGAAGTTGTAGCTAACATTGCGAGAAATTCCATGTTGTATTACGACTACATACTTCATACTACATGAGGAAAAAAAAGCTGTTCTACTTAGAGACTCAACAACCATTTCTGTGGATTCCTTGCCCCCAAAAATGTGGAAATAGACACCAAATTTGTAATTCTAAGTCTAGTTGGAGTCAAGATATGGCCACAATTTTAATAATGGCAGCCATTAAAAAAGTCATTTTAACATACTTCCACTAATGGGATTTTCTGGGATTTTTACTACAGTGTTTCGGGTATCAATATAAACATAAAAATGTGAAAATAAATTCTGTTGCAATTAGGTCAAACCTTATTTTCCCTACACTATTGAACACGTGACGCGCTGTGTTTGGACACGTGACGGCTGATGACACTTTGATGTCAGGGCTCTCTGTCTGGATCTTCACTGAGACATGATGACGCATGGGGACTTTTTCATATTCATTTAATACACCTCTTTAGAGGCAAATTCACCCACGCTGAATTAGAGATAATTGTGTTGATGAGATCAAATCGACAGCCTTTAAAAAGAAGACGTGAATTTGAAGATGCTGCTCACGTCTGATGTTTGTCAATTATAAATCCTAATGCTACTATTGATTCGTGGCTTCCAATGCCGATACACATTTTAATGATGTGATTAATTTGTGCAGCTATTCATAGTATTTTTGGTGTGGGCAGACGCTTTATATTCCACACAGCCTGCTGCCCCTTACAGTATTTAAGCTCTGGCTTAAAGGACTTACATTTTACTGGCAGAACTACGCCTATATCAAATTTAGCCAAGGACAAACTTGAGTTATATCTCCAGCGAGGAGATGATGAAATACACGAGAAACTGAGTTTCTGTGACTCATCAGACATCTCTTAGTCTTGTGGAATAAATGCCAGCTTTAGAATGACATTTTAATGCGTCCTCAACAGAGATGGGGAAAACTACACATTCTTTACTTGAGTAGAAGTAGTTACTTGTATAAAAAAATTACCTGGTAAACGTAGAAGTACTGATTCAACTTGTTTAAATGGGTGTGATTGGTGTTTGCAGGCAGCCTGGTAGAGCGGGGTGGTGTACCTGCATGAGCCCATTCCTTTTGTTAGGGTCGGCCCCGGCTTCCGAGGAGCCGGACACAGTCCAGGTGACTGGCCCAGAAGAGAGGTGTCCAGTCATTCTCATCAGCTATAGGTCTACCTGGGCTCCGTCCATACAGGAAGCATGACCAAACCTGGCTGCGAGCTCCAGAGGGCTCCACCACTAATTGCTCATTGATCTGCCTTCCTGCATCATGCTCCTCAGTTTGTCCAGGTCTCCTGCACTGGCGGCATCGTGGAGCCTCCTGTCGCCGTGTCCTGCTCGAACAACCATTCCTTCAGATCTGTCACTGTACTACACCGACATGTACGCTGCGTCTCAAACAGAAGGCATTATGAAGGGACTGAATGTGGATTGGACATTATGACATCATAATATTATAACATCATGGCATTGGCATCATAAACAATTAGGACATGATAACATTATGACATCACATCACAGACAATATCGTGACATCATCAGTGATTTATTTGTGATGGCCACGGACCTTATTTAGACTCCCTGTCTTATTTTAGATGTCCAACGAGAGAGACAGACACACGTTACATCGTTCTTGTTTGTCGTTCATTAAGATAAGGTAATATAGCCTGTTTTGAAAATGTAAGGAGTAGAAAGTACAGATATTTCTGTTAAAACGTAGGGAGTAAAAGTAAAAAGTTCTCAGAAAAATAAATAGTAAAGTACAGATACTTGAAAATCTTAAGTACAGTAACAAAGTATTTGTACTCATCTCTGGTCCTCAATATTGAATATTCAGACTATTCCCAATAGGTTTCTATTGGGTTGCTCAGACATTGCATTACAGTGCCAGAGCTGAGCAGATGTCTGGGAGAATAGAGTTGAGTGGGTAGACTCCCAGCAGACAATGGTGCATCAGATGTGAGTGTAAGCTTAGCTATAGCCTATAGGCTAGTCTAGTGTCTTTCCACAGCCAATCAGATGTGAGTGTAAGCTTAGCTATAGGCTCCTGTCTTTCCACAGCCAATCAGATGTGAGTGTAAGCTTAGCTATAGCCTATAGGCTCCTGTCTTTCCACAGCCAATCAGATGTGAGTGTAAGCTTAGCTATAGCCTATAGGCTAGTGTCTTTCCACAGCCAATCAGATGTGAGTGTAAGCTTAGCTATAGCCTATAGGCTAGTGTCTTTCCACAGCCAATCAGATGTGAGTGTAAGCTTAGCTATAGCCTATAGGCTCCTGTCTTTCCACAGCCAATCAGATGTGAGTGTAAGCTTAGCTATAGACTATAGTCTCCTGTCTTTCCACAGCCAATCAGATGTGAGTGTAAGCTTAGCTATAGACTATAGGCTCCTGTCTTTCCACAGCCAATCAGATGTGAGTGTAAGCTTAGCTATAGCCTATAGGCTAGTGTCTTTCCACAGCCAATCAGATGTGAGTGTAAGCTTAGCTATAGCCTATAGGCTCCTGTCTTTCCACAGCCAATCAGATGTGAGTGTAAGCTTAGCTATAGCCTATAGGCTCCTGTCTTTCCACAGCCAATCAGATGTGAGTGTAAGCTTAGCTATAGCCTATAGGCTCCTGTCTTTCCACAGCCAATCAGATGTGAGTGTAAGCTTAGCTATAGACTATAGGCTCCTGTCTTTCCACAGCCAATCAGATGTGAGTGTAAGCTTAGCTATAGCCTAATAGGCTAGTGTCTTTCCACAGCCAATCAGATGTGAGTGTAAGCTTAGCTATAGCCTATAGGCTCCTGTCTTTCCACAGCCAATCAGATGTGAGTGTAAGCTTAGCTATAGCCTATAGGCTCCTGTCTTTCCACAGCCAATCAGATGTGAGTGTAAGCTTAGCTATAGCCTATAGGCTAGTGTCTTTCCACAGCCAATCAGATGTGAGTGTAAGCTTAGCTATAGGCTAGTGTCTTTCCACAGCCATCCATTACAGACTCGTTCATCATTGCGGTACAATGGCTTTGAAAGTGGCAACACAGCATGTGTCAGTGTGTGATTCACTCACATATGTTCACAGTAGACAAGAGATTTAAGCAAAGACCCCTCATTTAGTCCACATTTAGAGCCACAATCCCCATTTGATGACATTTAGTCTCTCAGACCCAAATCTGAGAATATTTCTTTTGTCAGATGTAATTTTGTCCTGAATTCCATGACGATCTGTATTGTAGGTAGAGCGATAACAGAGAAACTATGATCAAAACAATCATTTTTCTACATTCTTTAATTTTAAATGAAATGATTGTGAAGTTTACCTCTGCATGTGTCTGCGCTCCTGATCGTTTACACTTTAACGCCAGACCTCTTCTTCACACGAGCCTTTGTGCTCGTCACAAACACTGTGCCCAATGGCATTATCATCACAGAGGGAATCAGTCACATGAAGCCTCTGTGCTGTCACCTGCCCCGCCCACCCTCTCATGCCCCGCCCCCCCTCTCAGCTGTGTGCTGCCAGGCCAGTGTGGCGGGGGCGGGACATAAGACGCATGTGAAATGAGATTTGCATAAGCAGCTGTTGCTCTGTCATTTATTGATTTTCTCCGCGCAGCTGAAAGAGACATGCTGCACACGTCGCCATGAGGCTGCTTCAAACAGGTGGTGTTGCACGAGCTCCTCGGAAGCTCCTACTTACCAATTGTGAAGTCGTAAGTTACGACATGACAGCATTCAAGTGCTCTTGGTCGGAAAGAGCAACAAACACGGACGCCAGGAGTACGATTGTTTTCTCATTGCTGGCGTTTTCATACCAAAAGTAGTGGGGTCATTATGGTAGCTACATCAGCCATAACGTGCGTCGTCTATAAATAAATGATAGCGCACTAACAGAATAATGAAATATATAACTTTTTACAGTCAATTGAAGACACAGACGCCATACTTTACGCCATTGCTGTCGTCCCGAAACCTCACGCGACGTCACAACTCGGAAACGCGGGTCTCATCGAAATTTCCCAATTTCCCACTCGTAAATATACAACATTTGAGACATTTGACATTTTCATGTGCTCACAACTGGTAGATATGGTCAATACGATATACTGTGTCCGAGGAGCACATGAAGGCAGCAATAATAATGACATCATGAGCTCATGTGGAGTAGGTTCAGATTGGCGGGGGATTGGGGGGCAAAGGATCACAGGGGAGCAGGTGTGGCGGCTCTTTGTAGTGTAAATCATGATACAGCTAATGGACTCGTGACATCACTGTTCTTCTATGAGCAGAGAAAAGATGGCGGTGGCTCATGTGAACAACTGATGATCAAACATTTAGCTGGCACATGTGATGTCTTAGACTCATTTCAATCATGAAGATGACCGCTGCAGCCAATGCCCAGTTCAGGTTATATCACCCAATTCATTGCTATGCACGCCCCCTTTCATTCATGCCTCTCTTCCTGTCCATTCACAGGCACCCACGCTTCCCCTCTCTCTGGCAATAGCCAATCAGCTCAGCTATTCCCTTTCCCTTGCTTTTCCAATATCCAATTAGCTCAAGCCATTCCTTTCCCTTGCTTCTTCTTCTTCTTCCGCTGCTGAAACAATCACCTAAGCGGTGTAGTGTACTAAAGTCCATGTTTTTACCATGTCATCATTACTCACCTATGTGTTGTCGCCCTCAGTTGCTGATCATCATCGCTGAAGCAGTTGTTTCACTTCCCAACCTCCTCCCCTGACCACCACCAACGTCATGACTCCTGAAGAATTCCCTATGGAGGAATCTCTCTATCCTATACAGCACTTACGCCCTCTCACATCTCAGGAGTAGCGTCATCATTATCATGGAGTCATATACGCCAAATGTAATTAGTTTATTGTATCATTAAAGTTGATTGAACCTTCTTACTAGTGTCTCATGATTGAAGGGCGCACATCAAACATGTAGCTGGCACATGGGCGCACGTCGACCTGTTTACACAGAAAACAGGACATGAAGATTAGTCACCGGGACATGTCTGTTCCACATAGAGAGGCAGCAAGCCAAGAATAGCAAACAATTACCCTGTTATTGCCTTTCAACTTCCGCATGCTTGTTTACTTTATGTTTTGGCTCGCTCGGCAATATTTTCTGTCTTTAGTCAGCCCAGTCGCCAGAATAAAATGCCGGCATTGTACATTTCTGGAATCCGGCGGATATGTAGAATATGAACATTTCCTAAATACATTGCATATCATATTTCTGTGACTATTAATGGTTGACTGGGGGAATAGTGTGATCCTACAACGCGTTACGTCCTGCCGTCGAAACTCCTCACTGTCAGGTGAAAAGAAACAACTGGCAACAGCTGCACATGTATCGGAGGAGGAAGCATCCTCTAGTCCATACGGCTCTCCCCAGATCAGTAGAGGGGGCGGAGCAACGCCCGGGACAGCAGGGGGGATTGGCCAAGTACAATTGCGGAGAAAATGGGAGGGGAAAAAGATGATATACGTAAAATGCCACGTTTTAGAGACGTACTTTGCAGACGTTTTGTTTCCAAGTGATGTCGATATTCTACATATCCCTGGTTTTCAGACACACACAATGCAGACATTTTATTCTGGTGATTGGGTTGCTTCAGTAGCCTGCATCTCCTTTCTGTTTGGTGTTACCAGAGTGGCAATAAAAAACACCACCAAATGTAGTTTCTGTTTTAACAATCAAGGCACTGTTTTTTTTTTTTTTTTTTTACATCCCCTTTCTTTTAAAAAACTGATTTATGATCCAGACTGGCAGGTCTGCACCTTGACCCAAACCAGATGCTTTCCTAGGAAAGGGTAACACTGTTTTATAAGCTTTCCTTAAATCATTTTCTTTAAAGCCCCTACTGTAGAACATCTCTCTCAAATATGTTTTGACAGCATCGTATAATAATGACTATCGAAAAATGAGGCCATGCCTGTGAAAATTGGTTTATTCTCCATGTGTTGCTTTCTGTGTTTATATCTATCTACACTACAGGTAGGCTACTGTATGTGTCCACAGTGTTTATATCTATCTACACTACAGGTAGCCTACTGTATGTGTCCACAGTGTTTATATCTATCTACACTACAGGTAGCCTACTGTATGTGTCCACAGTGTTTATATCTATCTACACTACAGGTAGGCTACTGTATGTGTCCACAGTGTTTATATCTATCTACACTACAGGTAGCCTACTGTATGTGTCCACAGTGTTTATATCTATCTACACTACAGGTAGGCTACTGTATGTGTCCACAGTGTTTATATCTATCTACACTACAGGTAGCCTACTGTATGTGTCCACAGTGTTTATATCTATCTACACTACAGGTAGCCTACTGTATGTGTCCATAGTGTTTATATCTATCTACACTACAGGTAGCCTACTGTATGTGTCCACAGTGTTTATATCTATCTACACTACAGGTAGCCTACTGTATGTGTCCACAGTGTTTATATCTATCTACACTACAGGTAGCCTACTGTATGTGTCCACAGTGTTTATATCTATCTACACTACAGGTAGCCTACTGTATGTGTCCACAGTGTTTATATCTATCTACACTACAGGTAGCCTACTGTATGTGTCCACAGTGTTTATATCTATCTACACTACAGGTAGCCTACTGTATGTGTCCACAGTGTTTATATCTATCTACACTACAGGTAGGCTACTGTATGTGTCCACAGTGTTTATATCTATCTACACTACAGGTAGCCTACTGTATGTGTCCACAGTGTTTATATCTATCTACACTACAGGTAGCCTACTGTATGTGTCCACAGTGTTTATATCTATCTACACTACAGGTAGCCTACTGTATGTGTCCACAGTGTTTATATCTATCTACACTACAGGTAGCCTACTGTATGTGTCCACAGTGTTTATATCTATCTACACTACAGGTAGCCTACTGTATGTGTCCACAGTGTTTATATCTATCTACACTACAGGTAGCCTACTGTATGTGTCCACAGTGTTTATATCTATCTACACTACAGGTAGCCTACTGTATGTGTCCACAGTGTTTATATCTATCTACACTACAGGTAGCCTACTGTATGTGTCCACAGTGTTTATATCTATCTACACTACAGGTAGCCTACTGTATGTGTCCACAGTGTTTATATCTATCTACACTACAGGTAGCCTACTGTATGTGTCCACAGTGTTTATATCTATCTACACTACAGGTAGGCTACTGTATGTGTCCACAGTGTTTATATCTATCTACACTACAGGTAGGCTACTGTATGTGTCCACAGTGTTTATATCTATCTACACTACAGGTAGCCTACTGTATGTGTCCACAGTGTTTATATCTATCTACACTACAGGTAGCCTACTGTATGTGTCCACAGTGTTTATATCTATCTACACTACAGGTAGCCTACTGTATGTGTCCACAGTGTTTATATCTATCTACACTACAGGTAGGCTACTGTATGTGTCCACAGTGTTTATATCTATCTACACTACAGGTAGGCTACTGTATGTGTCCACAGTGTTTATATCTATCTACACTACAGGTAGCCTACTGTATGTGTCCACAGTGTTTATATCTATCTACACTACAGGTAGCCTACTGTATGTGTCCACAGTGTTTATTATGCCTCCGCCGGCGAAGCCAGGCCGAAGGCATTATGGATCCGGGTTGTCCGTCCGTACGTACGTACGGCCGGCCGGCCGTCCGTACGGATGTTTGTTAACGCCATATCTGAGGAACGCCTTGACGGAATTTCATCAGATTCGCCTTAAACATTCACTTAGGCTCAAGGATGATCTGATTACATTTTGGTGGTCAAAGGTCAAAGGTCAAGGTCACTGTGACCTCTCGAATGCCATTTTCAAGCTTGTTAACGCGATATCTGAGGAACGCCTGGACGGAATTTCATCAGATTCACCTTAAACATTCACTTAGGCTCAAGGATGATCTGATTAGATTTTGGTGGTCAAAGGTCAAGGTCACTGTGACCTCTCAAACGCCATTTTCAACCTTGTTAACGCGATATCTGAGGAACGCCTGGACGGAATTTCATCAGATTCGCCTTAAACATTCACTTAGGCTCAAGGATGAACTGATTCCATTTTGGTTATCAAAGGTCAAAGGTCAAGGTCACAGTGACCTAACAAATGCCATTTTCAAGCTCGGTAACGCCATATCTCAGTAACACCTTGACTAAATTTCTTCACATTTGGCTCATATATCCAATTCTGCAAAGAAACGCCTTGATGCAATTTCTTCCAATTTGGCTCCAACATCCACTTGGACTCAAGAATGAACTAATGGCGGAGGCATAAGTCCGCGTTGCGGTCGTTCTAGTATCTATCTACACTACAGGTAGGCTACTGTATGTGTCCACAGTGTTTATATCTATCTACACTACAGGTAGCCTACTGTATGTGTCCACAGTGTTTATATCTATCTACACTACAGGTAGGCTACTGTATGTGTCCACAGTGTTTATATCTATCTACACTACAGGTAGGCTACTGTATGTGTCCACAGTGTTTATATCTATCTACACTACAGGTAGCCTACTGTATGTGTCCACAGTGTTTATATCTATCTACACTACAGGTAGGCTACTGTATGTGTCCACAGTGTTTATATCTATCTACACTACAGGTAGCCTACTGTATGTGTCCACAGTGTTTATATCTATCTACACTACAAGTAGGCTACTGTATGTGTCCACAGTGTTTATATCTATCTATACTACAGGTAGCCTACTGTATGTGTCCACAGTGTTTATATAAATCTACACTACAGGTAGCCTACTGTATGTGTCCACAGTGTTTATATCTATCTACACTACAGGTAGGCTACTGTATGTGTCCACAGTGTTTATATCTATCTACACTACAGGTAGCCTACTGTATGTGTCCACAGTGTTTATATAAATCTACACTACAGGTAGCCTACTGTATGTGTCCACAGTGTTTATATAAATCTACACTACAGGTAGCCTACTGTATGTGTCCACAGTGTTTATATCTATCTACACTACAGGTAGCCTACTGTATGTGTCCACAGTGTTTATATCTATCTACACTACAGGTAGGCTACTGTATGTGTCCACAGTGTTTATATCTATCTACACTACAGGTAGCCTACTGTATGTGTCCACAGTGTTTATATCTATCTACACTACAGGTAGCCTACTGTATGTGTCCACAGTGTTTATATCTATCTACACTACAGGTAGCCTACTGTATGTGTCCACAGTGTTTATATCTATCTACACTACAGGTAGCCTACTGTATGTGTCCACAGTGTTTATATCTATCTACACTACAGGTAGCCTACTGTGTGTCCACAGTGTTTATATCTATCTACATTACAGGTAGCCTACTGTATGTGTCCACAGTGTTTATATCTATCTATCTACACTACAGGTAGCCTACTGTATGTGTCCACAGTGTTTATAACTATCTACACTACAGGTAGCCTACTGTATGTGTCCACAGTGTTTATATCTATCTACACTACAGGTAGCCTACTGTATGTGTCCACAGTGTTTATATCTATCTACACTACAAGTAGGCTACTGTATGTGTCCACAGTGTTTATATCTATCTACACTACAGGTAGCCTACTGTATGTGTCCACAGTGTTTATATCTATCTACACTACAGGTAGCCTACTGTATGTGTCCACAGTGTTTATATCTATCTACACTACAGGTAGCCTACTGTATGTGTCCACAGTGTTTATATCTATCTACACTACAGGTAGCCTACTGTATGTGTCCACAGTGTTTATATCTATCTACACTACAGGTAGCCTACTGTATGTGTCCACAGTGTTTATATCTATCTACACTACAGGTATCCTACTGTATGTGTCCACAGTGTTTATATCTATCTACACTACAGGTAGCCTACTGTATGTGTCCACAGTGTTTATATCTATCTACACTACAGGTAGCCTACTGTATGTGTCCACAGTGTTTATATCTATCTACACTACAGGTAGCCTACTGTATGTGTCCACAGTGTTTATATCTATCTACACTACAGGTAGGCTACTGTATGTGTCCACAGTGTTTATATCTATCTATCTACAATACAGGTAGCCTACTGTATGTGTCCACAGTGTTTATATCTATCTACACTACAGGTAGCCTACTGTATGTGTCCACAGTGTTTATATCTATCTATCTACACTACAGGTAGCCTACTGTATGTGTCCACAGTGTTTATATCTATCTATCTACACTACAGGTAGCCTACTGTATGTGTCCACAGTGTTTATATCTATCTACACTACAGGTAGCCTACTGTATGTGTCCACAGTGTTTATATCTATCTACACTACAGGTAGGCTACTGTATGTGTCCACAGTGTTTATATCTATCTATCTACACTACAGGTAGCCTACTGTATGTGTCCACAGTGTTTATTATGCCTCCGCCGGCGATAGCCAGGCCGGAGGCATAATGGATCCGGGTTGTCCGTCCGTATGTATGTCCGTCCGTACGATGTTTGTTAACGCGATATCTGAGGAACGCCTTGACGGAATTTCATCAAATTTGCCTCAAACATCAACTTGGACCCAAGGATGAACTGATTAGATTTTGGTGGTCAAAGGTCAAAGGCCAAGGTCACTGTGACCTCTCGAACGCCATTTTCAAGCTTGTTAACGCGATATCTCAGGAATGCCTTGACGGAATTTAATCAAACTTGTCTCAAACATCGACTTGGACTAAAGGATGAACTGATTAGATTTTGGTGGCCAAAGGTCATGCCTTGACGGAGTTTCATCAAATTTGCCTCAAACATCGACTTGGACTCAAGGATGAACTGATTCGATTTTCGTGGTCAAAGGTCAAGGTCACTGTGACCTCACGAATGCCATTCCCAAGTTCGTTAAAGCGATATCTCAAGAACGGCTTGATGGAATTTCTGCCAATTTGGCTCAAACGTCGACTTGGGCGCAAGGATGAAAGGATTACATTTTGGTGATCAAAGGTCAAGGTCACTGTGACCTCTCCAATGCCATTTTCAAGCTTGTTAACGCCATATCTCAGGAATGCCTTGATGGAATTTCATCAAATTTGCCTCAAACATTAACTTGGCCTCAAGGATGAACTGATTACATTTTGGTGGTCAAACTTCAAGGTCGCTGTGACCTCACGAACGCCATTCCCAAGTTGGTTAACGCAATATCTCAAGAACGGCTTGATAGAATTTCTTCTGATTTGGCTCAAACATCCACTTGGACTCAAGGATGAACTGATTACATTTTGGTGGTCAAAGTTCAAGGTCACTGTGACCTCACACACCCAATTTCCAAGCTCTGTAACGCAACATCTCAGTAGCGCCTTGACGGAATTTCTACCAATTTGCCATAGCACTGATGATGTCATAGACAAAGCACTGATGCCATCACAATTGCTTGAGTGACATCACTGATGACATGTGTCATAAAGGTCAGTCTATATAAGGTGTGGGAGTATACTGTCCAGCACATATACTGTCCAGAGCACTGAAAAGAAGAAGCCATAAAACACCACCAAATTGTCCAGAGAGCACCGTGGCTGTCGTGACTGTTGCACAGGAAACACGGACGAGAATCCTCTGTGACTTCACAGCTCCAGAGAGAGAGAGAGGGAGAGAGAGCTCCACAGACAGCACCCTGCAGAGAGAGAGAGAGGGAGAGAGAGCTCCACAGACAGCACCCTGCAGAGAGAGAGAGAGGGAGAGAGAGCTCCACAGACAGCACCCTGCGTTACCCCGACATGCAGCGCCTCAGAGTCAGCATGACTCCTCACTGCAAGCTGAAGCCGAGGCTGCTGGCGTTGGTGGCAGTGCTGCTGTTGTGCATTGCGTTCTACGTCTGGTACGTCTACATGTACCAGCTGCAGCTACCCTGCAGCCCCGCCCCCTCCGAGCACAAAGTCCACGTGCTGCTTCTGTCCTCGTGGCGCTCGGGCTCCTCCTTCCTGGGCCAGGCGTTCAGCCAGCACCCATCCGTCTTCTACCTGATGGAGCCCGGCTTGCACGTGTGGACCGCGCTGCGCGGGTTGGGTGCCGGGGTGCTCAGGTTGGTGGTGAGGGACCTGTTTCGGAGCGTGTTTCAGTGTGACCTGTCGTTCATGGAGGCCTACTTGCCGGAGCACCATGACATGTCCTCCCTGTTCATGTGGAGTGGCAGTCGAGCGCTGTGCTCGCCGCCCGCCTGCCCTCTCACGCCCCGCGGCCACTTCAGCAACAACAGCGAGTGCCTCCGGCAGTGCAAGGGCCGCAGCCTGCACGGTGCCGAGGAGGCCTGTCGCTCCTACAGCCACGTGGTGCTGAAAGAGGTGCGCTTCTTGGAGCTGGAGTCCCTCTACCCACTCCTTCAGGTCCCCAGCCTGGACCTCCGCATTATCCACATGGTGCGAGACCCGCGGGCCGTGTTGCAGTCCAGAGAGCACTCGCCCAAAGCCTTCATATCCGACGACGCCGTCCTCCTGGGGCAAAAAAGCTTGCAGGCGAGTGACGCGCTGTATCGCGTCATGCAGGAGATCTGCCGCAGCCACGTGCGCATCCACGAGAGTGCCGTCCTCAAGCCCCCGGACTTCCTGAAAGGCCGCTACAAGATTGTGCGCTTCGAGGACATGGTGCGCAACCCGCTGGTTGAGATCAACGCCATGTACGAGTTTGTCGGTCTGGAGATGACCACGCCGCTGCAGGAATGGATCTACGATGTTACACATGGGAAAGGCAAAGGCACCAAGGCCTTTGAAGTCACCTCGCGAAACGCCACCGAAGTGATGCAGGCGTGGCGTACCTCGCTGGCCCACAACAAGGTCAAGCGTATCCAGGACGTGTGTAAGGATGCCATGTCATTGCTAGGTTACAGGATGGTCAACAGCGACAAAGAGCAGAAGAGACTTGACTTGGACCTCATGCTATCCAAGGGATAGCATGTAAAAGTGTAAACACTTATTTCCAACATGGTCCCCGATGTTCTAAAAACAGGACAGACAATAACGTCCTGCCAAGGGAACATTCGTTCAGCTGGCTCCCACCCAAAACAGAACATCCCAATATTGTTTAGAACATAACTGACTGACTGATGATGATGATGATGATGATGATTATGCTTATGATTATGATGATGTAATGTAATGACAGAGACGTTATTACTAATTACTTCACTAGCAAGGACCACGCCACAACAAGAGTATCGCTAAGGTTCTTTACTGAAGAGAATGAGTTGTGTATGGTGTAGTGTGGGTGCGTGATGAGCCGTCTGTTCCAGGAGGTCACGTGTTCCGGGGGGAACGTCCTGATGACCGGGGCAGAGGGAGACTCAGGGTGGGGGTTCCGTCTCAGACGTGGTCTGCCCGAGCGGGTCTGGCGTGAGGCGTGTTTCAGCCCGAGCAGATTTCAGGCCCCCCCGGATGGATCCTAGAACGAGACGTGGAGAGGCATGCACCGTGCCTAGTGAGAGGGAATGAGGATGTTAAGGGTTGAGGGGTGCGGGAAGGGATAGGGGATTGAGGGATGAGATATACAAGGGAGGGAGGGTGGGTCGAGAGATCGAGACAAACAGGGTGAGGCAGGTTAACCAGGTGTAGTAATATTGCCACGTAATTAGAGGAGTGGTTTAGAGGGGTGGTTAGGAAGTTGGGGGAGTGGTTGAGGCGTGGCCCAGCTCCTGAACTTAAGTTAAACGTTAACTTTCATTTCACTAGCAAGGACCACGCCACAACAAGAGTATCGTTAAGGTTCTTTACTGAAGAGAATGAGTTGTGTATGGTGTAGTGTGGGTGCGTGATGAGCCGTCTGTTCCAGGAGGTCACGTGTTCCGGGGGGAACGTCCTGATGACCGGGGCAGAGGGAGACTCAGGGTGGGGGTTCCGTCTCAGACGTGGTCTGCCCGAGCGGGTCTGGCGTGAGGCGTGTTTCAGCCCGAGCAGATTTCAGGCCCCCAAAATAAGTCGGATTAAGTTGAGCTGAGTTGCACGTGAGCTTGACTGATCCTTGAGATCGTTAAGATCATTGAGATCGTTAAGATCATTGAGATCGTTAAGATCATGGAGATCGTTAAGATCATTCAGGATGCAGAAGCGACATGCGAGAGATTATGAAGGGTCGAGGGGCTCGATGGTTTGGTTCGATGTGCTCAGTCTGACGTCTATGGAGGAGTGGCTTGAATAGTGTTCTGGAGATAAGCCTGGAGCTGAGGCTCGGTGTAGGTACTTCTGGAACCAGAATAGTGTGGCAATTCTTCCTGTTTCCATGAAGAGAGTGGATGTTGAGGTGATGCCTGTGGCATGCCTGAAACTGTTGTATTTAGTCGCTGGCTTGTATAACTAAGATAGGAGTTGAGGTGGAAGTAGGTCGGGAGACCGATTCTCTGATAATCTATTGCTCCGTTGGAGTGGCAAATGCAGGTAGTTATGACCGATAGACTGGGATGAGGAGAAGACCATAGGCAGGTGAGGTCAGTAATTCGGGGGACCTCCGCAGCCTGAATCCGGCGTAAGCGTGGATTTATAAGTAGCTTAACCATTGAAGATATGTTGACCGAATGTAGAGAACTGATACAGAGGCTGAGTGGAGAGAGAATGGCGAGTAAGAGGCCTTTTAAGATGGCTTCTAGGAGCTAGTAGAATGATGTGGCTGTTCCTGAGATGAAGAGTCTGTATTCCTGTTAGGAGGAGTGAGGGTGGATGAGTTGGGACTTCCCAGACCCTACGTGCCCCCAAAAAATGGCCTATCTGAGGCTGATGTGGCGAACTGCCTCTGCGGCAGCTGATGGGTCTGTAGCAGCTGATGAATTGAACTGCGTTCTGTGCAGTGACTGAAGGAGTAAACTACGTCTGCAGCGACTGATGAATTGAACTGGGTTCTGTGCAGTGACTGAAGGAGTGAACTGCATCTGCAGCGACTGATGAATTGAACTGCGTTCTGTGCAGTGACTGAAGGAGTGAACTGCATCTGCAGCAACTGATGAATTGAACTGCGTTCTGTGCAGTGACTGAAGGAGTGAACTGTGTCTGCAGCAACTGATGAATTGAACTGCGTTCTGTGCAGTGACTGAAGGAGTGAACTGCGTCTGCAGCAGCTGATGAATTGAACTGCGTTCTGTGCAGTGACTGAAGGAGTAAACTGCGTCTGCAGCGACTGATGAATTGAACTGCGTTCTGTGCAGTGACTGAAGGAGTGAACTGCATCTG
Source organism: Poromitra crassiceps (assembly GCF_964638095.1). Taxonomy (NCBI): domain Eukaryota; kingdom Metazoa; phylum Chordata; class Actinopteri; order Beryciformes; family Melamphaidae; genus Poromitra; species Poromitra crassiceps. The sequence continues at coordinate 28,003,972 of NC_139629.1, forward strand.
CAGCAACTGATGAATTGAACTGCGTTCTGTGCAGTGACTGAAGGAGTGAACTGCGTCTGCAGCGGCTGATGAATTGAACTGCGTTCTGTGCAGTGACTGATGAATGGAACTGCACTCTGCGGTGGCAGATGGAGCTAACTGCATCTCGACAGCTGACGGCGTAACTGCTCTGCTCTGTGCCGTAACTGATGGGGCAGACTATCTGCAATAGCTGATGGAGTGAACACTACTCTGTGCGGTAGATGAGGCTAGTCTGTGCATTAGATGAGGCTGACTGCGTCTGCAGTAGCTGATGGAGTGAACTCTACTCTGTGCATTAGATGAGGCTGACTGCGTCTGCAGTAGCTGATGGAGTGAACTCTACTCTGTGCATTAGATGAGGCTGACTGCGTCTGCAGTAGCTAATGGAGTGAACTCTACTCTACTCTGTGCAGTGGATGAGGTAGACTGCGTCTGCAGTAGCTGATGGAGTGAACACTACTCTGCGTGGTAGATGAGGCTGACTGCGTCTGCAGTGGCTGATGGTTTGAACTCTACTCTGTGCAGTAGATGAGGCTGACTGCATCTGCAGTGGCTGATGGTTTGAACTCAACTCTGTGCAGTAGATGAGGCTGACTGCATCTGCAGTAGCTGATGAATTGAACTCTACTCTGTGCAGTAGATGAGGCTGACTGCGTCTGCAATAGCTGATGGAGTGAACTCTACTCTACTCTGTGCAGTGGATGAGGCTGACTGCGTCTGCAGTAGCTGATGGATTGAACTCTACTCTGTGCAGTAGATGAGGCTGACTGCGTCTGCAGTAGCTGATGGATTGAACTCTACTCTGTGCAGTAGATGAGGCTGACTGCGTCTGCAGTAGCTGATGGATTGAACTCTACTCTGTGCAGTAGATGAGGCTGACTGCGTCTGCATTAGCTGATGGATTGAACTCTACTCTGTGCAGTAGATGAGGCTGACTGCGTCTGCAGTAGCTGATGGATTGAACTCTACTCTGTGCAGTAGATGAGGCTGACTGCGTCTGCATTAGCTGATGGATTGAACTCTACTCTGTGCAGTAGATGAGGCTGACTGCGTCTGCAGTAGCTGATGGATTGAACTCTACTCTGTGCAGTAGATGAGGCTGACTGCGTCTGCAGTAGCTGATGGATTGAACTCTACTCTGTGCAGTAGATGAGGCTGACTGCGTCTGCAGTAGCTGATGGATTGAACTCTACTCTGTGCAGTAGATGAGGCTGACTGCGTCTGCAGTAGCTGATGGATTGAACTCTACTCTGTGCAGTAGATGAGGCTGACTGCGTCTGCAGTAGCTGATGGATTGAACTCTACTCTGTGCAGTAGATGAGGCTGACTGCGTCTGCAGTAGCTGATGGAGTGAACTCTACTCTGTTCAGTAGATGAGGCTGACTGCGTCTGCAGTAGCTGTTGGAGAAAACTGCGTCTGTAGCAGCTGACAGATAAGACTGGTGAGGATAGACAATGTGGACCAGGCTGAAGCCATGTGGGCCGGGCTGTTGCCATGTGGGCCGGGTTGTTGCCATGTGGGCCGGGCTGTTGCCATGTGAGGAGAGATGAAGGGGTCGAGGGGATGAAGGGATGAGGGATGAAGGAGTCCAGCGATTGCTGGATGTAAGTTGCGGGGGGGGGGGGGGGGGTGGCCTCCTGTAGCCAGGTGCTCCTGCCTAGATTGGCTGCTGCCAATGCTGGAACTGGATGGCAGGGCTCTGTGTCATTCCCTGAGTGAAGCGGGTTGACCACGACGACCGTCCTGTGGTATGTCGTCGTGTCTTGTTGTGTTCTGTGATTGAGCGCACTAAATTAAATTCCTGTCAACGATGATGAAAGGCAATGAAGTATTGGAACTTGAAACTTGTGGTAGCGGCAATATCGGTTCTGATGGGGACTGACTGTAGGTGGCGCTGTAGTAATAAACTGAAGCACCGGCCGTAGGTGGTGCTGTGGTGAAGGCTGGAGAACCTGCTGTAGACAGCGCTATGCTGAAGCTGGATGACCGAAGGCAGGAGCGCTGAGGTAAGGCTAGGGATCAGCTGTGGAGGTGTTATGGTTAGAGAGACAGCCAGGTGAGTTATACATTTGGGTGATGGGGAAGGGAGGGGGGGTTGAGGGGGGGGGGGGGGGTTGACAAGGACAGACCAGTTGGGAAAAGAGGAGGGTTGGGCTGATTAGCTGAAGCTGTGTTGGCTGAGACAGAGAAAGTGGGGGCAGAAGCCATGTGGCTGTTCTTGGCTGAATGAGAGTTAGAGGAATTGAGGGATGAAGGGATGAAAGGATGCATGTGTACAGGGTTTTTGTGCAGCCTGCGGGACTGGGATGAGAGGGAAGCTGAGATCAGCTGAGAGAGATGGGAGACATAGGAAGCAGGCACGGGATATGACTTGAATATCATGTTTTGAATGAATGTAAACAATAATACATGAAGAGATGAGATCAGCTGTGAATGTCTGGCAGAGGGAGCCAGGGAATATACGACCTGGCTGCAGCCATCTGCAGCTTCAGTGGCACTGTGACATCAAACCGGACAGCGCTGACGGTGATTGGCTCATGGATCTCGCAGGTTTGGCTCTGGATTGGCTCTGCCAAGCAGGACCCGGAAGCGCTGTCTGCTCGGAAAGTTTGTTGTGATGGACGGGATATGACTTGAATATCATGTTTTGAATGAATGTAACAATAATACATGAAGAGATGAGATCAGCTGTGATTCACAGCGATACACTAGTATCATTCATAATTAATGATTTTGCAGTCTTTCGTTTGACAGTTATTGAAAGTTTTGCGGGGGGGCACCACAAAACAATTACGCTTAGGGCACCCAAATGGCCAGCAGCGGCCCTGGCTGTCAATGTTTGGCAGAGGGAGCCAGGGAATATACAACCTGGCTGCAGCAGTCTGCAGCTTCTGTGACATCAAACCGGACAGCGCTGACGGTGATTGGCTCATGGCTCTCGCAGGTTTGGCTCTGGATTGGCTCTGCCAAGCAGGACCCGGAAGCGCTGTCTGCTCGGAAAGTTTGTTGTGATGAATGCTGAATGGCATGAATTACTATCGCTTTTCCTCTCTCTCTTATGTTGAAAGGGGATGCATTTCCTTCTCTGGAACGTTAGGTGCAGGTGACGGTAAAGTCTGTATTCGGCTCCGTTGTGTGAACGTGGAGTTTGGCACGTGAAGACCCGGGTGCGCCGTGTTGAAGGGGATTCGGCATGATACCGGGACACGTAGTTGAAGATGCGCTGCCTCGTTGGAATGGATCGCCTTCCGCGTTTGTCGAGTCGATTTGGCCCAGGAATATTGACTGATGATGCCATCTGGCTGGCCGTGGAGACTCTGCTTTGGCACGGAGGCTGTGATGTGACGATAGCATGTCTGGTGGACGCTGCTAATCGGTAGCAAATCACGCAGTCGCCGTCTGAATCGGGTGGATTGCAGATCTGGATTGCGGTGAGTTTGGCTGTTTGAAACGGTAATTCCAGCGTTTGGCAAAGTTTACTGATGTGTAAAGTGTGTGATGTATGTGTGCTGCCTGCACAACCTGTCTGTCGAGAGATCGAGACAAACAGGGTGAGGCAGGTTAACCAGGTGTAGTAATATTGCCACGTAATTAGAGGAGTGGTTTAGAGGGGTGGTTAGGAAGTTGGGGGAGTGGTTGAGGCGTGGCCCAGCTCCTGAACTTAAGTTAAACGTTAACTTTCATTAATTATTAAAGTCTATTCAATAAAAGCTGTACTGGGTATATGAGTATTAAATCATAGTACTATTGGACAGGTCTTGCTCAACTGAAGGAAAAATTGGCGTGATGTCCTGAGCTGCAACTGTATCATCAGGCAATGTGTATGTAGGCTAACAGAAAAACATTGCTATCCACATGATATGAACCTGGATGGTGCCAGTGTCCCCAAGGCTCTGGTCCCACAGAGGAGGGGGGAACGTCTGGGATCGAGACAGGATGCTCGCTAATGTCATGGATTTACATGGGAGGTTAGGCAGCATAGTTACAGCTAGGAAGCTGTTTGCCTATAGCTCCATGTATGGCATTTGAACCAGTAAAACTACAGTTGAACACACTGCAAAATCTTTATCTAAACATACACTTACACACACATACACATACCTCTATCACACACAATTCAAACTATTATCTCTCGCTGCCACTTGGGGCCGACAAAGTGTGAAGTTGCCTAATGCAGGTATGAAAAGCATCACTGAGGACGCCACAATGTCTATGACATCACTGATGATGTCACAATGCCTATGACATCATCAGTGCCCATGACATCATCAGCGATGTCATAAAATGATTTTGGTCAATAGTGATGTCACTGATTACATCGCTGATGATGCCATAGACATTGTGACATCATTAGTCATCACTGACATCGTTATTGAGCAAAATCATCTTATGACATCACTGATGATGCCATAGGCACTGATGATGCCATAGGCATTGTGACATCATCAGTGGCACAAAAATTTAAACAGACCACTTGCTCACTTTTATATAAATAAAGGATACACAATATACACAAATAAATGAATTGAGATTTATTTGAACAGTCATTTTCTACATTATGTCATGTTAAATAAACGTAAGAATTTAAGGTATTTAGAGAGGAAAAAACTCCCGTCTGTTGTTAGTGCAGTCAAACACTCAGACATGTTGCTGGGGTTTAGCGGCTCATTTGTACTTTACTGGCTGTTTTTGAGACCTTTTTGGTGAAAACAATTATATTTTCATCTGATATTTTTATGTGACTATTCGAGCCTTGTTTGTAGCCAGGTGTGGCATGAAGTGTGGGAGGACTAGGAGCGCGTGGCTATACAGTGCAGATTTCAGCTAAAAACAGGGTGTAAATGACGTCTTTTCAAATCAACTTGGCATCTCAGGGCTTGTGGAGACTTGAATTATACCATGTGACAGGATTATACCAGCACGTAACAGGATGTGAGCTACCAGAACTGCAGGAACTGTACAATCAGCGGTGCCTCAGGAGGTCCCTGAAGATCATCACGGACACATACCACCCCCACAACAGTCTGTTCTCCCTGTTACCCTCAGGGAGGAGATACAGGGTCCCAAAAGCACGAACAAATCGCCTGAGGGAGAGTTTCTTCCCGCAGGCCACGAAGACTCCTTAACACACACAAATAAACAATCATGTAGTAGCTGCTACCATTACATATGATAATTATGCCTATGTTATTTGCACCTGTGCAAACAGAATGTTTACTTATGTTTTAAGGTGTCTATGCTAGAAAAGAAAAGGAAAAGTTTACTGTTATTGCTTGTTGTTATGCCTCCGCAGGCGATAGCCAGGCCGGAGGCATTATGGATCCGGGTTGTCCGTACGTACGTCCGTACGATGTTTGTTAACCCGATATCTGAGGAACGCCTTGACGGAATTTCATCAAATTTGCCTCAAACATCGACTTAAACTCAAGGATGATCTGATTAGATTTTGGTGGTCAAAGGTCAAGGTCACTGTGACCTCTCAAACGCCATTTTCCAGCTTGTTAACACAATATCTCACGAATGCCTTGACGGAATTTCATCAAATTTGCCTCAAACATCGAGTTGGACTCAAGGATGAACTGATTAGATTTTGGTGGCCAAAGGTCAAAGGCCAAGGTCACTGTGACCTCTCGAACGCCATTTTCAAGCTTGTTAACGCGATATTTCAGAAATGCCTTGACGGAATTTAATCAAACTTGTCTCAAACATCGACTTGGACTCAAGGATGAACTGATTAGATTTTGGTGGTCAAAGGTCAAGGTCACTGTGACCTCTCGATCGCCAGCTTGTTAGCGCAACATCTCAGAAATGCCGTGACAGAGTTTCATCAAATTTGCCTCAAACATCGACTTGGACTCAAGGATGAACTGATTCGATTTTCGTGGTCAAAGGTCAAGGTCACTGTGACCTCACGAATGCCATTCCCAAGTTCGTTAAAGCGATATCTCAAGAACGGCTTGATGGAATTTCTGCCAATTTGGCTCAAACGTCGACTTGGGCGCAAGGATGAAAGGATTACATTTTGGTGATCAAAGGTCAAGGTCACTGTGACCTCTCCAACACCATTTTCAAGCTTGTTAACGCCATATCTCAGGAATGCCTTGATGGAATTTCATCAAATTTGCCTCAAACATTAACTTGGCCTCAAGGATGAACTGATTACATTTTGGTGGTCAAACTTCAAGGTCGCTGTGACCTCACGAACGCCATTGCCAAGTTGGTTAACGCAATATCTCAAGAACGGCTTGATAGAATTTCTTCTGATTTGGCTCAAACATCCACTTGGACTCAAGGATGAACTGATTACATTTTGGTGGTCAAAGTTCAAGGTCACTGTGACCTCACACACCCAATTTCCAAGCTCTGTAACGCAACATCACAGGAGCGCCTTGACGGAATTTCTACCAATTTGCCATAGCACTGATGACATCATAGACAAAGCACTGATGCCATCACAATTGCTTGAGTGACATCACTGATGACATCATTAGTGATGTCATAAAGGTCAGTCTATATAAGGTGTGGGAGTATACTGTCCAGCACATATACTGTCCAGAGCACCGAAAAGAAGAAGCCATAAAACACCACCAAATTGTCCAGAGAGCACCGTGGCTGTCGTGACTGTTGCACAGGAAACACGGACGAGAATCCTCTGTGACTTCACAGCTCCAGAGAGAGAGAGAGGGAGAGAGAGCTCCACAGACAGCACCCTGCAGAGAGAGAGAGAGGGAGAGAGAGCTCCACAGACAGCACCCTGCAGAGAGGGAGAGAGAGAGCTCCACAGACAGCACCCTGCAGAGAGAGAGAGAGAGGGAGAGAGAGCTCCACAGACAGCACCCTGCAGAGAGAGAGAGAGGGAGAGAGAGCTCCACAGACAGCACCCTGCAGAGAGAGAGAGAGGGAGAGAGAGCTCCACAGACAGCACCCTGCGTTACCCCGACATGCAGCGCCTCATAGCCAGCATGACTCCTCGCTGCAAGCTGAAGCCGAGGATGCTGGCGTTGGTGGCGGTGCTGCTGTTGTGCGTTGCATTGTACGTCTACATGTACCAGCTGCAGCTACGCTGCAGCCCCGCCCCCTCCGAGCACAAAGTCCACGTGCTGCTTCTGTCCTCGTGGCGCTCGGGCTCCTCCTTCCTGGGCCAGGCGTTCAGCCAGCACCCATCCGTCTTCTACCTGATGGAGCCCGGCTTGCACGTGTGGACCTCGCTGCGCGGGTTGGGTGCCGGGGTGCTCAGGTTGGTGGTGAGGGACCTGTTTCGGAGCGTGTTTCAGTGTGACCTGTCGTTCATGGAGGCCTACTTGCCGGAGCCCCATGGCATGTCCTCCCTGTTCATGTGGAGTGGCAGTCGAGCGCTGTGCTCGCCGCCCGCCTGCCCTCTCACGCCCCGCGGCCACTTCAGCAACAACAGCGAGTGCCTCCGGCAGTGCGAGGGCCGCAGCCTGCACGGTGCCGAGGAGGCCTGTCGCTCCTACAGCCACGTGGTGCTGAAAGAGGTGCGCTTCTTGGAGCTGGAGTCCCTCTACCCACTCCTCCAGGTCCCCAGCCTGGACCTCCGCATTATCCACATGGTGCGAGACCCGCGGGCCGTGTTGCAGTCCAGAGAGCACTCGCCCAAAGCCTTCATATCCGACGACGCCGTCCTCCTGGGGCAAAAAAGCGTGCAGGCGAATGACTCGCTGTATCGCGTCATGCAGGAGATCTGCCACAGCCACGTGCGCATCCACGAGAGTGCCGTCCTCAAGCCCCCGGACTTCCTGAAAGGCCGCTACAAGATGGTGCGCTTCGAGGACATGGTGCGCAACCCGCTGGTCGAGATCAACGCCATGTACGAGTTTGTCGGTCTGGAGATGACCACGCCGCTGCAGGAATGGATCTACGATGTTACACATGGGAAAGGCAAAGGCACCAAGGCCTTTGAAGTCACCTCGCGAAACGCCACCGAAGTGATGCAGGCGTGGCGTACCTCGCTGGCCCACAACAAGGTCAAGCGTATCCAGGACGTGTGTGAGGGTGCCATGTCATTGCTAGGTTACAGGATGGTCAACAGCGACAAAGAGCAGAAGAGACTTGACTTGGACCTCCTGGTTGATAGATTGATTGATTGACTTTATTAATGGATATAGAGACAACAACAAGATCCAAGGGATAGCATGTAAAAGTGTAAACACTTATTTCCAACATGGTCCCCGATGTTCTAAAAACAGGACAGACAATAACGTCCTGCCAAGGGAACATTCGTTCAGCTGGCTCTCACCCAAAACAGAACATCCCAATATTGTTTAGAACATAACTGACTGATGATGATGATGATGATGATGATGATGATGATTATGCTTATGATTATGATGATGTAATGTAATGACAGAGACGTTATTTACTAATTACTAATTATTAAAGTCTATTCAATAAAAGCTGTACTGGGTATATGAGTATTAAATCATAGTACTATTGGACAGGTCTTGCTCAACTGAAGGAAAAATTGGCGTGATGTCCTGAGCTGCAACTGTATCATCAGGCAATGTGTATGTAGGCTAACAGAAAAACATTGCTATCCACATGATATGAACCTGGATGGTGCCAGTGTCCCCAAGGCTCTGGTCCCACAGAGGAGGGGGGAACGTCTGGGATCGAGACAGGATGCTCGCTAATGTCATGGATTTACATGGGAGGTTAGGCAGCATAGTTACAGCTAGGAAGCTGTTTGCCTATAGCTCCATGTATGGCATTTGAACCAGTAAAACTACAGTTGAACACACTGCAAAATCTTTATCTAAACATACACTTACACACACATACACACACCTCTATCACACACAATTCAAACTATTATCTCTCGCTGCCACTTGGGGCCGACATAGTGTGAAGTTGCCTAATGCAGGTATGAAAAGCATCACTGAGGACGCCACAATGTCTATGACATCACTGATGATGTCACAAGGTCTATGACATCATCAGTGTCCATGACATCATCAGTGATGTCATAAAATGATTTTGAGCAATAGTGATGTCACTGATTACATCGCTGATGATGCCATAGACATTGTGACATCATTAGTCATCACTGACATCATTATTGAGCAAAATCATCTTATGACATCACTGATGATGCCATAGGCACTGATGATGTCATAGTCATTGTGACATCATCAGTGGCACAAAAATTTAAACGGACCACTTGCTCACTTTTATATAAATAAAGGATACACAATATACACAAGTAAATTAATTGAGATTTATTTGAACAGTCATTTTCTACATTATGTCATGTTAAATAAATGTAAGAATTTAAGGTATTTAGAGAGGAAAAAACTCCCGTCTGTTGTTAGTGCAGTCAAACACTCAGACATGTTGCTGGGGTTTAGCGGCTCATTTGTACTTTACTGGCTGTTTTTGAGACCTTTTTGGTGAAAAAAATATTTTCATCTGATATTTTTATGTGACTATTCGAGCCTTTTTTGTAGCCAGGTGTGGCATGAAGTGTGGGAGGACTAGGAGCGCGTGGCTATACAGTGCAGATTTCAGCTAAAAACAGGGTGTAAATGACGTCTTTTCAAATCAACTTGGCATCTCAGGGCTTGTGGAGACTTGAATTATACCATGTGACAGGATTATACCAGCACGTAACAGGATGTGAGCTACCAGAACTGCAGGAACTGTACAATCAGCGGTGCCTCAGGAGGTCCCTGAAGATCATCACGGACACATACCACCCCCACAACAGTCTGTTCTCCCTGTTACCCTCAGGGAGGAGATACAGGGTCCCAAAAGCACGAACAAATCGCCTGAGGGAGAGTTTCTTCCCGCAGGCCACGAAGACTCCTTAACTCATTCACCGCCAATGACGTCTTTGACGTGTTATCAGCAATGGCCTTCCCCGCCAAGGACGTGTTTGACGTGTTTTTGTTTTTATTGGTGCAGCGCCTGCAGCAAACACTTGCCCAGCCTGTCACACAGACACAGGTCCCTGCCTTCAAAGGGTAGCCGACAGCACGCGATCAAACACATACCGCAGCTGTTGTTTTGAAATTGAGCTAGAGGAAAAGCAGAGAACGGGTAACGCTTCCTTGTGCAGAGAGGAGAAACGCCATTGAAACGCCGAGCTGGAGTCGCCTTCCTCTGTGCCAGCCAGGAGAAAACGGGAGAAAGTAATCAAGAGATGTGTTTGATCATCGGAGGAATGAGGAAATGATCGATCAGTTTGCGAGGGCGGTGAGGACGTGTTGAATAGCCGAGGGGAAAACGGGAACGATCATAGATATGACAGGGAGACATGGACGAGGACGGTGTACCAGAACAAATCAAAATAAACACAGGAACAGCTAGGCAGCAGCGGGCAGAAGGCACTCACAGCAGCCCGCTGTCCTTCTCAAGAGCTCGTTCATGAAATCGCTGGGCTGCTCGCCCTCCAGTGTTGCTCCTGGCCAATCCCAGCGCCACAGGGCGTGGTTATTGCTTATCCTATGTTGGGTTAGAAATCTAAAAGGGGGATCGTGTGTGTGTGTGTGTGTGTGTGTGTGTGTGTGTGTGTCTGTCTGTCTGTCTGTCTGTCTGTCTGTCTGTCGGTGTGTCTGTCTGTCTGTCTGTCTGTCTGTCTGTCTGTCTGCACACTCACACCGAGTAAACTGTATTGTTGAATGTAAAAAAAAAGCACTTCATGTGTGTATATATATATATATATATATATATTTTTTTTGTCATTTGTGTCCTAACGAATAATATTTACATGTCTGATGTCAATACAGTTCAAAATAAAAGAATTGAGAGTGAGTTATGCCTGAGATTGTGCCCTTTTACAAAAATGCTTTTTTCTCCCTTTTCTCTTCCCAGACAGGCTTTTTTGGTGAACATGGGGTGTATAAAAAGGGTTATAAGTAGAGTACAGAACATGCTAAAAGCTAACTTTCTTTTTGGGGGTGAAAGTAGAGACTTAGATCTTCATTTCGAGGTATTGGACATCACTGTAGTCCTAGTACAGAATTTACTGTGGGTCTTGAAAGATGACCAAACATTATGGAAATACTTGGCCTGTGCCAAAAATGCCAGTCAGATATTGGCAGTGAATGAGTTAACACACACAAATAAACAATCATGTAGTAGCTGCTACCATTACATATGATAATTATGCCTATGTTATTTGCACCTGTGCAAACAGAATGTTTAATTATGTTTTAAGGTGTCTATGCTAGAAAAGAAAAGGAAAAGTTTACTGTAAAGTTTACCCGGCGATAGCATTATGGATCCGGGTTGTCCGTACGTACCTACGTACGTCCGTACGATGTTTGTTAACGCGATATCTGAGGAACGCCTTGACGGAATTTCATCAAATTTGCCTCAAACATCGACTTAAACTCAAGGATGATCTGATTAGATTTTGGTGGTCAAAGGTCAAGGTCACTGTGACCTCTCAAACGCCATTTTCCAGCTTGTTAACGCGATATCTCACGAATGCCTTGACGGAATTTCATCAAATTTGCCTCAAACATCGACTTGGACTCAAGGATGAACTGATTAGATTTTGGTGGCCAAAGGTCAAAGGCCAAGGTCACTGTGACCTCTCGAACGCCATTTTCAAGCTTGTTAACGCGATATTTCAGAAATGCCTTGACGGAATTTAATCAAACTTGTCTCAAACATCGACTTGGACTCAAGGATGAACTGATTAGATTTTAGTGGTCAAAGGTCAAGGTCACTGTGACCTCTCGATCGCCAGCTTGTTAGCGCAACATCTCAGAAATGCCGTGACAGAGTTTCATCAAATTTGCCTCAAACATCGACTTGGACTCAAGGATGAATTGATTCGATTTTCGTGGTCAAAGGTCAAGGTCACTGTGACCTCACGAATGCCATTCCCAAGTTCGTTAAAGCGATATCTCAAGAACGGCTTGATGGAATTTCTGCCAATTTGGCTCAAACGTCGACTTGGGCGCAAGGATGAAAGGATTACATTTTGGTGATCAAAGGTCAAGGTCACTGTGACCTCTCCAACGCCATTTTCAAGCTTGTTAACGCCATATCTCAGGAATGCCTTGATGGAATTTCATCAAATTTGCCTCAAACATGAACTTGGCCTCAAGGATGAACTGATTACATTTTGGTGGTCAAACTTCAAGGTCACTGTGACCTCACAAACGCCATTCCCAAGTTGGTTAATGCAATATCTCAAGAACGGCTTGATAGAATTTCTTCTGATTTGGCTCAAACCTCCACTTGAACTCAAGGATGAACTGATTACATTTTGGTGGTCAAAGTTCAAGGTCACTGTGATCTCACACACCAAATTTCCAAGCTCTGTAACGCAACATCTCAGGAGTGCCTTGACGGAATTTCTTCCAATTTGCCTCAAATGGCGATTTGGACTCAAGAATTGACTAATGGCGGAGGCATAAGTCTGCGTTGCGGTCGTTCTAGTATCTATCTACACTACAGGTAGCCTACTGTATGTGTCCACAGTGTTTATATCTATCTACACTACAGGTAGCCTACTGTATGTGTCCACAGTGTTTATATCTATCTACACTACAGGTAGCCTACTGTATGTGTCCACAGTGTTTATATCTATCTACACTACAGGTAGGCTACTGTATGTGTCCACAGTGTTTATATCTATCTACACTACAGGTAGCCTACTGTATGTGTCCACAGTGTTTATATCTATCTACACTACAGGTAGCCTACTGTATGTGTCCACAGTGTTTATATCTATCTACACTACAGGTAGGCTACTGTATGTGTCCACAGTGTTTATATCTATCTACACCAGTGGTTCTCAAATGGGGGTCCGCGGACCCCCAGGGGTCCGTGGCACTTTGCCAGGGGGTCCGCAAAAAGTTTGCAAGTTAAAAAAAAAAAAAAAACTTTTTTTTTTTTTTTTTTTTTTTTATTAAAAAATAAAATGCTACATGTTACTTATTCCTTCTCAAACTACTTCCTACATGGTGCTAGTCTATCAAAATATCTTGGCTGTCATTGATTGTGTTGCATAGTGGTTTTCTGTACTGTTGACAAATTGTGATATTGTAAGTCGCTTTGGACAAAACAAAAGTGTCTGCTAAATGACGTAATGTAAATGTAATGTAATAAAAAAAAAAAAAAAAATTTATTTTATTTTCTATATATATATCTTTTTGGCCAAAAGATATGGCATATTCATCTGATGCATCCGTCAGATTCCAGCCCTCACACCGCTCCCTAGATTCACCCCTCCACTAGTGCTGGATGCCTCGCCCCTCCACCACTACATGTAGTCAATAGTCGCGCGTCCCATTCAAGACTTTTTTCGTCCCTGGCACCGACATGGTGGAACGAACTCCCTCCCTCGGTCAAAAATATATATATATTTTTTTGCAAAATCTTCATAGTTCAATGAAAATAGTTTATGCTTTAAATCTAAAATGGTTCATGGATTACATTCTAATAACAAACCTATCAAATTAAAAGTCAAGCACGTTACCGTGGAAACAATTAAGCTTAGCCCAAAATCACAAATCAGAATGAGGGGGTCCCCGGTATATTTTCTATCTTGTAAGGGGTCCTTGGCTGAAAAACATTTGAGAACCTCTGATCTACACTACAGGTAGTCTACTGTATGTGTCCACAGTGTTTATATCTATCTACTACAGGTAGGCTACTGTATGTGTCCACAGTGTTTATATCTATCTACACTACAGGTAGCCTACTGTATGTGTCCACAGTGTTTATATCTATCTACACTACAGGTAGCCTACTGTATGTGTCCACAGTGTTTATATCTATCTACACTACAGGTAGCCTACTGTATGTGTCCACAGTGTTTATATCTATCTACACTACAGGTAGCCTACTGTATGTGTCCACAGTGTTTATATCTATCTACACTACAGGTAGCCTACTCTATGTGTCCACAGTACCATTTCCCACAAATGGTAATGGACTGACAGCAGAAAGGAGCTAGGGTCTCAACCCAAACAGGAGGAGACCTGCTCCTGTCCTGGCCAGAAAACCCATGGACACGTCTAGATGCTGTCAATTCCCACAGCACCTAGCGAGCTGTGCAACATCAACTGCTGCTGTAGTTGAAATGACTACAATCCTGGAATAATCCGTATTATTCACCTAATGACAAGAAGAAGCGTGTTGCTATGCTCGGCTCGCTTCCTCTCAGTATCATAGCAGTGTGCTCGTCAGAATGCTTCGTTAGCATTCATCAAACCAAATAAATTCCAAACAGACATGTAACTCCTCTGCTCGTTCAATTCAGTTGTAAGACAACACATTGCGACACTTTTGCACCGGGTGACCAAGCATTTCTCAATATGAAGTAGCTTAAGAGAGCACCGTTGCATTAATTAATAACATAATTCCAGGGCTGACAACAAAATGTCTTCTTTTCTTTTTGTTTTGCCAAACAGATAGATGAGTTACTGCAATTGCAAAACGAAACACCAAAAGTGAGACTTAACATCTGGGGAGACGACAGCTCTTGTTACGCAAGACTGCTTTAACAATCTAGTTGTAACTAAAGTAGGCGTGTTTACTGTTTGACTGACTGATCGACTCGCTGACCTGATCGACTCGCTGACCTGGGTTTGGCTCCTTCCTGGTGGGGCGCGGGGGGGGGGGGGGGGGCATAGATCCTCACACAAGTTTATTCTAGTTCCATTATTCAATTTGCATCATGACAGTTTCACGTCATCTGTTATGTTGTGTTGATTCACCCTGGGGAGTCAAGCCTGTCTGCAAGAAGAGTTGCAACTGTGATTTACTGCTCGTGGTTTTTGATGATTCTTCTAGGTTATATGTCAAATCCAATATAACAAAAAGCCATTAAACCATCCTTTCAGCACGATAACACTGCTGTTCTAAATGTCATAAATAGCTGCAATCGACCAGTTGCCACGACCTTTCATTGATAATAGTCCATTTGGTTATTTTTGCCCACACACTTTCTCGTTTACTTTGCTGACTGCAAAGTAAACTGACTGACAGTTTTTTTTGCTTTAGCTTGAAAGCGGGTGTTGTTGTTGTTGTTGTTGTCGTTGTTGTTGTTTTTTTAGCCTACATCTGTATCTGTTGGAACACGCCCAGTCGCCCACATCCATAATGATTTGTATTTATGAATTTAAGATTCATTATAAATTAACTACAGCAAATATATCTCACCTTTTGTAAATATTGTTGATTGGATTAATGTGAATATAACCGATCATTTAGATTTTTAATACTTCAGATTGCCAGTAGATACTGTATCCTGCTACGTTTGATGCTTGTGTTGATGCCAGCTGGGAGATAGCTTCATGCTTCCAGCAGAATGATTGGCACAAGCGATGGAAATCCTTGGCTACACCAAAACCTCACCAAATTATTTACCAGCCGACCTGTCATAGCACTCGAGTTCGGATCAAAATCATTCTTGCTAGACCAACACTAGTAGTTGAATAAAAAAGAGTTTTGACTTGTTAGGCTTGAATGGCTATAGCCTATTCCTAACACGAAAAGAAAGAAAGAAAATATATATATATATTTTTACATCTGTTCCTCAGCTGTAACCCAGAATAAGAGCCTCACTGACAGCAAGGAGATCAGGCATCTGTGTTCTTTTCTCCAGGAATAACAAAAGTGTGTGTGTGTGTGTGTGTGTGTGTGTGTGTGTGTGTGTGTGTGTGTGTGCGCGCGCATGACTGTGTGTGCACGTGTGTGTGTGTGTGTGTGCGTGCATGCACCTACGTGTGTGTGTGCGCATGCATGCCCGTGTTTGTGTGCGCGTGCACGTATGTGTGTGTGTGTGTGTGTGTGTGCACAGTGAGGACCAATTTGAGTTCTATAGAAGTGTGAGGACTTTTTAGGAAAGTGAGGACATGTTGGCTGGTCCTCACTTTCTCACACACCTTCAAAGGGCTGTTTGAAGGTTAAGTCTTGGTTTAAAGGGTTAGGTTAGGATTGGGTTTAGGTTAGGGTGAAGGTTAGGCATTTAGTTGTGATGGTTCAGGTTAGGGGCTAGGGAACGCATTATGTCACTGAATATGTCCTCACTAAGATAGTCGTACAAATGCGCGCGCACGCGTGTGTGTGTGTGCGTGTGCGCATAGACGGATTATGACTTCACGGGCCCCTGGGCATGCCCCCCTCACGGGCCCCCCCTCACAGCGCAATTTTTTTTTTTTTTTTTTTTTTTTTTTTTTTGCCCCCCGATTTTTTTTTATCCAGAATGCAACTCGGGCAAGTTATCAGATATCTGCACTGATTGCAAAGGGTGGACAGCTTTTTCATGTGGTGACTTTGTGAAACAGTGTCTGAATGTGGCTGCAGATATACTGTGTTCACTCCTGAGATTGCATCCCTGCAAATTGTCATGGCAAATTGTTTACAAAAGATGAACAATAAAGCTGATTTTCAAAGTACCTTGAGGATTTTTCCAAGTTGTGAATTAAGTCAAATTTCTCTCTTGATTACAAAGGTGGAAAATACAACTGTTTTTAACTGGGTGTTTACTGATTAAATGTTTAAGCTCCCCACAAATGCAGATGTTTTTTTTTAAATATATATAACCAATTGCAAATTATTACAATTACCAAACAGATAAAAAGTAGATTATTATATTGAAATGTTATTTTAGATTTAGAATGTTAATTTTCTATAAAACACAATACATTTTAATGTAATTCCAGAACGTTTATTTTTGGCCCTCGGCCCTCCACCCAGATTGAGTTTTGGCCCTTCATGGGAAAGAATTTGGGCACCCCTGAGCTAGAGTCTCTTCGCAGGCCGCCTGCGAAGTGAGCTCAGGGGCCCATAAGCTAGAGTCTCAGCTGCAAAGTGAGCTCAGGGGGCCCATAAGCTAGAGTCTCAGCTGCGAAGTGAGCTCAGGGGCCCATAAGCTAGAGTCTCAGCTGCGAAGTGAGCTCAGGGGCCCATAAGCTAGAGTCTCAGCTGCAAAGTGAGCTCAGGGGCCCATAAGCTAGAGTCTCAGCTGCAAAGTGAGCTCAGGGGCCCATAAGCTAGAGTCTCAGCTGCGAAGTGAGCTCAGGGGCCCATAAGCTAGAGTCTCAGCTGCGAAGTGAGCTCAGGGGGCCCATAAGCTAGAGTCTCAGCTGCGAAGTGAGCTCAGGGGCCCATAAGCTAGAGTCTCAGCTGCGAAGTGAGCTCAGGGGCCCATAAGCTAGAGTCTCAGCTGCAAAGTGAGCTCAGGGGCCCATAAGCTAGAGTCTCAGCTGCAAAGTGAGCTCAGGGGCCCCATCAGTTAGTCTCTTCGCAGGCCGCCTGCGGCGGCCTGCGAAGAGACTATAGCTCATGGGCCCCCTGAGCTCTCGGGCCCCTGGCGAGTGCCCGGTATGCCCGTTCAGTAATACAGCCCTGCGTGTGCGTGTGTGCATATGTGTAAGTGCGTGCGTGCGTGTGTGTGTGTGTGATGAAGGCTCATGTTCTAGTCTGCTAGCCCAGTAGAGTGGAGGAGCAGCTCTGTGACAGACTGACAGGCCATGCCACCTCCTCCTTCTCATGTGAAGTCTCATCGATGCACCGGGGGGCAGCTCAGTGACAACACGTCTTTATTCCTGCTCGCCAAGCCAAGCTAAGCTGCAGAGTGGCATTCTGGGACTGTCGCTCCACTCATCCCCAACACGTCTCCTTGTCTTTAGAAAAAGGCTTTTGGAAAACTTTTCTCTTTTTCTTTTCTTTTTGACTTTGTCATCGGGCAAAGAAAGGCATTTTCATGAAAACTTGAAGAACAAAGTGTTGAGGGGAGCAGAATTGAAATAACTATCTTCTTCCATTGACTGTTTCTATAGTTTGTTAAAGTCGAACTGAACCCAAAAATGACTTTTATTTTCTTTTAGTTGAAATTCATGGGTATGCAGTGCACCTATTTAATAATGTATGCAAAAGAAATCACAAAAATCTAATTTGTTTAGTATTTCACACTTTTTCACATCAAAAGTTCATTTTTCAAGATTTCATTGATAACAGTAATGTACAGTTTGCTGACGTCACCTAGTACTACCAAGTTTCTATCCCATTTCAACCAATCATATCACGACATGGCAGCTGTCAATCAAATCTTCATTTCAGGATAATTTTCTCTTCCAAAAGAAAGAGAAAATGGCGCCTAGTGCCTGTCATCTGGCAGAATTCCTATCCCATAAACTAACTACTAACTTGGCCAATTGTATGAAACATGAACAAAAAACAAAAATGGTAATGTCTAAGAATGCAAAGACATGTAACTGGCTCGTTAAAACGCGCATTCCAGGAATATTTACATTTATAGCGATAATGGCGCGCGCCTCCGAGAGGTTGGTTGTCAGGGGTCGCACCTCGGAGATTCCAGGCCGACGTGCTGCACTCTCCGCTCGGCAACACGAAGGCAGCTGGCTGCCTGCGGCTCGCTGAGCTCCACTCAGCCAATAACCTCGCGTCAGCAGGCTCTTCCCGAGGAGAGCGCCACAACACACTGAATCCCACTCGATTTGGAGGCGGAACACGCCAGGATTGGCCAAAGCCCAATCCAGTCCCCAGAATTGTCAAATCAAATCATCGACATACTACTATGACCCGCCTCTCAACCTGTGATCTTAGACAAGTTATGTTTTCAGCCTGAAACGGACTCAGACGCACGTGACGAACGGGTTCATTACGACTTTAACTATGACGAGACTTTGCTTAGTCACGTTTAGTTTGCTCAGTAAAGTTTAGTTTACATTTAATTTATATACTTACACTTACTTATTTAACCCGGTCGTCTAAGACTATGCTAAACTTTAGATAAATACCGTCTATGTTTTTTACCCAGTCAGCGTCTAACATGATGATGCACTATGCTCAACTTTACAGGCGTCTCCTGTAGGAAGGGAATAGCAAAACTAGAAGATTCCCGACACCACTTTCTCCTGCAATGAAGTGGAGGTGTGAAGGGGGCAGTGTTTCCCCCTGCACTAGGGCCTCTTGTTGGTGTGTGTGTGTGTGCGTGTGCGTGCATGTGTGTGTGTGTGTGTGTCTGTGTGCGTGCGTGTGCGTGCATGTGTGTGTGTGTGTGTGTGTGTGCGTGCATGTGTGTGCGTGCGTGCGTGTGTGTGCATGTGTGTGTGCGTGCATGTGCGTGTGTGTGTGTGTGTGTGCGCGTGCAGGGGGCTGCGGACAGAGAGGAGCAGGGTTAATCGTGTTTGCAACAGGACGGGCTTCCCCTTGAAGTGGGAGACAGTGGAAGGAAGTGTTCAGATTTATGGTGGTGTGGAGCTGGCCGTGGTAGATGCCTTCACCATGGCAGGACCAGCAGACAGAAGGAGAGAAAGGGGGGGGGGGGGCGAGAGAGGAGCTGTAAATCACAGGGAGTGTGGCTCAGACACACACACACACACACACGCACACACACACACACACACATACACACACACACACACACCTACGCTCACAGTTCCCAGACGGTTACTGTGTGGAGGAGGAAGGGAGTTTCTCTGCCCAGATTGAGCTGTTCTCCTATGAAAGCTTTGGAAATTAGCCTTTTCTTATTCTTGGTATATTATGATTTGTTGTGTGGCCATCTTGGCGATTGTAATTATGATATAGTGTCTTGTAAGCCCATATGGGCTGGGCACCCAGGTGCATGACACTTAAATAAAAATATCAATCAATCAATCAATCATATAAGTGGTGGACATAATGTATTATAATAAACAATAATAGCTATAGCATGACTTTACTATTAGGGTTATTTATTAGCAATTGTGATACTATGACACAGTTATGAGAACTTGTGAACCGTATTTGCTGGCTAAGTAAAGTGTAAAACAAAAAAGATTATTCTTTCAAACACTGTTGTCACTTCGGCAATAATGCTGAACTTATAATAATAATAATTTATAACCCTTGTTATAAGTTGCCACGCATGATCATAAAGTTTTATATATATTACAAATATCTCCTCAGGTCTTCCTTCAGACACAGCTAATACTGAGGCCTGCCTTCAGACACGGCTAATGGCTGAGTTTCCCAACAAAGAAGCTTCTTAAGAGTTAAGAAGCTTCTTAAGGAGTTAAGAAGGCTCCAAAGAAGTGTTTCCCAAACGCCTTCTTAACACATTCACTGCCAGCCGTTTTTCAATACTGTAGTTAGCTTCTGCCAAGGTTTTTTTTTGAGGATTCTGGCTCATCTTTCAAGAGCCGAGGATTCGTTTCTGTTAGGATTTTGTGAACACACAATATCTCAAAAGAACTAATAGAATGTGTGCTTTCTCTGTCTAAAAGAGTTAGTTTGTAGAGTTAGTAGTTATGTAAGCATTAGCAGTTGAATACAGCATGGTTTCAGCGTCTGAAAATTTATTCTGAGATAAACGGCTTTTTGTGAAATTCGATAGAACAGTCACTTTAACCATTCATTTTTGGCATCAGTAAGACGTCAGACATCTAAACAATAGTTTTGAACAGTCATTTCCTCCATAACAGCAGGAAACACCCCTCTCCTTCAAACTCCTCCCTCCGTGTGTGTTCTTCTTGGCTGCAGCGGGCGTGTCACAAGCTCGTTTCTGTTGCTGCTGTAACCTCGCGTCACCAGGCTCACTGCTTTGCTGCTGCTGTGCCTGTCTGCTGGCGGCCGCTGGCCAAGTCTGGATGGGCTCGCTCGTTTCTTGGAGTTTCGGTTGAGAGCTTTGATGAAGCTTTTGCGATTCTGGTCATATTTATGCTGCGTGTTTCAAAGTGTGTTCCACCCGTAATCTATTATGCAAATTTGCAATCCCGCACCGCCAGCAATCAGTTTCCATTTTCATGAGAATGGCTTCCTCACACTGCTTTTTGCTTGCCTTCCTCTAGTCAGGGGAGCACTGTCGCCACTTAGTGGGTCGGTGGAATGGGTTGTACACGTTCGGTAGCTCCAATATTTATATAAGAGATGTAAAAGGGTTAGATGCACATCCCACGGTCAAAAAAAATAAATTCATTTTTTTGACGTATTAATACGTCATTGGCAGTCAACCGTTGGATTTTTTTTGACGGATTAATACGTCATTGGCAGTGAACGTGTTAACAGAAGAGAAAAATAAAAAAAAGAAGCATCTTAACTGGAGCTGTCCACCATCTCGATGTGAGAGGTCCTCTGCGGCCCATTAGATGGCACTCTGAGCCCACCAGTGGGCCACGACTCAGTGGTTGAGAAACACTGTTGTAGAATAACCTAATCATGGTCCCCTTAAACTTTATTAAACATTATTTATTTCAGACATGGACTGCAGTTCAAATTGCTTTATATACACAGCATACAACAAAACAGAGAAACACTACAGAATTTAAGCGACCTTGGGTTCTGTGAAAGGTGCTATATAAATCCACAACATTATAAAAGGAATCCATTCTGATTAGAGGAATATAGCCTACGGTAAAACATTTAAAACACAAGTAACCATACATAGAGGGGAGATTTTCAAGTGTTCCCCAATTTTAAACACTAAAGGGTGCATGAAAGAAAGGAAAAAGGGAAAAACACAAGAGGAACAGTGGACACAAGTATCTCCTTTTGCCTGACGCGGCTGGATCTGCCAGTGTTTCGTCATTAAGAAGGTGTTAAGAATGCCCCAGACCCTTCTTACAAAACCTTCTTGACGAAAGATCATCTTAGCGCTAAGAAGCTTTTGGGAAACGCAGCCTTCTTAACGGAAGATAATTGGAAGATAATTTTAGGCTAAGAAGCAATCGGGAAACACGTTGTCTTCGTTGGCTTCTTATGGGAGCCTTAAGAAGGGTCAAAGAAGCTTCTTAGCGCTAAGAAGCTTTTGGGAAACGCATGCCTTCGTAAAGAAGCAATTGGGAAACGCGTTTGCTTCTTAAGGGGGCCTTAAGAAGGGTTAAATTAGCTTCTTAGCGCAAAGAAGCTTTTGGGAAACCCAGCCATTATCTCCTCAGACCTGCTTTCAGACACAGCTAATATCTCCTCAGACCTGCTTTCAGACACAGCTAATATCTCCTCAGACCTGTCTTCAGACACAGGGAGAAACCACTTTCAACAAACGACAATTTATTAGCTCATATCATATCCGCCACGTCTGACTCATAGTGGTTTATTGGTGGCTACTGCGGCCCCTCCACGTGTGCGTGTGTGTGTGTGTGTGTGTGTGTGTGTGTGTGTGTGTGTGTGTGTGTGTGAGTGTGTGTGTGTGTGTGTGTGTGTGTGTGTGTGTGTGACTATGGGTCTGTAGGTGTAGTGTGCAGGAAGCCACAGAGGAGGTGTCTTGTTACTCCACTTCACTCTAACGTTCCTCTCAGTGAAATGACTCTCTGTCTCTTTCAAGCCCCATTGAGTCTATTTCCTTCACAGGCGCTTTGAGTATCGCATAGCCTACAGTGTGTGTGTGTGTGTGTGTGTGTGTGTGTGTGTGAGCATGCAGACGTATGCATGTGTGTACATCTTTGCAAATGTGTGTGTGTGTGTGTGTGTGTGTGTGTATGTGTGTGCTTGTCAACAACAAGCCCCCCCCCCCCCC
The DNA here is from genome assembly GCF_964638095.1 of Poromitra crassiceps. Lineage (NCBI taxonomy): Eukaryota > Metazoa > Chordata > Actinopteri > Beryciformes > Melamphaidae > Poromitra > Poromitra crassiceps. The sequence goes on from NC_139629.1 coordinate 28,026,438, forward strand.
CCCCCCCCCACCACCCCTACACATGACAGTAACTTAAAGTCTCCACATCTGACTCAATGTGTTACATTACATTCATGCGTTACACTGACTAACCCACATTTTTCTAGCCACTTTGCATATTGCTTATATGCAATATGGTTCTGGTTCATATTTTGCAGATTCATACACAAACTGCACAGCTCTTTCACTTAGAAAATACTGACAAAAATCGCATCATACATGCCGCGGAAATTCGCGTCATTTACGTCGAAATCCTGTCTACTTGCGCGTTTGCATTGGCTTTGTACTGTATGTAATCTCGTCGCGCTAAATTTGCGAAAATCGCCCCGGTGTGTGAACCCCTAGTTAGTGTAAATGTTTGTATTTAATATTTGTATTTTATATTTTATGCTAGCTTTCTTGACTTGCAGTACTTGCTCTTTTACTTTTACTCTCTTAATTGATCTGTTTATTGATGTTATGCATCAAAATACCAGAGTCAATTCCTTGTATGTATAAAGTTACTTTGCAGTAAAGACGATTCTCATTCTGTGTGTGTGTGTGTGTGTGCGTGTGTGTGTGTGTGTGTGTGTGTGTGTGTGTGTGTGTGTGTGTATGGGTGTGTGTGTGTGTGTGTGTGTGTAGGGACGGGTGTGTGTGCGTCTGTGTGTGTGTGTGTGTGTAGGGAGGGGGGTGTGTGTGTGTCTGTGCGTGTGTAGGGAGGGGCGTGTGTGTGTGCGAAGACATCCGCAGGCTTACCCCCCAGCCTGTAGCTATCTGTCTGTGTTGCTCAGAGACGAGTGGGGCGGTGCTGATGGTTTGAGCGGATGGGGTGGTCTCTCCCTTGTCATATTTCGACTGCTGTGCCCACATGGACTCTGGCCCGGTTAGGCCATCCATCGTGGGCTTGTGGCGGCTGCCTGCGAGCGGACGGGCGAGCGCGGCCCCCTCGGGCCCCCTCGGTGAACGTGCGCTGTGCCCCGTGTGTACATAAGATCTCTGGCCTCCACGGGGAGTGTTTACCCAGCTGAAGTCCAACAGTGTCACACACTCTCTCTCCCAGCTGTACTGTACTGGCTGCAGGAGACGTGCACTCAGGACAAATCTATTGACCAACACCAGACACGGACATGGGGTTCATGGCTGTATTAAGAGTCTGAGTGGGCCCTTTTTGACACGGACATGAGGTTCATGGCTGTATTAAGAGTCTGAGTGGGCCCTTTTTGACACGGACATGAGGTTCATGGCTGTATTAAGAGTCTGAGTGGGCCCTTTTTGACACGGACATGAGGTTCATGGCTGTATTAAGAGTCTGAGTGGGCCCTTTTTGACACGGACATGAGGTTCATGGCTGTATTAAGAGTCTGAGTGGGCCCTTTTTGACACGGACATGGTGTTCATGGCTGTATTAACTCATTGAGTGCCAGCCACTTTTGGAGAACGGACGCTCCCAGTGCCAGAGTTTCAGAGCGTTTTCAGTGATTTCTCGAGGCCCACAGAATATTGTGTGATATTACTATGTAAACACCGAACACGCAAAAAGAACAAGGAGACTCTATTGTATCATCAGCAAAAAAAATGGCCATGTAGCACCCCCATGGAGGCTCCGATCCAGAGCCAGCTTTGTGAAGACAGTTCTGCCCCTCCAGACAACCAAAGAAGCAGCAAGGGCCAACATCTGGGAAGATGAATGGCACAGCTACAACACACGAGCTCTCGAATGGTTGGAGAGAGGAATTACACCAACAGAAAGCCTTGCTAGTGGCCACGATCTAGGCTGGACAACCTGGAAGTCCCTTAATAGACTGCGTGTAGAACAGGGGAGGTGCAAAGCACTGATGAAAGCCTGGAACTATACAACAGAAGACACGTGTAGATGTGGATCTGTGCAGACAATGTCCCACCTACTGGAATGTGCTGATGCCCCCCAGTGCAGCCCAGAAGACCTGGCAGAACCTTCCCCATCAGCTGTGGCCTGTGCCCGATATTGGCAGAACGACATCTGAGATTGCTACGGACTCGAAGAAGAAGAAGCAAAAAAAAGTTTATTGATACCATTTTCCGTTCTTTAGTTATCAGCCGGAGAAGATAGGTCAAAAACAGCAAAAACATGCATTTCTATCTAGAAGCTGAGTTATTCCGCCTTTTGTGAAATGCAGCATTTCAAGCACATTCACTGACTCTAGCTAATATTTTCTGATGTAGTGACATGGTGTAGTTCTGTGGAGCCTGCGTGCCCCACCCCCCTCTCCCCCACTCAGCTGCAAACTCCTCCCCACACGCACCCAGTCTATTTTCGGAGCCTCCGTTTTTGCGGGCGGTGCGGCTCACAGCGCGACAGCGCTGCGACAGCTCACAGCGAGACAAGGAAATGCCAAACGGGACTGCAGGTAAAGGTTTGGCCCTTCGGGGTCGGGTGCTGCCTTTCTGGTGGGTAATCGTGTGGAGAAACTATATGCAGACAGACAGACAGAGGCAGAGGAGCAGTTGTGTGCGCGGATTGATTGCTGTTGGCAGGCACCGTCAAGCAGCAGCCAGAGCAATCTACATGGCTCTGGGCTGCAGCATGAGCGGTTTCGCTTTGATCACGGCTTTTTCAGGCTGTATTCCTGACATTTCTGTAATCTGGAGAGCACTGTCGCCACCTAAGGGTTCTGTAAAATAGGTTATAGACCTCCAATAGCTACAATATTTGTACAGGAGATGTATCAGGGATTGATCCACGTCCCACCGTCAAAAAACGCAATTGACGACAATCGTCGTCTTTGGCACTCTACGTCAGTATTTGAATTGACGACAGCTGTCGTCATTGGCACTCAATGAGTTAAGAGTCTGAGTGGGCCCTTTTTGACACGGACATGGGGTTCATGGCTGTATTAAGAGTCTGAGTGGGCCCTTTTTGACACGGACATGGGGTTCATGGCTGTATTAAGAGTCTGAGTGGGCCCTTTTTGACACGGACATGGGGTTCATGGCTGTATTAAGAGTCTGAGTGGGCCCTTTTTGACACGGACATGAGGTTCATGGCTGTATTAAGAGTCTGAGTGGGCCCTTTTTGACACGGACATGAGGTTCATGGCTGTATGAAGAGTCTGAGTGATATGTAAAAATAAATGGTTGATAACTGCCCTTGGAAGAAGAACCAAATGTCTGTTTTGACTTTTCAGATGAGTGATGTTTCCCAATTTGGAAGCTGGAAGCTGGATACTAGTGCCGTTTTGACATGTGTTTTAGTGTGATGGAGAGGTCTTCATGGGGCCAAAATGATGGACCCGGATCTGATCGGACCCAAGAAATGTTTTGTATTTATGGACCCGACAAAACCCGGTAATTAAAACTGCTGCTAAAAATGCTGTTCTACTGCGAACAATGTTTATCATGTCTGATACAACGTACAGTAGCCTATGGTAGCCTAATAAAAGGAGATCAAAATAACAAAAAGACTCACCAAGTTGTGCCGTTACACGCCACATATTTCCCCCCAAATATGTCTTTTGTCATTTTAGGTAGCACTATCACGCTGATGTAGGTTCAAAGTGCTCATCTTTCTGATAAGATTATTTTGAATTAGTTATTTATTTACGATATAAAAAGAGGTGATTGTGACAGCCGCTCGCCGGGTCCGCTCGGGTCCTAAGACCTGACATTTCAAGAGACGATGTCAGAAATCTGAGACCCGCGGCAAACAGAACAGCAGCCACTCTATTGGTTGTTCAGAAGATTTTAAAACAGACTAGTGTGGCCAATGGATGAGGGCTTGGCATAAGATGCCTGCTAGGCCTATACTTGGATTCCAGATGTTGGAGAAACAGATGGGGTTGTAGTGATCTGAGTGATTACAGAAAGTCTAGTCAGGTAACTGTAGTAATCCTCAACAGCTACACAGTGAAATTGGAGATACCTACATGATGGAGATACCTACATGTGGGCCAAAATAGGTTTTCAATAGATGGATTACTTTCCTGTTTTGAAGGAGAGAGACAAATGCAAGGTGAGATTTTTATACGGCTTGGAATAATGGTAATGGTGGACCAAAAAAAATCTTAAATTTGGGTTGCGACATAATGACTAAGGAAAATGTGGATCTGAGGCTAGACCAGTTGAGCACCACTGATATACAGTAGATGATAATACAGTAATTCGATTTTAACTGCATTCATTCGACTGCAATGCATTTATAGTTTATTTATATTCATATTCTATGAATTTTTGGAGGCAAATAATTGACAAGTTACATCATCTTTTTACATGACTGACTTGGACAAATCCAATGCAAATGATTGATTCCAAACTTAACGAGGCAATCACTTTTCTGGAATGAAGTCCGTTCTGAATGTAACCTTCCCAAAGCCGCCTGCCTCCATTCCCCCTTCCTCCTCCTCTTCCTCCTCCTCTTCCTCCTCCTCCGACGGCCAAAAAGAAAAAAGAGAAAAGAAATAGTTGACTACACCTTCAACCCTTCGCAGGCCCATCATTCACTCACTCAATCTGTCGTCCGCAGCAGCGCCGCAGCTCCATCATCATCGTGCAATGATGCTGGACTCCATCGCAGGGAGGAAGATGATCCTCCTCCATAAAACCAGCTTGGTGCCAAAGTGCCGGGGAGATGGATCGCTGTGTCTGTTTAAATGTAGCCAATTTCACTTTAATGTGATATTAAAGAATGATGTATGCCAGAGTTTCAGGTGCTCCCGCGGAGGGGATCTCGTCCGCCCGTGGCACTATTGGAAAGCCGGCGCGGGCGATGCTGCTGATGTAATGTTCAATATTGATAACAGCCGTGAGCGGAATGGGCTCTGATCATTTTATGAAAATATTGTGCAGCACCCCCCCCAGTTCACCCCCCCCCCCCACCCCCCAACGAGCATTTCTTGGCCCTGCGCCGCCTGGCTCCGTCACATCCATCAGTTGGATTTGATGGGCAGAAATCCACCAAACTCTTAACACCTCCGATGCAACGAGCTCTACCTGTGAAAACACCTCCGATGCAACGAGCTCTACCTGTGAAAACACCTCCGATGCAACGAGCTCTACCTGTGAAAACACCTCTGATGAGACGAGCTCTACCTGTGAAAACACCTCTGATGAGACGAGCTCTACCTGTGAAAACACCTCTGATGCAACGAGCTCTACCTGTGAAAACACCTCAGATGAGACGAGCTCTACCTGTGAAAACACCTCTGATGAGACGAGCTCTACCTGTGAAAACACCTCTGATGCAACGAGCTCTACTTGTGAAAACACCTCCGATGCAACGAGCTCTACCTGTGAAAACACCTCTGATGAGACGAGCTCTACCTGTGAAAACACCTCAGATGAAAAGAGCTCTACCTGTGAAAACACCTCTGATGAGACGAGCTCTACCTGTGAAAACACCTCAGATGAAACGAGCTCTACCTGTGAAAACACCTCCGATGCAACGAGCTCTACCTGTGAAAACACCTCTGATGAGACGAGCTCTACCTGTGAAAACACCTCAGATGAAACGAGCTCTACCTGTGAAAACACCTCAGATGAAACGAGCTCTACCTGTGAAAACACCTCCGATGCAACGAGCTCTACCTGTGAAAACACCTCTGATGAGACGAGCTCTACCTGTGAAAACACCTCAGATGAAACGAGCTCTACCTGTGAAAACACCTCCGATGAAACGAGCTCTACCTGTGAAAACACCTCTGATGAGACGAGCTCTACCTGTGAAAACACCTCAGATGAAACGAGCTCTACCTGTGAAAACACCTCAGATGAAACGAGCTCTACCTGTGAAAACACCTCTGATGAAACGAGCTCTACCTGTGAAAACACCTCAGATGAGACGAGCTCTACCTGTGAAAACACCTCTGATGAGACGAGCTCTACCTGTGAAAACACCTCTGATGAAACGAGCTCTACCTGTGAAAACACCTCTGATGAAACGAGCTCTACCTGTGAAAACACCTCAGATGAAACGAGCTCTACCTGTGAAAACACCTCAGATGAAACGAGCTCTACCTGTGAAAACACCTCAGATGAGACGAGCTCTACCTGTGAAAACACCTCAGATGAGACGAGCTCTACCTGTGAAAACACCTCTGATGAAACGAGCTCTACCTGTGAAAACACCTCAGATGAAACGAGCTCTACCTGTGAAAACACCTCAGATGAAACGAGTTCTACCTGTGAAAACACCTCAGATGAAACGAGCTCTACCTGTGAAAACACCTCAGATGAAACGAGCTCTACCTGTGAAAACACCTCTGATGAAACGAGCTCTACCTGTGAAAACACCTCTGATGAAACGAGCTCTGTGAAAACACCTCAGATGAAACGAGCTCTACCTGTGAAAACACCTCAGATGAAACGAGCTCTACCTGTGAAAACACCTCAGATGAAACGAGCTCTACCTGTGAAAACACCTCTGATGAAACGAGCTCTACCTGTGAAAACACCTCAGATGAAACGAGCTCTACCTGTGAAAACACCTCAGATGAAACGAGCTCTACCTGTGAAAACAGTGTGAAAAGTGGCTCCATGCGTGCAGGGTGGAACATGTTTCACAGGCATGTGTCTTCTTCACAAACCTATCGAGGTTTTTTGTGAGGCCCGTGTTGAAGAAATAGGCGTCTGTGTGTTTCTTTTTACTTTACGCAAAGAAGAGAATCCAAAGATGGAAGATACAACACATTGAATTGCGTTGTAATGTCTGGCTTATTCTATCAGTTTTCGCAGTTTGTGGACAAATTATAGCAATATTTATGACGGTGTGTGTGTGTGTGTGTGTGTGTGTGTGTGTGTGTGTACCAGGGTAGGAAATTAACTTTTTTAAACAAGGGCTATTTTTGCCCCTATGAAATATATTTTGGGGGCATTTTGGATCATTTCCAGGGCAATTTGATCAACTGTTGGGAGATACCTTAGTTATCTATGTAGCATGACAGACCAATCAATGAGTAATAATTAATAATAATAATAATTTATTTCTAAAAGTTCATAAACAATCACAGTTAAAGCTTTCCTATCTCAACAACACTGTTGATTGTCCGGCATGTTATTAATGTCTGCAAAAACATGAGTGAACTAGCTGGCCAGCTAGCTTGTGCTGCCTGTCACTGAGCTAAATAACACTAGTAGGAGGAGGGGCGGAGGTTGTACGGATGCCTAGTTGACCATTTTCAAGTCACGCTTTGCAAATACAGAATAATGTTAAAATACAGAAAGTATTCAACTCTATTTTATGGGGTCATTTAAAATACCCCGTCACCCCAATTCCAAGGGCAATTCTAGATTTTTTGGGGGGCATTTTGGCCCGAGCCCCCGCTAATTTCCTACCCTGGTGTGCACACGCGTGTGCATGTGTGTGCGCTCCTGTGTGTGTGTGTGTGTGTGTGTGCGCGCGCGCTCTCCTGTGTGTGTGTGTGTATGCGTGTGTGTGTGATGGTCCCTCTTCCTGCCTCTGTGTGCTCCTCCAGCGTTCAGTGTGTCAGCTCGTGTGGGTTTCCTGCAGGGGAAGTTGCCTCAGTGCTCTCCTCAGACAAAAGCCGTGACCCCGGGGTTAAGGAATGTGACCCCGGCGCTGTGACGATCGAGACCTTCCCTGGGGGGCAGACAATGCTGAACACCTCAGCAAACGCCCTGATGATCTCACATGCTTTTGTGCTCCTCCGATCCACACAGGCCACGCCTCCTCCTCGTGTGTGCACGCTAGATCCTCACAGGCCACGCCTCCTCCTCGTGTGTGCACGCTAGATCCTCACAGGCCACGCCTCCTCCTCGTGTGTGCACGCTAGATCCTCACAGGCCACGCCTCCTCCTCGTGTGTGCACGCTAGATCCTCACAGGCCACGCCTCCTCCTCGTGTGTGCACGCTAGATCCTCACAGGCCACGCCTCCTCCTCGTGTGTGCACGCTAGATCCTCACAGGCCACGCCTCCTCCTCGTGTGTGCACGCTAGATCCTCACAGGCCACGCCTCCTCCTCGTGTGTGCACACTAGATCCTCACAGGCCACGCCTCCTCCTCATGTGTGCACGCTAGATCCTCACAGGCCACTCCTCCTCGTGTGTGCACGCTAGATCCTCACAGGCCACTCCTCCTCGTGTGTGCACGCTAGATCCTCACAGGCCACGCCTCCTCCTCGTGTGTGCACGCTAGATCCTCACAGGCCACGCCTCCTCCTCGTGTGTGCACGCTAGATCCTCACAGGCCACGCCTCCTCCTCGTGTGTGCACGCTAGATCCTCACAGGCCACGCCTCCTCCTCGTGTGTGCACGCTAGATCCTCACAGGCCACGCCTCCTCATGTGTGCACGCTAGATCCTCACAGGCCACGCCTCCTCCTCATGTGCACGCTAGCTCCTCACAGGCCACGCCTCCTCGTGTGTGCACGCTATATCCTCACAGGCCACGCCTCCTCCTCGTGTGTGCACGCTAGATCCTCACAGGCCACACCTCCTCATGTGCATGCTAGATCCTCACAGGCCACGCCTCCTCCTCATGTGCATGCTAGATCCTGACAGGCCACGCCTCCTCCTCATGTGCATGCTAGATCCTCACAGGCCACGCCTCCTCCTCATGTGCATGCTAGATCCTCACAGGCCACGCCTCCTCCTCATGTGCATGCTAGATCCTCACAGGCCACGCCTCCTCATGTGTGCACGCTAGATCCTCACAGGCCACGCCTCCTCCTCGTGTGTGCACGCTAGATCCTCACAGGCCACGCCTCCTCCTCATGTGCACGCTAGATCCTCACAGGCCACGCCTCCTCCTCATGTGTGTATCGGAGCCAAAGCAGCCCGTCCTTTTGGGGCGGAATGGAAATGTGCGACACTTCCTCGCAAGGTAAACAAAGTCGGCTGAAGGTGTGAATAATTGCTTTAATTTGCTTCCTTTAGTTTCGTTAAAGGACTTGGATTAATCTCAGTCCAGATTCTGGATTCCAGTGTATTTCCTCAGGATTGGACGTCATTATCATTGCCATCTCTGATTTGAAGCTCAATCCAAGCAACCTAATCCAAAAAATGTGGATTTAAATTTGAGACAGTAGAGGTAAAAGCACTCGCCTATACCACCGCGGAGACCCGGGTTCAATTCCCGGTAGCGGTTCTTCCGGGTGGGTGAGACGTTCCTCCTACAGTCACAATTGGCCGTATCTGTGGGTGGGAAGCCGATGGGGGATGAGCCCTGGTCGCTGTACTAGCGCCTCCTCTGGTCGGTCGGGGCGCCTGTTTGGGGGGAGGGGAACTGGGGGGGAATAGCGTGATCCTCCCACACGTTACGTCCTGTGGGTGAAAACCCTCGCTGTGAGGTGAAAGGAAGCGGCTGGCGACTGCCCATGTATCAGAGGAAGCATGTGCAAACTCTCCCCAGATCGGCAGAGGGGGTGGGCGGGGGGATGATCTGATGGGGGGGCTTTATGGACAGCGTTTTAGACAAAGTTGCAGTAATTATTATTAATACCAACTACTACAGTATTCATTAGGCTACCAACTCTATCAGTTACAAGCAGAGCTGTTCCAGGTGTAACTCATTGCGTTAAGTCGTTTCTCTATTATGTAAAAAAAAAAAAAAACGGTTCAATCTCAATCAAAATCATGTATTTCCCATCATGGAACGCCAGTTTATTTCCCTCAATGAAAACGTGTTTGTCGGTAAATTCCTCAGGATCGGACGCCATTGTCATGGCCAGTGAAAGAAGCCATAATCACTTTTACGGATGATCTTGTTGTGATGGTCAAAGCACAAAGGAGACCAAAAGGCCCTTGTCCCATTTATCACTCACTTTAAGAGAGGGAGAGAGAGGGAGGGGGGTCGCTGTCAAAGCAACCATAGCAAGAGTGTAGGTAACAGTGGTGGTCTCTCGTCCCCTGAGGCCCAGACACATTGCTTAAAAGTGGAGAGAGAGAGAGAGAGAGAGAGTGAAAGAACAGAGAGAGAGAGAATGAAAGAACAGAATGAGAGAGAGAGAATGAAAGAACAGAACGAGAGAGAGAGAGAATGAAAGAACAGAATGAGAGAGAGAGAATGAAAGAACAGAACGAGAGAGAGAGAGTGAAAGAACAGAGAGAGAGAGAGAGAATGAAAGAACAGAATGAGAGAGAGAGAGTGAAAGAACAGAGAGAGAGAGAGAGAGAATGAAAGAACAGAATGAGATAGAGAGAGAGAGAGGGGGGGGAGACAGAAGAAAGCATGAGAAGTGAATGAAGATATATTGTCATTTAAAAGTCAAGTGTGTAGACACGATATAGGAGGTGTGTGTGTGTGTGTGCGTGCGTGCGCGTGCGTGCGTGTGTGTATGTAGACACGATATAGGTGTGTG
>NC_139629.1:28044208-28064208 GCF_964638095.1 Poromitra crassiceps
AGAGTACAGTGTATACGGACAGAAGGGTACAGCGTATACGGACAGGACAGAAGAGTACAGCGTATACGGACAGAACACCAAGCAGCGTAGTGTAGTCTGTGGTTGTGCTGCACAGTGAGTCAACCTCTAGCGACAGACACTAGGGCCATACGGCTTTAGCCTCCTCGTTCGAGTGTCCGCCTCTCATGCCGAAGGTTCCGGGTTCGATTCCCAGAGTGCGGACTGTCAAACACAACGCAGATTACAACGTACACGTAGCAAACACAACGCAGATTACAACGTACACGTAGCGCACAAAAACTCTGGCGCAAAGCCTTTATTCCTCTCTGGGGTAGCAGGTGCTGGATACAAGTGTAGAAAAAACACCCGCCACTTGGTAGCAATTGTGTGATGATGGGGGGGGGGATCTCAGCTCCCCCCCCCCCCCCCCCGAGCAAAGCCACACCCCCCATGCTGTATCAGCAGCTCGCTTATTGCCTAATCCTCATTTGCGGGTCCTTAAATCACCATTTATATAGAAACTTTCAGCATCAAAGAGCCGCCGGAGAGTCACTTGTTAATTGGCCGCCTCAAGGACACCGGCTAACGAGCTAACTCCGGCGAGTCCTTGAGCGTATCGATTAGCCGTATCATTAGCCGCCGCCGCGACGCATTAGACACTCTGACATGCAACTGTTGGAAATGACAGCGAGTGCGTTTTACAATTATAGATTGGTTGTTGGCTGTGATGACGACATCGTCTTTGGCAGCACGGTATTTTCTGTATGCTGCTGTGCTGCCTAAGCCTACCCCCCCCCCCCTCTCTGACTCTGACTCTCCCCCCCCCCTCCTGTCTCTGACTCCCCCCCCTCTCTGACTCTGACTCCCCCCCCCTCCTGTCTCTGACTCCCCCCCCCTCTGACTCTGACTCCCCCCCCCTCCTGTCTCTGACTTCCCCCCCCTCTCTGACTCCCCCCCTCCTGTCTCTGACTCCCCCCCTCTCTGACCCCCCCCCTCTCTGACTCCCCCCCCACCCCCCCTCCTGTCTCTGACTCCCCCCCCTCTCTGACTCCCCCCCACCCCCCCCTCCTGTCTCTGACTCCCCCCCCCCTCTCTGACTCCTGCCCCCCCCCCCTCTCTGACTCCCCCCCCTCTCTGACTCCCGCCCCCCCCCCTCTCTGACTCCCCCCCCTCTCTGGCTCCCGCCCCCCCCTCCTCTCTGACACTAAGCTATGAGGAATAAAGGGATGACATTGAAAGGAGAGTGTGCCCTCTGTCAGAGGAATAAGGCCAATCGAGACAGTTAGCCAAAAAATCAACAATTTGTTCACAGAGAGATTTGGAACGAGAGCGCGGTCGAACGACCTTTTCCCACCATAAATATATTTTCAACTAATCATGTACATATGAGCTAATCCAAGTGTAGCTGATGCTCTGTTTGGCTGCTTGTTTTGTGGCTAACCTTCTGTGTTCCAGTGACAGGCAGCACTTTAACAAGCTGCCGGATGCTTGACACTGACACACACGGACAACTGCTGCAGCAGCCAGCGCATATATTTAAGACGAGTTATGTTCAAGAGCTGCGATGTGCAGGGCATTGTGATGTGTTGAAGGTTATTCAGGGTATTCAGGTCAAACAAGAGCTCTGTTTCAAAATGCAACGTTTGGAAAAACAGATGCCTATACGTTCACATAAAATGCTTGACAGTAATACATTCAAACAAGCTGAAAAACAATAGGTCACTTAAGTGTATGATAGATAGACTCGGACTTGTTAATTAATTGATAAAGCCTTTTTTTATAACTAGAAATCGATTCCTAGGCTCGCCCGGTGCGCGCGATCGCCCGCTACGCGGCCTCGCCTGCTCTATTTGCATGTGTAGCGCACAATTGCTCAACTTCGCATCACTGATGATGACATCACTCACTGAGCCCGCAGCTCGGCCGACATCACAATTGTTCAAGTGACCATCACTGATGACATCATCCAATGTGGGGCAAAATTTGAGACAGAGAAAGAGACAGACAGACAGAACCCACTTACTCCCTTTTATATAAGATAGGCCCTAATAATGGGTCATACGAATATTAATTTTTAATTAATATTAATTAATATGATATAGGTATTAGCTTATGACATTATTCACTTTTGTGCAAGTGTGTTCCACCTACACATGGATTCACGCTCATGTTCAGTAACTCAGAACTCAGACTCAGGTAACGGGGACTTGACTGAGACTCTCCTTTGGTGACCCGGACTTGGACTCCGACTCGTACAGTGGGGACTCGAGACTTGACTCGACTCGAGATATAGGGACTTGACTACAACACTGGATAGAGGAATGACAGTGTTACATGGTGGAGCCTTCATTTTCCATAGAAATATTACATGATGAACAGTTTCCCCCCAAAATGTACAGTAGCCTACTGTGCAAAAGTCTTAGGCAGCATATTTTAATATACAACGTTTTGTACGGCTTAGAGCAGGGGTGTCAGACTCATATTAGGTAGAGGGCCGGATTTGTTCAACTGAGACCTCATGGGGGCCGGATTTTTTTTTTTTTACTAAAATCAATTCGACTCATTTACCCATTTACTTCACAAAAGAAATACTGCTCTTTCCATTTCTCTTGAAACTGCCTGCATTCCGTGTCAACCTTTCTCTTTTTCGACAGCATCTTGTTCAGGGGCGGACTTGGATCATAATTCAGGCCGGGCATTAGATACCAAGCAGGCCAGGCCGATACGGGCCGACGCGTGTGCCAGCGTCCGAAAAATTTGGGCCGTTTAAAGCTCAATTTGGGCCGTTTGAAGCCAGATTTGGGCCGTTTGAAGCCCAATTTGGGTCGTTTAAAGCCAGATTTGGGCCGTTTGAAGCCCGATTTGGGCCGTTTGAAGCCCAATTTGGGCCAAGTCCAATTTTACAATGAGATGCACCCACTTTAACCCTGAATAAAGTAATAAAACCACTAGTAAACCAGTAGGCGGCGCCTGGCCTGCTGTTCAGTGAGTGACCTGACTGCGGGCACTTTTTTTTTTTTTTTGCAGGCCAGGCCAGGCCAGGCCAGGCCACCGGGCATTTGCCCGACGTGCCGGATTATGCAGTCCGCGCCTGATCTTGTTGATTCTTTTGTTTTTTGGTAGGTAGCTGAATGCGCGATTCAATTCCAGCGTGGCATCATGGCGGCTTTGTTTACACCTGATGACCTACTGACATACTTCCTTGTAGTGCAGGTTAATTAACTTATGAATGAACTCTTAGCTTGCTTATTAGCCACACGTAGTTCATGATAATGGGGTGCGAATTTAATAATAATAATAATTTAATTTTTTTTTTTTTTTTTTTTTATATTCCAAAACATCTCGCGGGCCGGATGAAACCTGCCCGCGGGCCGGATCTGGCCCGCGGGCCGTATCTCTGACATCCCTGGCTTAGAGGTTTATTTGTTTCCTGCATTATTCTGCTGTTCATTGTATTTTTTATGTTCAAAACATTAGTTTTGAAAGCATCTTCGCTTTATGGATTTCTTTGACATTATGCATAAGACCTTTCCACAGTACTGTATTCATAGCGTTTTGAAAATAAACTTGACAAATTATTTTATTACAGTTGGACAAAACTATGTGGACGCTTGCTTGTAGCAACAGGATGGGCCTCAGAAGTTATTTCACCTAAAAACACAAATAGGGAAGGGGAAGGCGCTGTATAGCGTTAGAAAGAGAGGAGCGTTAGATTTGTGCAGGACGTTATGGAGGTGCTGGCTGCTGGAAGGAGAGGAGTGTTAGATTTGTGCAGACGTTATGGAGGTGCTGGCTGCTGGAAGGAGAGGAGTGTTAGATTTGTGCAGACGTTATGGAGGTGCTGGCTGCTGGAAGGAGAGGAGCGTTAGATTTGTGCAGGACGTTATGGAGGTGCTGGCTGCTGGAAGGAGAGGAGTGTTAGATTTGTGCAGACGTTATGGAGGTGCTGGCTGCTGGAAGGAGAGGAGTGTTAGATTTGTGCAGACGTTATGGAGGTGCTGGCTGCTGGAAGGAGAGGAGTGTTAGATTTGTGCAGACGTTATGGAGGTGCTGGCTGCTGGAAGGAGAGGAGCGTTAGATTTGTGCAGACGTTATGGAGGTGCTGGCTGCTGGAAGGAGAGGAGTGTTAGATTTGTGCAGACGTTATGGAGGTGCTGGCTGCTGGAAGGAGAGGAGCGTTAGATTTGTGCAGACGTTATGGAGGTGCTGGCTGCTGGAAGGAGAGGAGTGTTAGATTTGTGCAGACGTTATGGAGGTGCTGGCTGCTGGAAGGAGAGGAGTGTTAGATTTGTGCAGACGTTATGGAGGTGCTGGCTGCTGGAAGGAGAGGAGCGTTAGATTTGTGCAGGACGTTATGGAGGTGCTGGCTGCTGGAAGGAGAGGAGTGTTAGATTTGTGCAGACGTTATGGAGGTGCTGGCTGCTGGAAGGAGAGGAGCGTTAGATTTGTGCAGACGTTATGGAGGTGCTGGCTGCTGGAAGGAGAGGAGTGTTAGATTTGTGCAGACGTTATGGAGGTGCTGGCTGCTGGAAGGAGAGGAGCGTTAGATTTGTGCAGACGTTATGGAGGTGCTGGCTGCTGGTTAGATTTGTGCAGACGTTCTGGAGGTGCTGGCTGCTGGTTAGATTTGTGCAGATGTTATGGAGGTGCTGGCTGCTGGTTAGATTTGTGCAGATGTTATGGAGGTGCTGGCTGCTGGTTAGATTTGTGCAGACGTTATGGAGGTGCTGGCTGCTGGTTAGATTTGTGCAGACGTTATGGAGGTGCTGGCTGCTGGTTAGATTTGTGCAGACGTTCTGGAGGTGCTGGCTGCTGGTTAGATTTGTGCAGATGTTATGGAGGTGCTGGCTGCTGGTTAGATTTGTGCAGACGTTAGGAGGTGCTGGCTGCTGGTTAGATTTGTGCAGACGTTCTGGAGGTGCTGGCTGCTGGTTGCAGAGACATGTTTGACCACCTGTTACACTGATGTGTTGTTATTCTGGAGTCCACTGCTCTGCCAAGACCTCAACATCCCTCTAGTACTCTGTGATGTGCTCTCTCTGAGGGGAGCATGAGGGGGATCACACACACACACACACACACACACACACACACACTCTCAAACTACGCTCTCTCTCTCTCAGACACACGCACTCTCTCTCTCTCTCTCTCACACACACACACACACACTGCTCCTAAAATCAATGAAGTTCATGGTCTCTCATGAGAAAGTGAGATTTGTGGTGGTGTGTGTGTGTGTGTGTGTGTGTGTGTGTGTGTGTGTGTGTGTGTGTGTGTGTGTGTGAGAGAGAGAGAGAGAGAGAGTGTGGGGGGCTACATTCCATCTCTGGCTGTAACTCAGGAACAAAGGTAATACTGGGGGAGAGAGAGAGAGAGAGAGAGTGTGTGTGTCTGTGTGTGTGTGTGTGTGTGTGTGTGTGTGTGTGTGTGTGTGTCTGTTGGGGGGGGGGGGGGGGGTGGCTGGGTGGTGGGAGTGGGCCAGTGGGTGGAACTGCGCGCTGCCAAAAGCATTTGGCCAAGTTTGTCTTTTACGGCCGTCCAGTTTTGTGCTCCTGATGTGTGTGTGTGTGTGTGTGTGTGTGTGTGTGTGTGTGTGTGTGTGTGTGTGTGTGTGTGTGTGTGTGTGCTCCTGATGTGATGCATTTTGCTCCCCTTTTGAGCGCGCGGGCTGCAGCTGTCATTTTTATTGGAGGAGGTTTATAGCGAGACTTAATGGCTTAAAGTGACAGCTCTCTCTCTCTCTCTCCTCCTCTCTCTTTCTCTCTCACTCTCTCCTCCTCTCTCTCCCTCTCTCCTCCTCTCTCTCACTCTCTCCTCCTCTCTCTCCCTCTCTCCTCCTCTCTCTTTCTCTCTCCCTCTCTCCTCCTCTCTCTCACTCTCTCCTCTCTCTCTCCCTCTCTTTCTCTCTCTCTCTCTCTCTCGTTCTCTCAATCTCACCCGCGAGGCTTGTAACTCAAGCAAATCAAAGACAATTTGCCCGCTCTCTACATGTGCCCACCCTCTCCTGCCCACATCCAAACCAAGAGAAACCAGATTCACAGCTACAGCTACAGCAGCTTTTACATTACAGTCATCTGCCATCAACTCTGGACTAGTGTGGAAGCTTTGAAATGGAAACAATACTAATTTGCAACAGGTATCGATACCGTATCGATAAGTAGCAATAAAAAAAAAAAAACTGGATACAATACTCATTTGTAACAGCAGGTATCGATAGTACCGTATCGATAAGTAGCAATACAAAACAAAATAACGGATACAATATTCATTTGCAATATTATCAATACCAGCAGTGCTTTAGCTTGAAAGACAAATCAAACACACTACACATGTCTCCCTCCCTCTCATTGGTGGGTTGCATCAACAAGCTAAAAGTCTTCTGATAGGCTGATGTTACATAGGACAAATCAAATGTGTTTCTGTTCTAAATATAGTACAAATCAAACTTGTTTCACATAGGACAAATCAAACTGGTTTCTGTTCTAAACTAGGACACATCCGAGACGCTGTGAGTCTTTCAGACACAGGATGGACTCGTTAATTATTTGTATTAGGATCCCGGCGCTCGCAGGAGGTCTTTATTGATAACGGCCGCGCTGAACTTTGCACCTCGAGCCTTGACCTCTGACCCCTGTATGCTCTATCATTTCAGGAATTTGCCTCTGGCGTTCAATCTGCTGTTTTAACCATTCAAAGACAGTCGCATGTAGGCGATTAGTTCTTTCTTTCTTTCTTTCCTTCCTTCTTTCTTTCTTTCTTTCTCTCTCTCTCTCTCTCTCTCTCACACTTGTTCTCCAAAAAAAAAAATCACTTCAGGGACCCCTAAACTGACACAAATTAGACCACGGACCCCCTTTTTGATAAGATTTTGTCCCAGGGTCCCCCACCTGATAAGAGTTTTTCTTTTAGATGTTTTATTACAGAACGTGTATGAAACCCATGACCAAAATAGTCACACATCCTGTCATCGTGTTACTTATGGATGGAATTATAGTGAAAATATAGTATTCCCCTTTCTGCTGGGGACTCCCTGGAACCCCTTCAAGGACCCCTGAGGGTCGCCGGACCCCACTTTAGAACCACTGCTCTAGAACATTTCACAATGTGTGATTTGAAGTCATTTAGCCTATTCCGACGTTGGATTACCCATAATCTTGATTGTTGCTGAGTGTTGGAGTCATCTGAACAGCATTAGTCTAAGGCTTTATTTCAGGTCTTCAGAGTGTCTGATGGCTTTCAGACTGTCAGTATGCAGGCAGGGTGCGTTCAGACACTCTGCAGGCTGACAGTATGCAGGGTGCGTTCAGACACTCTTCAGGCTGGCAGTATGCAGGCTGCGTTCAGACGCTCTACAGGCTGGCAGTATGCATTGCGTTCAGTAGGGCTGGGTATCGTTCAAAATTTTTCGATATCGGTACCGTTTCGATACTTGGATTTCGATACCGGTTCCTGAACGATACTTTTTTCAATACCAATTTTTAGAAAAATCCATTTTAAATAAAACTGCATTACACATTGAAATTATTTTACAAATCTTTAGTCCCCCCCCCCGCAAGTTTTACAGCAGAAAAAAATAAAACCTACTGTATTTAACAGTAAAACTTATTGCCGTCCCTACAAAAAATATTGGAGTACTACAAAGGAAGGAAATGTAAAACAAATAAATTAGTACAATAGTTTTCAGTGCAAAACAGAGAGTTGCAAATCAGTGTTTAATGCTCACTGATGCAACAGAACTCTATTCTTGTCCAAACTGATGAGATGGATCCACTTCAGACTAGTTGAGCATTGACTAGCCTATCAATAATGGCACAAAGTGAATCCCATTTATATTCAACAAACTATCATGACATCGGCGTTTGTTAACGAGTTGCTAAAAATACATAATGGGCAATAACTGCCTGCTTGCACATAACGTTAACACTAATTAAGGAAACATCTAACGCTAGCATTGCAGATCAGTGTTTAATGCTCACTGCTGCAACAGAACGTCATTCTTGTCAAATCTGACGAGACAGCTCCACTTCATGCATTCACTGACTAGCCTATTAATATAAATGAATCTCATTTACATTCAACAAACTATCATGACATCAGCGTTTGTTTAACGAGTTGCTAAAAATACAAAAATACGCTTGCGCATAACGTTACGGCGCCAATTAATTAAACGATCTAATGCTAGCTGCCTACAACTCACAGCCAGATGCATGGATTTGTCAGACTGAGGGATCTGATAACCGCTAACATCAACAACAACTTGCGGTAAGCTGACCCACCTCTCGATTATTTCTCTTGTCTGTGGAAACCAGTCCTTGTTGTTTTCTGTTTCTTTCCCTGCTTTTCATCATCTTCGCCATATGGTACTCCAGGATAGGACTAGCTTGAGTGGCTAACTTCTTGTATACTATATCCGCACCGCACGCCTGGCTCACAACAAACACACACCGGCTAAAGTGGGCGTAACGTTTCCTGCATGCCTCTACATGACAGCCAATCACCAGCCGTATTAGAGCGTGGTGTGCAAGCATGTCGCATGCTTATAGGCTCAATGACGCTGTTTTGTTTTGGTATCGAAAATTGGTATCATTTGACAAGGGAGGTTTCGATACCCCTTAGTATCGATGCTTTCATTTCGGTGCCAAGTAAGTATCGAAACTCGATACCCAGCCCTAGCGTTCAGACACTCTGCAGACTGGCAGTATGCAGGGTGCGTTCAGACACTCTGCAGGCTGGCAGTATGCAGGGTGCGTTCAGACACTCTACAGGCTGACAGTATGCAGGGTGCGTTCAGACACTCTGCAGGCTGACAGTATGCAGGGTGCGTTCAGACACTCTGCAGGCTGACAGTATGCAGGGTGCGTTCAGACACTCTACAGGCTGGCAGTATGCAGGGTGCGTTCAGACACTCTGCAGGCTGGCAGTATGCAGGGTCGTTCAGACACTCTGCAGGCTGGCAGTATGCAGGGTGCGTTCAGACACTCTGCAGGCTGGCAGTGTGCAGGGTGCGTTCAGACACTCTGCAGGCTGACAGTATGCAGGGTGCGTTCAGACACTCTGCAGGCTGACAGTATGCAGGGTGCGTTCAGACACTCTGCAGGCTGACAGTATGCAGGGTGCGTTCAGACACTCTACAGGCTGGTAGTATGCAGGGTGCATTCAGACACTCTGCAGCCTGGCAGTATGCAGGGTGCGTTCAGACACTCTGCAGCCTGGCAGTATGCAGGGTGCGTTCAGACACTCTACAGGCTGGCAGTATGCAGGGTGCGTTCAGACACTCTGCAGGCTGGCAGTATGCAGGGTCGTTCAGACACTCTGCAGGCTGGCAGTATGCAGGGTGCGTTCAGACACTCTGCAGGCTGACAGTATGCAGGGTGCGTTCAGACACTCTGCAGGCTGACAGTATGCAGGGTGCGTTCAGACACTCTGCAGGCTGACAGTATGCAGGGTGCGTTCAGACACTCTACAGGCTGGTAGTATGCAGGGTGCATTCAGACACTCTGCAGCCTGGCAGTATGCAGGGTGCGTTCAGACACTCTGCAGCCTGGCAGTATGCAGGGTGCGTTCAGAGACTCTACAGGCTGGCAGTATGCAGGGTGCGTTCAGACACTCTACAGGCTGGCAGTATGCAGGGTGCGTTCAGACACTCTACAGCCTGGCAGTATGCAGGGTGCGTTCAGACACTCTACAGGCTGGCAGTATGCAGGGTGCGTTCAGACACTCTGCAGGCTGGCAGTATGCAGGGTGCGTTCAGACACTCTGCAGGCTGACAGTATGCAGGGTGCGTTCAGACACTCTGCAGGCTGACAGTATGCAGGGTGCGTTCAGACACTCTACAGGCTGGCAGTATGCAGGGTGCGTTCAGACACTCTGCAGGCTGGCAGTATGCAGGGTGCGTTCAGACACTCTGCAGGCTGGCAGTATGCACTGCAGGGTGCATTCAGACACTCTGCAGGCTGGCAGTATGCACTGCAGGGTGCATTCAGACACTCTGCAGCCTGGCAGTATGCAGGGTGCGTTCAGACACTCTGCAGCCTGGCAGTATGCAGGGTGCGTTCAGACACTCTGCAGGCTGGCAGTATGCAGGGTGCGTTCAGACACTCTGCAGGCTGACAGTATGCAGGGTGCGTTCAGACACTCGTTTGAAGTGGAAACGTAGCCTCTGTGGGGATTTGACCACATCACTCTCCTAATTCACACTGAGAGGAAGGTCACTTTGCCCTCTTATAGCCAGAACTCTTGTGCATCACTGAGAGAGAGAGAGAGAGAGAGAGAGAGAGAGAGAGAGAGAGAGAGAGAGAGAGACTGGGAAAGATCGACAAAGACACCGAGTGAAAAAGAAAGAAAGACATTTAAGAAAGAAAGAAAGAAAGAAAGAAGCCATAGTGGATTCGAGTACCGTTGTTAAAACCGCATCAAGGACAAGCCGGAAAAAAACACTGTTACTGGCCAACTTTTTAAGTTCACCTTCTCAATTCTCAAGCTGGCATCTGGTCAATTATACAAACGACTATTGACACATCTTCTGCGACTACTGTTATGCATAATAATATCTTGATAATAATATCTGTTATGCATAATAATATCTTGGCTAGTTGCTGGTTATGATGTATACTGTAATTAAGTTATGCGTATATGTAAGTAGCGCATGTGCTTTGATGGCTATTTGCTATGGGGAAGTATTCTATATCTTGTGCTTCTTCCTGCCATCATATTTCCCACATATTTGACATAAGCACAGATATAAAAAAAAAAAAAACACCACCACCATTTAAGCCTGTCATCTAGAACAATGCAGCCAGAGTGATGAAAAGAATGAATTCATATTTTGTACTCTCTGCATCCAGCTGATAAGTCACAGAATCACAACGGATCATTGCTTTTTCATGCTGTAATAATGTGTCTCTGAGATATCATCGCTATGTATAACAATGATCAAAAGCCACAACCATGTGTTTGATGTTTCTGCACTCATCAGAGAGAGACTTAAATTATGAATTCCTCCCCACTGTGAGTTTTTCTTTCATAACGTTGTACCTGCAGGTGTACGCACACATGTGGGCCTCTCTCTCTCTCTCTCTCTCCCTCTCTCTCTCTCTATCTCTCTATCTCACACACCACACAGATGTCTTCCCAGAAAATGACGTTGGTAGAAGTCACCTATTAGAATATTATTTGAGTAACAGTTTTAATGTATCTGATATTTACTGTACTCAAATATCAAAAGTAATTTTCTGATGTAAAATGTACAGTATTGAAAGTAAAAGTATGAGTAAATGCTGTTAATAAAAAGCAAGCAGTCATCGGCGATTCTACTCACGCATCTGATGCGTATGTCTCTTGCCTCACCATCACAGTTATTTTGTGGCGATATACAGTATATTGATATCGAAGTAATTTGAAGGAACTGATCTCGATTATTATACAGTAAATCCCAATATCGATCTTTTAATATAATGCCTTTTCCTGTGGATGCTTGGAGCTTCAACCCCATTAGAATTGCGTGGTTTGCTTCGTAGCCCGAGATCTCGTAAACATCTGTAAATATTAATATTTTCTAACAATGCACCAGGTTAGAGGGTTCCTCGTCCAATTTACAGAATTAGTTCTTTGAGAATCTCTATCATATCATCCAAGCAAAATTGGTATCTGAAATATTGATATTTTATCGAATCGGAAATCAAAATCGAATCTGGACCTTGTGTATTGGAATCATATCGAATTGAGAAATCAGTGGTGAGCGGTGGTGGAGCAGAGGTCCGTCTGCCCCCCCCCCCCCCCCAACAGCCTCCTCCCTCCCTCCACCCATAACCGCTGCTGTTGCCCCCCCCCCCCCCCCCAACAGCCTCGACCCTCCCTCCACCCATAACCGCTGCTGTTGCCCCCCCCCCCCAATAGCCTCCTCCCTCCCTCCACCCATAACCGCTGCTGTTGCCCCCCCCCCCAATAGCCTCCTCCCTCCCTCCACCCATAACCGCTGCTGTTGCCCCCCCCCAAACAGCCTCCTCCCTCCCTCCACCCATAACCGCTGCTGTTGCCCCCCCCCAACAGCCTCCTCCCTCCCTCCACCCATAACCGCTGCTGTTGCCCCCCCCCCCAATAGCCTCCTCCCTCCCTCCACCCATAACCGCTGCTGTTGCCCCCCCCCCAAACAGCCTCCTCCCTCCCTCCACCCATAACTGCTGCTGTTGCCCCCCCCCCCACCAACAGCCTCCTCCCTCCCTCCACCATAACTGCTGCTGTTGCCCCCCCCCCCCCACCAACAGCCTCCTCCCTCCCTCCACCCATAACTGCTGCTGTTGCCCCCCCCCCCCACCAACAGCCTCCTCCCTCCCTCCCACCATAACTGCTGCTGTTGCCCCCCCCCCCCACCAACAGCCTCCTCCCTCCCTCCACCCATAACTGCTGCTGTTGCCCCCCCCCACCAACAGCCTCCTCCCTCCCTCCACCCATAACCGCTGCTGTTGCCCCCCCCCCCCAACAGCCTCCTCCCTCCCTCCACCCATAACCGCTGCTGTTGCCCCACCCCCCCCCCCCAACAGCCTCCTCCCTCCCCTCCACCCATAACCGCTGCTGTTGCCCCCCCCCCCCAACAGCCTCGACCCTCCCTCCACCCATAACCGCTGCTGTTGCCCCCCCCCCAACAGCCTCCTCCCTCCCTCCACCCATAACCGCTGCTGTTGCCCCCCCCCCCAATAGCTCCTCCCTCCCTCCACCCATAACCCCATAACCGCTGCTGTTGCCCCCCCCCCAAACAGCCTCCTCCCTCCTCCACCCATAACTGCTGCTGTTGCCCCCCCCCACCAACAGCCTCCTCCCTCCCTCCACCATAACTGCTGCTGTTGCCCCCCCCCCCCACCAACAGCCTCCTCCCTCCCTCCACCCATAACCGCTGCTGTTGCCCCCCCCCCAATAGCTCCTCCCTCCCTCCACCCATAACCGCTGCTGTTGCCCCCCCCCCCAAACAGCCTCCTCCCTCCCTCCACCCATAACTGCTGCTGTTGCCCCCCCCCCCACCAACAGCCTCCTCCCTCCCTCCACCATAACTGCTGCTGTTGCCCCCCCCCCCCCCCACCAACAGCCTCCTCCCTCCCTCCACCCATAACTGCTGCTGTTGCCCCCCCCCACCAACAGCCTCCTCCCTCCCTCCACCCATAACCGCTGCTGTTGCCCCCCCCCCCCCCAACAGCCTCCTCCCTCCCTCCACCCATAACCGCTGCTGTTGCCCCCCCCCCCCACCAACAGCCTCCTCCCTCCCTCCACCCATAACCGCTGCTGTTGCCCCCCCCCCACCAACAGCCTCCTCCCTCCCTCCACCCATAACTGCTGCTGTTGCCCCCCCCCCCCACCAACAGCCTCCTCCCTCCCTCCACCATAACTGCTGCTGTTGCCCCCCCCCCCCACCAACAGCCTCCTCCCTCCCTCCACCCATAACTGCTGCTGTTGCCCCCCCCACCCAACAGCCTCCTCCCTCCCTCCACCATAACTGCTGCTGTTGCCCCCCCCCCCCCCAACAGCCTCCTCCCTCCCTCCACCCATAACCGCTGCTGTTGCCCCCCCCCCCACCAACAGCCTCCTCCCTCCCTCCACCCATAACCGCTGCTGTTGCCCCCCCCCCACCAACAGCCTCCTCCCTCCCTCCACCCATAACCGCTGCTGTTGCCCCCCCCCCCCCACCAACAGCCTCCTCCCTCCCTCCACCCATAACTGCTGCTGTTGCCCCCCCCACCAACAGCCTCCTCCCTCCCTCCACCATAACTGCTGCTGTTGCCCCCCCCCCCCCAACAGCCTCCTCCCTCCCTCCACCCATAACCGCTGCTGTTGCCCCCCCCCCCCACCAACAGCCTCCTCCCTCCCTCCACCCATAACCGCTGCTGTTGCCCCCCCCCCCACCAACAGCCTCCTCCCTCCCTCCACCCATAACCGCTGCTGTTGCCCCCCCCCCCCACCAACAGCCTCCTCCCTCCCTCCACCCATAACCGCTGCTGTTGCCCCCCCCCCCCACCAACAGCCTCCTCCCTCCCTCCACCCATAACCGCTGCTGTTGCCCCCCCCCCCCACCAACAGCCTCCTCCCTCCCTCCACCCATAACCGCTGCTGTTGCGTTCGTCTGTCACCTCTCCAGACGCCAGCCACTTTTCAGCTGGGGAAGGGGCCATCCACACACTGCAGGGCACAGGGCCACACACACCCCACCGCATGCAAAACACCTCCGTTAGCTTCTGCCTCTCTGTGTGTGTGTGTGTGTGTGCGTGTGTGCGTGGTGTGTGTTAGTGTGCGTGCGTGTGTGTGTTAGTGTGTGTGCATGTGTGTGTGTGTGCGTGTGTGTGTGTGTGTTAGTGTGTGTGCATGTATGTGTGTGTGTGCGTGTGTGTGTGTTTGCGGCTGGGTGTGTGATGTTTGTGTGTGTGTGTGAGAGTGAGTGAGTGGGTGGGTGTTTGTGGCTGCGTGTCGGGAAGGGAGAAGGCAGTATTGTTGGTGGTGAGCTAAGTGCATAATATAGCGTACGTACACACACTTACACACTGTAACTTGCATGAACTCCTGCATGCAAATAGCATGCTCCAGCCATGAATCCATTAGTTGTAAACCGTTCAATTAACTGCCAACTATTTTGATAATTGATTAATCGGTTTGAGTAATTATTTTTGAAGAAGAAGGTTCTGATTTCTTTACTCTTGTAAGACAGTAAACTGACAGTTGAGGACGTCATCTTGGGCTTTGGGGAAAGACTTTTTACCATTTTCTTTACATTTTATAGACCAAACAACTATGATTAATTGAGAAAATAATCGACAATGAAAATAATCCTTAGTTAGCCCGACATGCAAACACACACAAATCTGTTGCCTGTGATCAGATGAAACAAAGGCAATGGTCCACATTTGCTCATGTAAGTGTAGACATTTATATCATTTTATGAGAGAGAGAGAGAGAGAGAGAGAGAGAGAGGTAGATAAGTTATAGAGAGAGAGAGTGAGAGAGAGAGGTAGATAGTTATATATATATATATAGAGAGAGAGAGAGAGAGGTAGATAGTTATAGAGAGAGAGTGAGAGAGAGAGGTAGATAGTTATATATATATATATATAGAGAGAGAGAGAGAGAGAGAGAGAGAGGTAGATAGTTATAGAGAGAGAGAGAGAGAGAGAGGTAGATAGTTATATATATATATATAGAGAGAGAGAGAGAGTGAGAGAGAGAGGTAGATAGTTATATATATATATAGAGAGAGAGAGAGAGAGAGAGAGAGAGAGAGGTAGATAGTTATAGAGAGAGAGAGCGCAAGGCAAAACAGAACCGAGCGCTCGTGCTAATGCCCGGGCTTACACTGCTGTGCTTAAACCAGCGTGGCAGATTAGGGCCCGCGATCACAATTAGGATAAGCAGGAGATCCGTTACAGACGCAGGCTGGATTACTGAGGAGATCCGTTACAGGAGCGAGCAGACGCAGGCTGGATTACTGAGGAGATGGAGGATCTGCTGGGACATTAGCAGACCGCAGCGAAGGGATTGACACCGGTCCGCTCAGGAATAGAAACAAAGCCTAAAACACACACACGCGCGTCACGCTGCTACTTTTCACATGAAAACACACGCGCGTCACGCTGCTACTTTTCACATGAAAACACACGCGCGTCACGCTGCTACTTTTCACATGAAAACACACGCGCGTCACGCTGCTACTTTTCACATGAAAACACACGCGCGTCACGCTGCTACTTTTCACATGAAAACACACGCGCGTCACGCTGCTACTTTTCACATGATTTTGTACAAGTGAACATGCATGAGAAGGAGGACTGAGAAGAAGATCATATTCAAGATATCAGGGTTCCTCCATGGGGCTTCTTCTCTGCCTGCAAGAGTGATTAACTGTTTGTTGACGCCTGCAGGTCTAGTGTTCATACATCCGCCCAGACGATGGCCCCACGGCCTCAACAGACACACGCACGCATGCACACGCACACACACGAACGCACACGCACGCGCGCACACACGCACACACACACACGCACACATGCACGCACGCACACACACACACACACGCGCGCGCGCACACACGCACGCACGCACACACACACACACACACACACACACACACACACCCCTGTACAGGCACACACACACACATTCTCAGACTAACAGAAGTCTGGAGGGCTTTGTCACCTCGGGTTAGTGGCGGCCGTCTGGTTTCAGGCATGTTCTCAACGGCAGGGAGGGTGTTAGAGGAAGGGGGAGGGGCGTCTACCTGCAGGGAGGGTGTTAGAGGAAGGGGGAGGGGCCGGCATCTACCTGCAGGGAGGGTGTTAGAGGAAGGGGGAGGGGCCGGCGTCTACCTGCAGGGAGGGTGTTAGAGGAAGGGGGAGGGGCGTCTACCTGCAGGGAGGGTGTTAGAGGAAGGGGGAGGGGCCGGCATCTACCTGCAGGGAGGGTGTTAAAGGAAGGGGGAGGGGCCGGCGTCTACCTGCAGGGAGGGTGTTAGAGGAAGGGGGAGGGGCCGGTGTCTACCTGCAGGGAGGGTGTTAGAGGAAGGGGGAGGGGCCGGCGTCTACCTGCAGGGAGGGTGTTAGAGGAAGGGGGAGGGGCCGGTGTCTACCTGCAGGGAGGGTGTTAGAGGAAGGGGGAGGGGCCGGCGTCTACCTGCAGGGAGGGTGTTAAAGGAAGGGGGAGGGGCCGGCGTCTACCTGCAGGGAGGGTGTTAGAGGAAGGGGGAGGGGCCGGTGTCTACCTGCAGGGAGGGTGTTAGAGGAAGGGGGAGGGGCCGGCGTCTACCTGCAGGGAGGGTGTTAAAGGAAGGGGGAGGGGCCGGCGTCTACCTGCAGGGAGGGTGTTAGAGGAAGGGGGAGGGGCCGGCGTCTACCTCCAGGGAGGGTGTTAAAGGAAGGGGGAGGGGCCAGCATCTACCTGCAGGGAGGGTGTTAGAGGAAGGGGGAGGGGCCGGCGTCTACCTGCAGGGAGGGTGTTAAAGGAAGGGGGAGGGGCCGGCGTCTACCTGCAGGGAGGGTGTTAGAGGAAGGGGGAGGGGCCGGTGTCTACCTGCAGGGAGGGTGTTAGAGGAAGGGGGAGGGGCCGGCGTCTACCTGCAGGGAGGGTGTTAGAGGAAGGGGGAGGGGCGTCTACCTGCAGGGAGGGTGTTAGAGGAAGGGGAGGGGCCGGCGTCTACCTGCAGGGAGGGTGTTAGAGGAAGGGGGAGGGGCCGGCGTCTACCTGCAGGGAGGGTGTTAGAGGAAGGGGGAGGGGCCGGCGTCTACCTGCAGGGAGGGTGTTAGAGGAAGGGGGAGGGGCCGGCGTCTACCTGCAGGGAGGGTGTTAGAGGAAGGGGGAGGGGCCGGCTTCTCCTCTGTCTATTGACAGACGAGACCAGCAGCCTGGACAGATCATGCCGATGTGACGAGCTACACTGTAAACATTTGAAAGGAGACGTTTCTGTGACACTTTATGTTAAGCTACACATATTCACCCTTAACTAGTTGATATTTAGCATGCATATCAGTAGCATATTGGCTGTTTATTAGTCATTATAAAGCAGTTATTAATGCTTTATTCTGCATGACCATATTCTTTAACTACTAGGCCACTAACTAAGATTTCTCCCTCAATAACCTCTTAATGACTGCTTATAGTTAGAGCCGGGTATTGGTTCAAATTTCAAGAATCGATTCGATTCCGATTCACAAGGTTGCGAATCGATTAATTTCGATTCGATTCGATTCCGATTCGATCAATTTTCAATATTGATTTGGTTAGTGATACCAAAACGTGGTTTTTGAGCTGTACCCTGAATTACATGACTGTCCAGTTATGTAACACAGGGGTTTCCAACCAGCCAAGTAGATACATGGGAAAAAAAGTTGCAGACCTGTTGTCAATTTTAATAGTTTTAGTTACACATATATTTACTCACCAGGTGGTGACAAAGGGTAAATAACAGCCTTTTCATCTGTCAATAAAGACACTTTCACAATTATGCACAGTGATTTGATTTCAGCCTATATAATTTCTAAAAGTAGATATTAATAATGATCAAACATTTCCATTCATGTAGCCTACAGTATTTATGTTTTTGTTTCAACTACAAACATAATTAAACGTCAACTTGAAACTATGTTTCAACTACCACACACAGCACAATATTTTAGCCTGTTTAGTAAAAAAAAAAAAAAAAAAAAAAAATTAATAAAACAAAAATCGATCTCTGGACATATGAATCGATAATCGAGGATTAAAATGAAAATCGATTAAAAATCGGAGAATCGATTTTTTTTAACCCAGCCCTACTTATAGTTGTTGTATACAGATGATGATCTTAGCTTTGCTCAGTATGGGTCTTATAAGGTGGTAGTAGCACTAAAGCATATTAAGATCCTAATTAATGTACAAATTCCTTCGTTAATATCAGTAAGCAGTAATTATGAGGTTATTGAGAGAAAACTCTTAGTTGGTGGCCTAGCAGTTGTAGAATCTGATCATGCAGAATAAAGCATTAATAACTGCTTTATAATGACTAATATATAAGATATGCATGCTAAATAAGCAGCTAGTTAACGGTGAATATGTCGTACCAAAGTGTCATTTCTCTTCGTGCTCTGTGTCTTTGAGCGTGCACAGTTAGCAGCACTCTGATGGCTGCTCCCTCCCCCTCCGCAGTCCAATTCAGTCCGGTTCCACGTTTTATTGTCCCCATAAGGAGAACCTGGTTTGCAGACAGGGTTTGCAGTAAAAACGCACAATAAAAACGTGCAATGCAAAACAATAAGGCCACAGTGGAAACACATCATATAAAAGCACAATGAAACACATCATAAATGGCCACAACATTTGCCCATGGTGACCACGATAAGACCAGACAGGGTCAGGGAGTCACCGGTTCAAGTTCAATCAGAAGTAGAATCCAGGCGTATCTTATCTCCTTATTCAGCAGGACACCACACTGCTCGCTCTGAAACCAAGAAGAAGAGTGAGCAAAAGTAGACACCTCAGTAAGTGTCTGTTGAGTTGAACGTTGGCTTTGTTTTTGTTTTTTAAATAATATGTTTGTTAAATTTTTCCTGTACAATTATCAACTGTTATTGCAAGTATTACAATATAGGTTTTGTACAATAAACACAACAAAACAAATACAACCCTTCCACACACACAAACCCCCACTCTCTCTCCCTCTCGCTCTCAACATCTATCGACCAGTGGTACCTAATAAAGTAAAGACAATTTTGAACAAAAAACAAACATTAAAACAACATTTTCAGAAGAAACCTGGAATCTACCACATACTGTAAGCCTTCAAGATCCCTGTCCTGAGTCCGCCTCCTGTATGAGCTCCCCTATATCTGCACCTGTGATGAAATCATTAAATGGATTCCATATCCGCTCATACACGTTGGCTTTGTTGAGCTGTGTGTAGGAATGTAGACTCAGCTCTCAGTCTTCACTACGTTTCACTACTGTAAGACTGAGAATATTACTATTTAAATCTTTTCATAACGTTAGGTGGTGCTGTTGGAAGCCTTGCATCGGAGAACCAATCATGAGCGTTGTGGGCGGGCCTGCTTTCTGGGAGCAGTGACGCTCATGCAGAACCGGTGCTGTCGCGTTTACGGAGAAACATATTAATCACTTAGAAACAAACATAACCTGTTAATAGGACGTGTTTCATCCGGCCCCGGCGGCTAGAGGTCTTTCCCCCAGCGATAAGCCCGACTCCCGAGGCTACGTTACAGAGTCTGCTGATGACATGGATGTATTGGCTGAAGACTTCACAGTAGCAAGCGGACCACTTCCGGGTAGGGAAAATGATTGTAAAAGAAAATAACAGGTATAAACTCTCTTTGCAGCACATCAGTGTCTTGCTCTATATTGGAACTATGAAACATTGCATTGCCGCTACCAAATAAAATTCTAATAATAAATGTAGGCGTGTCTGCTGCCGGCCGTTCTCGCCGGGCTCTGAACCAGATTTGGAACAGTAAATTCCCAGACGTTTGGTGGTTAGGTGGCGCTGT
>NC_139629.1:28069208-28071708 GCF_964638095.1 Poromitra crassiceps
AGAGAGGGGGTGTCTGCAGGGAGGAAGAAAGAGAGAGGGGGGGTCTGCAGGGAGGAAGAAAGAGAGAGGGGGGGTCTGCAGGGAGGAAGAAAGAGAGAGGGGGGGTCTGCAGGGAGGAAGAAAGAGAGAGGGGGGGTCTGCAGGGAGGAAGAAAGAGAGAGGGGGGGTCTGCAGGGAGGAAGAAAGAGAGAGGGGGGGGTCTGCAGGGAGGAAGAAAGAGAGAGGGGGGGGTCTGCAGGGAGGAAGAAAGGGGAGAAGTCGTTGGAACGGTGAGCAGACGGAGGGAAAAACATCTGGACTGCCTCAGCAGAATATTTCTGCAACATCTGGAAAAATTCCCTGGAATTTAAGGGTCCCCTCCTTTGATTTTGGGTTATTTTTTTCCTTCTCTTCACGTCTTCTTCTCCGTCCTGTTTTCAGCATCTTCAAAGTCTCTCTGCCCGGTGCAGCAGGCACCTAAATGAAGAGGGGGGGGGGTAGTAATACACGTTGAGTCCTTGCAGACTTTATAGCGGGCCAAATTGGGCCCATGTGACCAACTCCCCTTTGTGCAGGACCAGGCTAATTAAGTGGGACAGAAGTGAGAGGGCGTCCGGCTGTGGGCGTGCAGACCCAGGCCAGACCCAGGCCAGACCCAGGCCAGACCCAGGCCAAACACAACCCCTCATAAAAAAAATTAAAAAAAGCGATCCTCCGCCTGCCAGAGACAATAAGCTTTTAATCATCGTCTGAAAAATAACCTCTTTGTTTTGTTTTCAGCAGAACTAAAACAAGAAAGATGTGAAAAGGCTGGCCTGGCACGCCATCACAAAAGCTACAACAACAATCTGCCTTTGTGTTCATTCAAAAACAAATTGGGTGTTCTCTTTGTGTGTGTTGCTTTATGATGGTTGAAAAGGACAGACGAGGAGACGTGATCGTCAAGCTCCCTTTGACCATCCTGCTCCCTTTGACCATCCTGCTCCCTTTGACCATCCTGCTCCCTTTGACCATCCTGCTCCCTTTGACCATCCTGCTCCCAGGAGGAAGCTCCCTTTGACCATCCTGCTCCCAGGAGGAAGCTCCCTTTGACCATCCTGCTCCCTTTGACCATCCTGCTCCCTTTGACCATCCTGCTCCCTTTGACCATCCTGCTCCCTTTGACCATCCTGCTCCCTTTGACCATCCTGCTCCCTTTGACCATCCTGCTCCCTTTGACCATCCTGCTCCCTTTGACCATCCTGCTCCCTTTGACCATCCTGCTCCCTTTGACCATCCTGCTCCCTTTGACCATCCTGCTCCCTTTGACCATCCTGCTCCCTTTGACCATCCTGCTCCCTTTGACCATCCTGCTCCCTTTGACCATCCTGCTCCCTTTGACCATCCTGCTCCCTTTGACCATCCTGCTCCCTTTGACCATCCTGCTCCCTTTGACCATCCTGCTCCCTTTGACCATCCTGCTCCCTTTGACCATCCTGCTCCCTTTGACCATCCTGCTCCCTTTGACCATCCTGCTCCCTTTGACCATCCTGCTCCCAGGAGGAAGCTCCCTTTGACCATCCTGCTCCCTTTGACCATCCTGCTCCCTTTGACCATCCTGCTCCCTTTGACCATCCTGCTCCCTTTGACCATCCTGCTCCCTTTGACCATCCTGCTCCCAGGAGGAAGCTCCCTTTGACCATCCTGCTCCCTTTGACCATCCTGCTCCCTTTGACCATCCTGCTCCCTTTGACCATCCTGCTCCCTTTGACCATCCTGCTCCCAGGAGGAGGGGACCAAAGCTCCCTTTGACCATCCTGCTCCCAGGAGGAGGGGACCAAAGCTCCCTTTGACCATCCTGCTCCCAGGAGGAGGGGACCAAAGCTCCCTTTGACCATCCTGCTCCCAGGAGGAGGGGACCAAAGCTCCCTTTGACCATCCTGCTCCCAGGAGGAGGGGTCAAGCTCCCTTTGACCATCCTGCTCCCAGGAGGAGGGGACCTGCTATCCAATCCAACAACTTCAGTGGATTTGTAGCGCTGAGTTTTGCGTGGACCTCGGAGTCGGCGGCATCGCGATCCAAACCCGCCCGGCTTCCCTCTCTCATCAGGAATGCACGGCGAGGCCTTTGTTCGTCTCTGCGGTGAGATCACAGAACCTCTCTCTGCTCTCATCACTGATGATTACCATTCAGATGAGCTCAGAGGGCCTTCTTGCGCCGGCCTTACCTGGGCCAGGAGGCTGACAGGCAGCTAGCTAGCTAGCTTACGGAGAGGAGCGCGCGAGCAGGCACATGCTAATGTGAACACTGCACTGATCAAAAGAGATGCATCACGCTCTCACTCTGATGGGCTTACTCACTGATGCCGAGCCCCCCCCGAGAGCCAACGCCAAGGCTGCCTGTGATCAGAGGGAGAGGTGGAGAGAGGGAGAGAGACAGAGGCAGGGTGGGACTGGAGGGGGGGGAGGGAGAGGTGGAGAGAGGGAGAGAGACAGAGGCAGGGTGGGACCGGAGGGGAGGGGGGAGAGGGAGAGGTGGAGAG
>NC_139629.1:28076708-28079208 GCF_964638095.1 Poromitra crassiceps
GTGTCTGCCTTCAAATAGCCTCCTTTAGTTGCCCGGGTGAGTTTCATATTTGACTTGATAAATGTGTGTAATAAATACTGGGTAACATGCTGCAGGCAGCTGTGATATGATCCCTTTATCCTGTAGTGTAAATACAACATGTCTAATTAATTAAGCTCATTCACTGCAGGTGACAACGTTGTTCATGTGACTATTATGAAGCATGCGTCTGTCAGGCAGGCATCAGATACATGTGATGATATTTCACGATCGTTTCCCCTCTGTGGCTTACTAATTCAGTTGGTTTTGTGTAGAGATAAATAACATAAGATAAGATAAACCTGTCTCTCCATGATTGGTGTTTCTCAGAAAAACACATGGCCGTTTTAGTCGTTGAAAATATGGTAAAATCATAGATCCTGTGTGTAGATCATGTTTGACCCCTCTATTTCCTGCATCAACCAAGCCGTAAGCAGTTGACATGATGGTCGATCTCCGTTCCTCAGTGTTGGACAACAGTGTCAAAGTGATCCTGGCTGCAGCAGCTCTGTGTAACAGCTGTGTGTAACAGCTCTGTGTAACAGCTGTGTGTAACAGCTCTGTGTAACAGCTGTATGTAACAGCTGTGTGTAACAGCTGTGTGTAACAGCTCTGTGTAACAGCTGTGTGTAACAGCTGTGTGTAACAGCTCTGTGTAACAGCTGTATGTAACAGCTGTGTGTAACAGCTGTGTGTAACAGCTCTGTGTAACAGCTGTGTGTAACAGTTCTGTGTATCAGCTCTGTGTAACAGCTGTGTGTAACAGCTCTGTGTAACAGCTGTGTGTAACAGCTCTGTCTAACAGCTCTATGTAACAGCTGTGTGTAACAGCTCTGTGTAACAGCTGTGTGTAACAGCGCTGTGTAACAGCTGTGTGTAACAGCTGTGTGTGTAACAGCTCTGTGTAACAGCTGTGTGTAACAGCTGTGTGTAACAGCGCTGTGTAACAGCTGTGTGTAACAGCTGGGTGTGTAACAGCTGTGTGTAACAGCTCTGTGTAACAGCTGTGTTTAACAGCTGTGTGTAACAGCTGTGTGTAACAGTTGTGTGTAACAGCTGTGTGTAACAGCTCTGTGTAACAGCTGTGTGTAACAGCTCTGTGTAACAGCTGTGTGTAACAGCTCTGTGTAACAGCTGTGTTTAACAGCTGTGTGTAACAGCTGTGTGTAACAGCTGTGTGTAACAGTTGTGTGTGTGGCTCATCCACACTCTGAATGGGATGCTCTGCACTGAGCCCGCTGACCCACAAAGCCAGGGGTCAAAGTGATTGGAGAGACTCTCCACGTGTTGGACAGGGTCATCACTGGCATTACCTCCTATTGATTGGCTTAGATCCGTTAGGGGGATCTACTCCAATCAGGCTCACTTATTGAATGAACGAGGACGAGCTACACATTTCAGCCCAGCCTTTCTTACTGGGTAGCGGGAGGTATGACCGTTGCTGTTTGAAAGAACTGATCAACTTAAAGGTTTTTGCTGGCAGGTGCCTCCATAGTTTTGGTTTTTACTCTTAATGCCCCTGTGTCTCTCTCTCTCTCTCTCTCTCTCTCTCTCTCTCTCTCTCTCTCTCTCTCTCTCTCTCTCTCTATGTGTCTCTCTCTCTCTCTCTCTCTCTCTCTCTCTGACACTTGTCTCCTGTGTCGGCTGACCACACTGATGCGAATGGCACGGCTGCTATTCCACAGGCGTGCCTCTAGGGGGATGGAGCGAGCTTATGATCAGCTTAGCCCCTCCTCGTCCTGCATTTGATTGGCAGTTGTGGTTTCCTCTTTCGATGGAGCAGAGAGTGGGTGGCTGGGTGCTGGCGGGGGGGGGTGATGATGGGGTACCCGAGCGTGGCATTTTGAGATGTCACTCTGAATGATGTGTGTGCATCTTAGTGGTTAATTTGATGTTGGACTGAAAGACGGGCCTGCGTTGAGTCACAACAACAACAACGTCATCCGTCACCGTCACCGGTCCAGAGTGCTTTCGTTTCCTTTTTTCCTCTTTTTATACAGCTAAGCTAATCAGTGCTAATGTCTTAATGCCATTCTGTATACTCAACAATCTGAATAAGCAATGTGTCTAATAATGCAGGAAATGGATGGGTTTGGATCTGACATTTCAGGAGCTGTTCGGCAGACTAAAGCATCAGGGTATCTTATAAGGCGTTATATAAATCTAAATTATTATTATGATTATTATTATTATGATTATTATTATTATCATAGAAAACCTGCTGCAAAAAGAACAGAAAGAGTATCGCCCTTAGTTACTTTGGACGTTGTGGAAAGTGAAACTATGGCGCGCTTTGTGCAGCAGCATGTAAGGAGTTAGAACGGGTGACGTCTTTGTTTTGAACATCTCAGCATTGTGGAAAATGGACTGTGTGTAGCAGCCATTAGTCTGTCACACAGTGCAGAGCCGTCCTCCCTGCTGCCTGCTACCATCACGTTCATGCTCTCTCCTCTCCAGCTCCTCTGTTGTTTTCTGTCTCAGC
>NC_139629.1:28084208-28121708 GCF_964638095.1 Poromitra crassiceps
AGCAATCGCACGTCAGATCGTTCAGCCGGAGCCCTTCGAACGCTATAAACTCTGCTCTTAGATGGAAAAACTTTTGATAGAAGACACTGTTCACCATCTGAAGCGTGGCTGTTATATGATCAAAGACCATCTTCAATGATCCAAATAAAAATCCAACATCTTTTCTTTTTATTTGAGAGAAGTGTTTGCCTACAGAGCGAGACTGTATGCGCATAAGACATTTTGAGATGTCTTTGTAAATGCTGAAAATCATCATTTATAGTTCTGAAGGACCCCTAAACTGACACAACTTGGACAACGGACCCCCATTTGATAAGATTTTTGCTTTTAGATGTTTTATTACACAAAGTGTATGAAACCCCCTGACCAAAAATAGTCACGCATTATGTCATTGTATTACACTAATGAATGGAATTATAATGAAAATAAATTATTTCCCTTTTTGCTGGGGACCCCCGAACCCCCGCAAGGACCCGTGGGGGTCCCCGGAACCCACCTTGAGAACCACTCGACTACTCTCTTTGTGCGAATATAAAATAACAAAATACATTGGATGTTATTGTCGGCTCTCAATGTCAAGGCTTTGTGGAGGAAAAAGCCTTTGATTTTGTTCAACGTGCAGTTGTTAAATCTGAACAACATAGTCATTATCTTTTCTACTAAGCAAATACACACTGAACTGTAACCCCAAAGCAAATCATAGCAATACATATTCATGCATTGCAGTCACAGTGAATGCGAGTGGATTGGTCTCCCTCGCTCTGAGGACTACAAAATGATTATTTTAACAAAGACATGGGGAATATTTATTGTAGAATTGAATTAAGAAATGAGCTATCCATTATTCTGGACTTTCTCTCCCATTTGATAGTTATTATTATTATTATTATCATTATTATCATTATTATTATTACATCCGGTGACACAAACAGAACGAAAGAAATAAGAAATAAAGAGTAACAACATATTCATCCATATATACACTAAAGTTAGAGTAATCAGGCCTTTACCATTTCTATCCCACCTTATAGGTGTAGGCTTAAGCTGACAAAATCATGTTCAAGGTTTGTTATTAGAAACACTTTTATAGACTAAGCTTTTGATGAGATTTGATTATTATAACCCAAACATATTTGGTTCCTGTCGCATTTACCTGCTTCATTCTTCCCTGACACGATGTTTTAAATTAACATTTGGTATTTTCATTATTTTCATTATTTTTTATTATTACACTGTTGACACTACTGCACTTTGCATCCATGTTTTGAAAAGGTCTATACAAACAATCAGGGTTTGGCATTTAACCAATGAATCCTGAAGGTCTCCCTCCCTAATTAGGTAAATCAGAATCAAGTAATTACAAATGTGTTTAAATGAGAGAGAGAGAGAGAGCTCCTTCGCGGCCAAACTTGATAAATTCAGAATATTTTGCAGAAAACACAACTCACACTCACACTATAGCAAAAACATAATTTTTAACAGCATTTACCAGCATTAGCTGTTGCGGTTCAAAAGACATTGCTACAAACCTCGGTCGAGTGAGGTTCACTGTAGACCAGAGGTTCTCAAATGTTTTTCAGCCAAAGACCCCTTAAGATAGAAAATATACCGGGGACCCCCTCATTCTGATTTGTGATTTTGGGCTAAGCTTAATTGTTTCCACGGTAACGTGCATGACTTTTAAATTGATAGGTTTGTTAGATTAGAATGTAATCCATGAACCATTTTAGATTTAAAGCATAAAATATTTTCGTTGGAACTATGAAGCTTTTGCAACAACAAAAAAAGTTGTTATTTTTATTTTCCTGAAAACTTTTCACGGACCCCCTGGCAAAGTGCCATGGACCCCTGGGGGTCCGCGGACCCCCATTTGAGAACCACTGCTCTAGACTATAGAGAGAGAGAGTGGCGCATTGAGGTTTGTTCTGATTGATTGCAAAAGTAGCTTTTAATCCACAGCTGAATGCCTGTTGGCGGCTCCAGAAATCAACTGATAGGCTTTTCTCAGCGGAGGAACGACTACAGATTCTCACAGTTTCGTGTTGTTTTTACGGCCAACATTGACTAAAACAAAACATTTTAGTTAGAAACTGCATATTTTAGTTGGCGGTCGCTTTAAGAGTTAAGAGAGTAAGTAGCCTCTAACTGTGTCATCTAGACACAAGATCTGAGAAGTTGATACTTGAAGGTTTACTCAGGCTGTGCTTTAGTGAGAGAGAGAGAGGGAGAGAGCGAGAGAGCGAGAGGGAGAGAGAGCGAGAGGGAGAGAGCAAGAGAGAGAGAGTGTGAGAGAGAGAGAGAGAGCGAGAGGGAGAGAGCAAGAGAGAGAGAGTGTGTGAGAGAGCGAGAGAGAGAGAGAGAGCAAGAGAGAGAGAGTGTGAGAGAGAGAGAGAGAGCAAGAGAGAGAGAGTGTGTGAGAGAGAGAGAGAGAGAGTGTGAGAGAGAGAGAGAGAGAAAGAGAGAGAGAGAGAGCAAGAGAGAGAGAGAGTGTGTGAGAGAGAGAGAGCTGTTGTCTCTATTCGTTATCTTGGCCAAAAACTGCCCATTCCAAAACTTGACTTGTCTCTGCAGCAGTAACTACTGTTATCCTGTCCAAGTCATTCCCAGTCTGGCCTGGCTTCATGTCCTATTAGCCTGGTGATACTGACTTGTCAGGCATCACTTTGCAAACAATCTAATGACTTGAAGGCTTGGAGAGGGATTACACTAATCATTTTCTTCTGAGTTCAATCCCTAATGGAGCAACACAGTCCAAGGAATAAAATCAATATTCCTGGTATTATTAAAAAAACAAAAACAAAAAAAAAACTTATTTGTTTTTACTAACTCAAGGCCATTTTACCCATTAAAACTACACTTAATGCCTGTTCTGAAAATTTTCCCACAAGTGAAATTGCAGCATGTGGGTAATTGTGCATTTTGGTGTTTTTATTGTTGCTCACATAGAGCCAGTTCCAGCTCCACATGTTTTTGGAATAGAATGTCCCACTTCATATTATGATGACTGGTGTAGCAGGTAGCCCATCATGTGGCCCAAAGAGCTGTCCAGCACATCGTTACCTGGAATATCTTTATTCGCACTAACTCAAAAGGAAGTAAAGGTGGTGGAAACGTTTGCAAATACCCTGCTGATTTTTTGAATCAAACCAGGGTTGGGCGATGTGAACTAGGGATGTTCATTTTGAACAATTTCCATGATCGAAAATCGGGAAAATTAACGATCAATTATCGATTATCGATAGCGTAATAATATATATATATATATATATATTTTACTCTGGTCTGGTAATAACGTTGGGCGTTCTCGGCCAGCTATAATGGCGATGCCGCTGTGTAGTAAGAATATCAGACACTGGCGCTGTGGCCAGGTAAACAAACATGTTACATGTCAGGTTACATGATGTAAGGCAATCGGCGTCTTCCAGCTTAGCTGACAGCACGAGTCAAATCAACAGGCCTGAGCCTCACTGAGGTCCGCAGACTGCTGGGTGCGTTTGTTTGTGTCCCCGGCGCATGCCGGTGTGAACTCCCCATGTTTAAAACAGTTTTGTTGGCACAAAGGCCCGTGCCCAGCCAGAAAACTAGAGACTATATGAAG
The DNA here is from genome assembly GCF_964638095.1 of Poromitra crassiceps. NCBI lineage: Eukaryota > Metazoa > Chordata > Actinopteri > Beryciformes > Melamphaidae > Poromitra > Poromitra crassiceps. The sequence goes on from NC_139629.1 coordinate 28,087,807, forward strand.
CTCCACCTCACGTTAGTCGGCTGTGCAATGGAGTGGGGCGAGGAGGAACGAATTCCACCCAAACCTAGTCCGCAAAAAAAATCAATTCCTTAACGATCAATTATCGATTTTCGATAATTGATGAACATCCCTAATGTGAACCAACAAAATCATATATCTATTGTTAGGCTGACTGGCAACACATGATCACGCATTTTCTACGAAGTGGGCTATGTTCAGTTGTAACTTGGTGCTTTTGACGAGATGTTTGACAATTGATCATCAGTAATGTGGATATAATGACTAAGTCGGTAAAGGTAAATAATCGAACAGCTAGAACAGTCTGGTAGGTTCAGAACATGACAACACTTATGCCATATAGCTTGTTGATATTACAATATCCAAAGTCTAAGACGATATCTAGTCTCATATGACAAATTAATACATTATCAATATAATATTGATGCATTGCCCAGCCCTAAATCAAACTCTGCATTTATGCCATCAGAGGAAAGAAAAACATACAAAATGCAAAACAAGATTGGGAGAGACGGGGTTTTAGGGTGCAGGGCTGCTCCACTGAGACAAGAGAGGCTGCAGAACAGCATGAAGCCAACAAAGGCAGAATTAACACATGATCATTCAAGTCTTCACTTTACCATGCTGGACCTTGATTGGCGAATCTGGGTCAGACGACAAGAATACATTCATGTTCTGAAGGGGAGAAGAGAGGACGTGGGCGTGTGCGTGTGCGTGTGTGTGTGTGTGTGCGCGTGCCTGCGTGCGTGTGTGTGTGTGTGCGTGTGTGTGTGTGTGTGTGTGTGTGCGTGTGTGTGCGTGCGTGCGTGCGTGCGTGTGTGTGTGTGTGCGTGTGTGTGTGTGTGTGTGTGCGTGTGTGTGCATACGTGCGTGCATACGTGCGTGCGTGTGTGTGTGTGCGTGACGTGCATGTGTGTGTTTACATCCTCTGTATGTAGATGTAAAATGTACTGGGCTGTACTAGGCAGGAGGAGGTTAATGGGAGACTGTGCTCCTGTAGAGATAGCGGGGGTGGGGCTGCGAGTGTGGGGGCGGGGCTGTGAGTGTGGGGGCGGGGCTGCGAGTGTGGGGGCAGGGCTGTGAGTGTGGGGGCGGGGCTGCGAGTTTGGGGGCGGGGCTGCGAGTGTGGGGGGCGTGTGCAGTCAATTTAGCGGGCTAACAGGAAGCGTGCTCCGGCACCTTCCTCCAGGACACAGGCAGTGTGGGGCCACAGGTCGCTAAGCTACGCCACGCTCCGCGCTTTCTGTAGCCCCGCCCCCACCCCACCCCACCCCCTGTCGCTGTGCACACACGAGCGTCTTCCCCACATCTCTCCCTATACTGGAAACCCCAGGCTTTACTTGAACATTTCTCGCTGGAAGGTAATTCTCTTTGATGATTTACAAACGTCAGCCATGATCAAGGGAAATCTAGGCCGTGAACTCGGGGGCAGAACTGTATCCAATTTGAAGCATTATTGTCGGGACTAAAAATAGTGTTTTTTGACACCAGACTGAAGCAGCGCAGACCGGGGCGAATCCACCCGCTACCCATTAAGACTGAGACCCATAAAACAAAGTTGTATCTCTCCCTTTTTCCCCGGCGGTGATATTTCACCGCACAGAATGGGCCAGTGTGCGCTGGTGCCAAGGGGAGCTGCTGGCGTGGGCAGATACTCTGTCATGTGTACGGCTACTGTACAGATCAACAGAGGGATAGAGCCGGTTTTAAATGCTTCCTTGTGTCCTTTTCCCTGGTGAAAGGAACCTCTTTTTTCTTTAGCCTCGCAGCTCTTCAGTCCAATCACACAAAGTTGATTTGCGTCGTTTTGCCCAGGGAGCTGCTCTCTGAGGCCCTTGTTCCCCCCGACTTGCCCCAGAGAAAGATCTTCTCCTCCAGCTTAACCTCGTTTACCACACTCTCTCAGTTTCTCCATCCACTTCCTGCCCGTCTGCCTGCCTGTCTCTATCTGCGGCTGCTCGCCAATGGCTTCATCGCTTCACCATGAGTGAGACAAGTGGCTGTTATTTGTTATCAGGAACAACAGAGCTGAACCGTCACATGACATCTCTTCTCCTAAAGCTGTGTTCACACCGAGATATTTATTTTTCTCTCTGTCACTCAAGTCAACCCTTTGGAATCGCTCCGTCGCTCTGTTTAAAACGCTCGTCAACACAGGCACAATAATTGACGGACATCTGGGGGCTATAACGTTACGCAATGTCATGATGTTTGTCCACTACGAGCCACCGTAGTTGTTTACAAGCTAAGCCTATCGGCGTGCTCCTAACGCGAGCTCTATACCGGTAGTACAGACTTCACTTCATGTCAGCTGTCAGCCTGTCAATCAGCTGTCAATGCGGTTTGTTGCCACACAATAAACCAGCGGTTTGTTCCAAGCCAGTGTGATCCTTGACTCGCTCTCACACGGCAGCCAATCAGCGTTGAACAGCGAGCGACTGATGCCAGCGTAATTTCGCTCGAGTTGGGATATTTCATCTCGAGCGACGAGCGAACTTTCTCCCTATCGCTCTGTCTCTGTCGCTCGGACGCCCAGCGATTTTTCACCCGGGCGAATATACGCTCAATCGCTCATTTGCATTGACTTTGTATGTAAACTCGAGGCCAGCGAAAAACTTTAATAGGTCGGTGTGAACGCAGCTTAAGTCATTTTGAAAAATCCTTATATAACGAGTTTTAAGGCTGGCTTGTCGCAGGGTGCCGCATCTGATACGATTTTTGCTTTTAGATGTGTTATTATTAAAGAAAGTGTACCAAACCCATGACCAAAATAGTCCTACATTCTGTCATTGTGTTACTTAGGGATGGAATTATAGTGAAAATACATGATTTTAATTGATCAATTATGCCCCTTTTTGCCGGGGACCCTCGAGGACCCCTGGGGGCCCCCCGCACTCCACTTTGAGAAGCACTGGTCTAAGCTCAATGCTTTAGAGTAGACAGTGCTTTGAGAAGCACTGGTCTACGCTCAATGCTTTAGAGTAGACAGTGCTTTCTCAGCAGCAAGGTGGATCTATATTATCATCTGTATCTTATAGGAGAAACCGCAGCAACTGCCAATGTACATACATGCTCCTGTCAGTCATCGTTAGCAACATTCAGACCTGCCTCAGTCATAACCCCCAGAGTCAACAAGGCTAGTGGAGTAGCATCAATATTTAATAAGAACTGTTTGCATCCCCCTCCCTCCCCCCCAGCCCAACTGAAAGGCAAATACATCTGGTGGCTGTGGAGCTCCACAAGGCTGCGTTGTACAGGGACACAACACTGTTCAAGTGAGATTCACAGTTTGGACAATGTTATGTCGTCTGTTTTGTTGCCGGAAAAAAAGAAAGAAAAACAAGCTGCAAGTTCTGCTTTCTGATTTGCCAACCTTTATGTTGTCCAAGGTTGCCTGGATTAAATAGAAAATGCTGTTTACTTTTCAGAAATGACGTTCCAGGCTATTGTGGCATTGAAACAGTTTTTTTTCTATGCAATTTTCAATACTGATAAAATCCCAGGTCATATGGAATATACACATACATTCTACATTATGCAGCCTACCTACATGGAGAGAAAGAAAAAAAGACTTTTTCCCCCTGAAGGATTGCCACAGCTCATTTAAAAAGAAACGAGGGGGAGTGGGTTTACACTGCTGTTCTTGGCATCCGGCCATATTAAATTTGTTATTCTGTCTTGCTTAGCAAACTGAACAAAGTGCAATTTTTTTTTTGCCATACGCTGCTCAATAATAACAGTCCTAAAGTCACCCGTTTTTTTTTTTTTTTTTTTTTTTTTTACAAAGGTCATCTTTGTCAGCTGTAGCTCTGCTTCAGATGCCTCACAGCATCAGATGCCACACCAGGGCAACTGCCACCTTCATGATGGAGCCTGTGTGAAAGTGCAGACTCAATTTGGGAGCGAGTAGAAAAGCGTTTGTCTGAAAGAGCCCTTAGAGAAAGCTGCTCTTGTTCATCTCAAAAGCGCCCCAGTTTAGCTCTCGCAAAACACAGTTGCTTAATAAGTCATTCCATAAAGCTGTCCAGTTAACATTTTATTGCCAGTTTCAGCAGACCTCAACAGCAGTTGGTTTTTGTGACTCGGGATTCGAGAGAAGAAGGGGAAAAAAAATGCAAGTTGCCGATTTGAGAAGCTTTTTGTTTTTGCGTTCTTAGAAGATAGTCACAGCACAGACCTGTAGGAGAGCCGGGGTCATTATGTTAAAGGTAGCGGGATGTTGTGGCTGAACCTGGGAGTGATGTGTTCCAGCCAAGGTCTTCACGGGCATCATGTGTTTCTGTAGACTCTGTCTAACCTTCCATTGGGGCTAAAAGAAGCCCCTCAGGTAACCGGCTTTGCCCGGGTCATTTATCCAAGGCAGGGAAAAGGATGTTGCCAAGGAATCTGCAGCCACAGTGAAATACACATTTAGCCTCTCCATATTCAGGAAGAGCTTTTGGTGTCGTGTGCCTGTTTGGGTTCGACACAGAAGGCCGTATAAAATAGTCACAGTACCACAGGGGCCTGTAATTCCCCTTGAAAGCCAAAACCCCCCGTTCACCCTAGGGGTCATCTGATGTCCCGGGACCGAGCTCACTGGACCTGCTCTGGATGACCTGTCCTGTTTCTGGATTGGCTGCTTGGGGACCCTTAAGGTCTCCGTGGTGGTTCTTACTTGGAGTGGAATTTCAGCCAAGGCTAGTGTTTGTACCGCTGTAGGGAGTCTTCGTTTCTAACCAGGCAGAGAGAGAAACAGATAGAAAACAGGAAGAGGATTTGTACGTGTATAATATGTCAAAACGAGTATTTTAACATATCACTGTTGACATGTGAGAACCTCATAACTCCAGTTTTGGTGATTATTTAATTTTAAGTCCGTTTTAAGGATTACGTGTTCCTCTATGAGTTGAGAAAATTCTACAAAACCCTTGGGTTTATGAAGCCCATAGGATGAACTAGTAAATACAGCGTTTCAATCTAAACACAAGCCTGTTTTTCTTTGTTGACTTCATGCAAGTTTATCATCATAGCAACAGTGTTTATAATATATATATTTTTTCCTGATTTTCTCCCCAATTTCCCCCCTGCGGCCCCGGTCGCTGCTCCACCCCCTGCCAATCTGGGGAGAGCCGTAGACCAGCACCATGCTTCCTCCGACACGTGCAGTTGCCAACCGCTTCTTTTCACCTGACAGCGGGGTGGTTCGCCGGCAGGACCTAGCACGTGGGAGGATCACGCTATTCCCACCAGTTCCCTTCTGCCCCGAACAGGCGCCTCGACCCACCAGAGGAGGCGCTAGTGCAGCGACCAGGACACATACCCCTAATCCGGCTTCTCACTCGCAGACACAGCCAATTGTGCCTGTATGGACGCCCGACCAAGCCGGAGGTAACACGGGGGCGCGAACCTGCGACCCTCGTGTTGGTAGGCAGGGAATCTACTGCTACACTACCCGGACGCCCAGTTTCTATAATATTATTAACAGTAGCCCCGGCCTCCAGTGAACTTACACGTTGTCAGGTTTGCTTTGTTGCCATGATAGATCTGCGCGGCCTTTGCTTTGGTTGAGATGGAGAGGATGCAGATGATCTCAGGGAGAGAAGACACTTTGCTGATGGAGCGGATACGTGTTGGACGCCCTCCATGCTGATGATCAGGAGATCAAGAGAGAGGGATGCAACGTGAAAAACACTGCAGCAGCAGCGCTCAAAGGAGAAGCGTTTCATTATGTCTGTCAGGACAGTGAGAGCCCATGTGATGTGATCTCTCAGCTCCTCGTAGTACGTGCAGAGAGAGCTGATGCGCTTTGATGAGCACTCCGTATTAGCTAGGGTGGATTGGGCCGAACAGTTAACTGTCAGAGCGGCCATTGTTGGTGTAAACTTTACACTGTAAACTTTACACTGTAAAGACGGCAAAGGACCAGCGGCAAACGAGGGCCGACTGTTGCCTACGTATTTGCCATATTGCCGATAGTAAAAGTAGAATGTAGATGCCTTCATCTTCACTGTGCGTGCATTAGAAAGTGTGTTTCACCCCTCACTGCTACTTAGCTTAGCACTACAATGGCAGAAGGTACAGCTGCCTACCTCCGTTCAGTCACTCAAAATACACATTCCAACAGCACCAGAAACACTCACGTGTACATGTTGTGACTCGTGTGTACTCACCACGCCATGAAATAATAATCCAAACTTACGGGAAATGGTCATTTTCATAGTAAATCCATAGCGAGAACTAACAAAGAGGGTTCCCTCTGTAACCAAAGTTACTTCCTCGTTTGCCTGAGGCCCTCGCGCTGTACTGATGACTGCACACAGCGCATGCATTAATGAGAAGTAGCCGCATGGCGTTAGCTCTCATCAGTGTAAAGCAGACTCATTAAGCCCAGGACAGGACGGAGCGTTCTTGCTGCTAATAAGCAAACAGCATCAGATATGACACGCGGAGGAACGTGTGGGACACACTGTCACCGACATTAAGCATCGTCATAGTCCTGCAATCTGTGCACAGCAAAAACTAATCAAATGTACTTTTCTTCAATTATTTCACGAACACTCAACAATCACGGACGACGGTGGATCGATCGGCGTTTTCCCCACAGATTTGAGTTCAGAGAAAAATCCAACACACAATGGGTCTCTCAAGGGCACATGGGCAAACGTTTGACAAGCAGCGAGCGCACACTGGAGCCTCTCAAGGCTGTGCTAGAGGAGGGGCAGGAGAGGGCGGGTGGTGCAGGGCGAGGTCTCGAGCTGCGACTATTTCTCACACAGAAGAAGACTGCTGAAGGTGAATGGCATTTATGATGGTAACGCTGTCGATTGATAGCTCCTCTGCCGGTCCATCCTTCGGAGCGTCGCCGGGACCTTAGCCCTGCAGGAGCCCCCTGTGGGAAAGGCTTTTTATTGCACCTGGGAGATGCATTAAGGGCCCAATGAACTTTGACCTTGGGCTTGATCGCCCTGGTAACACCAAACATGAACAATGGCCAGGCTTTTAAGAGGACGAGGGCTCCTGCAATCCCCTCAACTCTCATAAACGCATGAATGTATTTCATTCAAGACTGGCTTTGTGTGCGATCTTGTAAAGTCTGTAAGCACTTTCGCTGATGTATCCTGGATAAATGTGAATGGTCATGAAAATACTCTTGATAAATGTGGATGGTAATGAAAATACTTTTGATAAATGTGAATGGTCATGAAAATACTTTTTGATGAATTTGAATGGTAATGAAAATACTTTTTGATGAGTGCATGTGAATGGTAATGAAAATACTTTTGCTCACCGAATACGTCTACATGGACTGCAATCTTCTGATATTAAGCCATTTTCTCTTTACCTTACCCGGAAATAAGGTCATAGTCGTAGTAAGCAATAATCAAATTAAGACGTGGAGAATTCCGATCTTAGTGCATTATTAAAGTGTGTGGCAGACATGTGTACACCATAATCACACTATGACGTCCTATCGGAGGTTTTGCGGAGGCTGGAGCTTCCAGCGAGTGTTGTGCAACTTGTTTACAGAAGAAAAGATGGCTGCCACCGGTAAAAAGCAGTCCCAACAGTTTAGCCCTAACGAGGTAGAACCATGACAGAAATGCTTTTCAGGTTAGGACATAGGAACGTCATGTGGGTGTGCGCCTAATCAGACTATGCATGTAAACAGGAATATGAATGGAATATTCTATAAGCAACTCATGTAAACACCTTCATCGAACTCTTGTCTTACTTAGATTAAAGGTCAATAGTCAGATTATCACTGTCATTGAGTCTAACTTCTTGTTATTCACTTTATGGAGAAGAGACAGTCTGGCTTGAGAGACTAACAGGAAGTGTAAACGCAATCGGAACCAATTGTGTTGACACTTCCTGTGGCAGCCTGCTTCCAGTGAGTCACTATAGCTTTGACCAGAGACCATCTCTGGTTCAACCAGGTAAAACAGCCGGCGTTTTGAACAGGAAGTCATAACACAAACGGGTCAAGTGGGCGGGGCTATAAGGTGAATAATAATTCATTAGCACGTTGTCATGAAGCCTTTCTTTCATTAGCGTATCTGAATACAGATCCCAATACAGATCCCTTTTCATTAGAGGAACATCTCAAAGCCCCGCCTTCATTAGCGCAATGCTGTCAATGCTTTATGTGGTTTCATTAGCAGCCGATCTCTAATGAGGAAACCCCCAGCGTGTTTACATTGCTGTGAACCCTCCCATCACTATAGTGAGGATCATGCTGATTGGCTGTTGGTGGTGGTGGTGGGGGCGGGGGGGTGGGATGTTTGAGCTTGCCCCCCGAAGATTGGATCATGCCGTTATTAAAGCCAATGAGATCCTTCGCTCTCTTCTTGGAAGTGAAGAGCAAAAAAAAAATAGGGGGGGAAAGATCAAACGTGTCTGTAATCACAGGCCTGATACCGAATACGGGCCAACACATAATGAGTCAGTGTGATGGAGAAGCTTTTAATGACAAGACATGCCTTACCTTAGCATGCCTTACCTTAGCATGCCTTACCTTAGCATGCCTTACTTTAGCATTCCTTACCTTAGCATGCCTTACCTTAGCGCTCCTGACAGCACAGCCACAGCCTGCACATACATGTCGGGAGCTGCTGCTTTCATCATTCACTTCAAGGTATGAAAAATAAAGCCCCCTCACTGAAATTGATTGAAGGCGCTAACTGCTAAGTGCTAACAGGGAAAATATGTGCATTTCGTTGGCATGTTTATTTTTGTTTTTTTTGCTCAGTTTTGCAGGTTTCACGTCATTGAAATATGGGTGTTTGAAGATGCTTTTCTCATCATTTGATAGGAAAAGGGCTGCCTGCATCCCCCCCCCCAACCTGACAGATAAGAGATGTACTGAAAAATCCAGGATATACTTTCCTTCTCTTTGAGATGCTTACATCACAGAAACACTGCATTTTCCACCTCCTGTCTCCCACGCTTCCAGCTTTAGGTGAAGAAACTCCAAGTGCTTGAATTCCATACTGCAGCATGAGTCTGTCCCGTGGGAAGATGATTCCAGTGGATGGCTAGTGGCTGGCTCCTTTCTCTCTCCTGTCCGCTCAGTTTACTCGTGATTTTGGAAAAGTCCAAGTTGACTGGGAGCCCGGGCTCATAAGCTAACGATGTAATGCTCAGTGACACGGCCCAGCAGAGCCCTATGGCGTGTGTCATTGTCTGCCCTTCAACCCCTTTAGACAACCAGGAATGTGCCTTGCTCATGGACAATTCATTCATTTGCTGAAGACGGTGTGTGTGTGTGTGTGTGTGTGTGCACGCACGTGTGCGCGCGCCCTGTGTGTGTATGTGTGTGTGCACGCACGTGTGCGCGCCCTGTTTGTGTGTGTGTGTGTATGTGTGTGTGCACGCACGTGTGCACGCCCTCTGTGTGTGTATGTGTGTGTGTGTGTGTATGTGTGTGTGCACGCACGTGTGCACGCCCTGTGTGTGTGTGTGTGTGTGTGTGTGTCTAGGTGTGTCTAGGTGGACCAGCACAACTCTATAACCAATCCAAATTTTCCAACGCTCATGCCAGTCAGGCGCAGTCTGCTACTTTCATACTAGCCTGTTTCAGACTTGAGTTATGATTGACAACGTACAATAAGTGCAGTCAGTCACATACGAGCGGGTAGTTTTGGTTGGCCGCATTGAGGCCGATGTGGAAGTACCAAAAACCACAGTTCCTCGAATGGCCACTTGAGGGTGGCTCCAAAAAGGGAGTCATTCCCCATTCAGTCCCATGTTAAAAGGCCCGACTTTACAGCAGAAATAGACATGTTTACAGCCTGGTTTAAAGGCACTGTGTGTAAGATTCTGCACTATTAAATATCCCCAAACCAATAACTTGTATATATAGAGGAGGTATAGTGATTTATTTCTGTGTTTACAACTAAGCCACGCCCCCTCCCTGTGTTGTGATGGCCCTCTGTCCTTCCCCTCTAACAGCCCGAATCAGTTTACATAGAAACCCCTCCCCCGAGAAGCCGACCTAGTGAGCCCCTCCCAGTCCACAGCCCAGAACAGAATTTTGTAGACCAAGATGGCGGAACCCTGATGCGGGCATTCCTGACTTTTACATTCCGTGATCCACCTTATATATGCGGTTTCATACTTTAGCCAAATCGCCGCCGAAAAGAAATATCTCAGACCAGAGTCAACCTTGCCGGTCTGGCTTTCACTAGATGGAGAGCCCTACGAGCAGCTATATCTGGCCTGCAAAGTGACTCGGAGCTGCCGTGTTCTCCTGTACACAGTGGTAAGTAACGTTATCGCGTTTGCATGTCCCATTTCAGTAACGTTACGCATGATAGCGAAATGTACAAGTTGTTATCGATATTGTGAATTTGTTCTGTGAATGTTGTAATCACTTGGCTAACTGTTGCTTTTCACGGCTATTCAAATGACTTTACACTGCTAGTGTAGTGTGTACGAACGACAAGCTAATCAAATCCTGCAGGATTTGATTAGCTTGTCGTCCGTGTATACACAGACATTCTGGTGACAAGCTGACATGAATGACATAACGTTACTTCCCATTACAAATTTCGCATGCATTTTCTGTTTATAATTACGTCCAGTTGCTGTCACTATGACGCAGAACGGTATAGTAATGTGTAAACACTTAGAAAGGCCATGGAGAAAAGCTAGCTTCGCTAATGTTAGCAGTTTGTTGTTATCTCACTAAGCAACGTTACATTAGAAAATAGCTGTAACACCGTCCAAACAAATCAAGGTTTGGTAAAAGTATCTAATTCATGACAATGTGGAGGAACCCTGCCTTGATATCTACCAGCTACAAAATAGATGATTCAAATTAATACTAAACACGTTTCCATTTGTCTGATTTTCAAGGTGCCAGTCATCCAGAAGATGACAAGATAGAAAACAAGTGGACCCACCATTATGATATTTGAGATGGAGAAATTGTGCTTTTATAGCAAACCTGTATAATACATGTTCTATCATCTTTGATGTTTAGATGTTTGCTGTCTGCAATCTTCTGTACACCAATAAAGTTGATATGACTTCATCCATGTCTCTTGGCCACTATTCTCCATTGTAACATTAGATTTGCCTAAAGCTGAGTGTGTCTAGCTACAGTAGCCTAGTGCCTACCAGTATTTGTGTTTCTGTGTATATATAGCCTACTTTATATAATAGACAGTGTATGTGATGTTTCTCAGTACATTGATTTCACAACTTCGTTTATCAGAAAAAATACTTTATTTGCAAAACTAAAATATGGGCTACACCAGGATGACGTGACCAGTTCCATCAGCTATGCGGTTCTTCAGGATGTCGACAAGATCTGCTATCGTCCTACAGCCGACCTTCCTCTCTGCGACCCTGTCTCCTCTTTGTCCCACTGGTGCTAGCCTGGGCTTCAGGCATACAGCTTGGTTTGCCTGCCTATAAAATACAGCAGTGATTCAAGCGTTTGAAATTAGTTTGAACAACTCTAACAATGAGAAAATACTAGCGTTGCACTATGAATACATTTTGGCCATGTCTTGGTATTAGCAGACGAACAAAAACACAGGCTAAGCTACTCACTGTTGACAGACAGCTGTGGTTAGCTAGCGATGTCCCCAACATTGAATTGAAATCATCCTAATTTAGCTATGTCAACCTGGTTTTAGACAACGTTTTGCCTAACTGTACTTAGCAATAGGGCAGGCTATGCAAAAGGTTAGGTTACAATGTAACCTTTTCAAAATCCATGTAACCATTACATGGATTTTGATCGGTTAGCAGATTATACAAATAAGTCTTACCAAGCGGACTATTGTCAATATCCTAAAGGTTTATGACTATCATGTGAAATTTGTCATTACTCAAGCCAAATACATAGCCGAGATGCATTCGTGCTTGTTTTATGTACTTACGTCTGCAGTAGGTAGGCTATGCACAAAATAGTTGTTTATATCTCCGTTGCTTGGGAGGGAGGGAGGGAGGGAGGGAGGTGGGGGAACCAGGAAGTGCTGTGCGCTGGTGGGTGGGATCGAGATTGTTTGGGTAAACAAGTTTTGTTATGGTTTGAAATGGCGACATCTAGTGGACAAAAAAATCACACACAGTGCCTTTAAAAAACAGTTTTGGTCTCTATCGCTAATTTCACCCTTCATGACAGCAACAAACCAATGGGTGACGTCACACACGCACTCTGTCCATCCTTTTTACTGTCCATTGTCACACACAGACACACACACATGCACACACACACACACACACACACACACACACACACACACACACACACACACACACACACACTCACACACTCTGTCTCTCACTCTCACACACACAAACACACACACACACACACACACACACTCACACACACACACACTCACACACACACACACACACTCTGTCTCTCACTCTCACACAAACACACACACACACACTCACACTCACACACACACACACACACACACACACAGTCTCATACACACACACACATACACTCACAAGGCTGAATCACTTTTTCTGAAGCTGGGTTGTTGGGCACGATGTCATTCCATCTTGTTCAAGTCTGCCTACCATCCTTTGATTCTTTATGATAACCATAAAGCTCCATGCGTTTCAGAATCCAGTCATTTGATTTCATGTCTTCCAATATGTGATAACATCATAGCATCATTGTGCTCAGCAAAGTTGAGCAAAAGACATCATAGCGCGTGAGGAGACAGATGTTGGTTTGCAGGCTACTTTAATGAGACAGTGAAAATAGCCTCGTCTGTTTTGTTTTCTTTCATTCATGCTGATGTTAGGGATGATGTCAGTCAGTGTGCGTTTGCTCTTACTGGTCCAGACTTGCTTTGCCTCGTCTGTCCCCAGATTCATCCACACTACTAATCAAAGCATTGAGGAATGTCTTTGACACGTTCTCCCTCCCTTTCTCCTCAGAGCACACACACACACACACACACACACACACACGCACACATCCATGAAACTCCTCAAAGCACACACACACACACACACACATCCATGAAACTCCTCAAAGCACACACACATATCCATGAAACTCCTCAAAACACACACACACACACACACACACACACACATATCCATAAAACTCCGCAAAGCACACACACACACATATCCATGAAACTCCTCAAAGCACACACACACACACACACACACATCCATGAAACTCCTCAAAGCACACACACACACACACATCCATGAAACTCCTCAAAGCACACACACACACACACACATATCCATGAAACTCCTCAACAGTAAAGACCCTAACACCTTCCATGACCAAGCGTCCATGCACCAACAACAGTCACTTCCGGGTAGACAACTGCCCACTGATTTGAATTGCGGAGATATCGGCATTTATTGTTTATTTCTGTTGTCATTTTCAACTGAAATTGTATAACGTTTAAAGATACTGTTTATACCGTAGTTAAACATGGTGGTCCGACTTATCTGACGTTTCTGCTGTGCTTATTTTATTTAGCCTAATGTGTTAGCGTCTTTGATCAACCAAATCCTAACCAACAGTGACATCTCACCGCCGGTCGGACTAACTGCTAGTTTTGGGTAAACTCAAGCCGTCATTTCCTTTAGTCTGTGGCCCAACAGGAAAATAGGTCTCCAAACTAACGTTAGTGAAAGGGTTGCTATTAATGAGATATGAAAGCATTAAACATGCATTTTAATCTGAACCATCTTAACCATTTTCTCTTGATTTCAGTTCTTCCTCGCCCCCGTTTGCTCCACACCATTAAATCGTATATAGCGTACGTGATGCAGGGGTTTTCTACCCGGAAGATATTCTAAACAAACATTGTGATTGTGATCTACAGTATATAAATACGTGCTTGTGCTTGCACATTCACACATTTGTGCACACACATGCACACACACACACACACAGTGCACACACACACACACACACACACACACACACACACTCACACTCACACTCACACACACGCTTGCACACATTACAGAAAGCATCAGCATGGCAGACAGCTTATCATGGGGAACTAATTCAATATCCCTGAGCCTGTTTTAAATGTCATTCTCTGAGCTCATCTGGAGTGACATGTTTTTCATAGTGGAAGTAAAGACGCTTTACTTCAGAACACAGGGACAGGGCTCCACTGCCTGCCTGCTGCTTGGTGCCTGCCACGTCAAACATGATGCTCAGAGGCTACCACGTCAATCATGATGCTCAGAGACTACCACGTCAAACGTGATGCTCAGAGACTACCACATCAATCATGATGCTCAGAGGCTACCACGTCAATCATGATGCTCAGAGACTACCACATCAATCATGATGCTCAGAGGCTACCACGTCAAACATGATGCTCAGAGGCTACCACGTCAATCATGATGCTCAGAGGCTACCACGTCAATCATGATGCTCAGAGACTACCACGTCCATCATGATGCTCAGAGACTACCACGTCAATCATGATGCTCAGAGGCTACCACGTCAATCATGATGCTCCGAGGCTACCACGTCAATCATGATGCTCAGAGACTACCACATCAATCATGATGCTCAGAGGCTACCACGTCAAACATGATGCTCCGAGGCTACCACGTCAATCAAGATGCTCAGAGGCTACCACGTCAATCATGATGCTCAGAGACTACCACATCCATCATGATGCTCAGACGCTACCACGTCAATCATGATGCTCAGAGGCTACCACGTCAATCATGATGCTCCGAGGCTACCACGTCAATCATGATGCTCAGAGGCTACCACGTCAAACATGATGCTCAGAGGCTACCACGTCAATCATGATGCTCAGAGGCTACCATGTCAATCATGATGCTCCGAGGCTACCACCTCAATCATGATGCTCAGAGACTACCACGTCAAACATGATGCTCCGAGGCTACCACGTCAATCATGATGCTCAGAGGCTACCACGTCAATCATGATGCTCAGAGACTACCACGTCAATCATGATGCTCCGAGGCTACCACGTTAATCATGATGCTCAGAGGCTACCACGTCAATCATGATGCTCAGAGGCTACCACGTCAATCATGATGCTCACATGCCGCTATAATTCTATTCAAGGGATCGTCAAGGATTTCAAAAAGGTCATAAGTGGCTGATGTAAAGCTATTGAATGCTACTGGCTCACGCTGTGTACATTCATGCCATATTGATTGACTTATGATGCACTTGGTGCGGACTGTGGTTTATATCAGCGGTTCTCCAAGTGGTCCTTGAGGGGGTTCCAGAGGGTCCCGAGCAAAAAGGAGAATGATTTATTTTCACTATAATTCCATCCATAAGTAGTGACACAGTGATAGAATGTAGGACTATTTTGGTCATGGGTTTCATACACTTTCTGTAATACAACATCTAAGAGCAACACTCTTATCAGATGGAGACTCTGGGTCAGTCTAGGGCTCCTTCACACCCATTTCTTCGTTATAAAGTATAGCACTCACATTCAAGAAATATTTCTTCAAAGTCTCTCTTGCTATTTTTGGCATTTTAGATGAGTTGCTGTCCCTCCTCTCTGCTGTGCATGATGTCACCAGCAGGGGTGCTGTCCCTCCTCTCTGCTGTGCATGATGTCACCAGCAGGGTCAGTCCTCTCTGCTGTGCATGATGTCACCAGCAGGGTCAGTCCTCTCTGCTGTGCATGATGTCACCAGCAGGGTCAGTCCTCTCTGCTGTGCATGATGTCACCAGCAGGGGTGAACACTTGGACTGGACTCTGGAGGGCGGTACAGAGCGCTCAGTTGCCCCACTGTGCCAGATAATGACTTCCCTATTGAGACTGACCTCCCGTGACCCCCCCGGAGACGGACAGTAAGACGGCCCCCTCTAGCCGCCCAAGGCACCTCGTCGAATTTTGGCATTTTGCCCGCACCGAGTGGCTAACCTCGGCCCCCGCGGCTGCCCGCTCCTCGGCCTTCTCCTGGGCTGCCCCTCCCAGGTTCGTCTCCCAGGCGCTGGCCGCCCTCCGGAGCCCTCGCCCTGGCATGGCCTGGTCCCATGGGCGAGGAGGTTAGGATGAGGTGGCAGGCTGCTGGCAGATGTGCAGTCTGCCCGGAGGAAGCAGGCGGGCAGGCAGGCAGGCAGGCAGGCAGGCAGGCAGGCAGGCAGGCGGGCGGGCAGGCAGGCAGGCAGGCAGGGGGGGAGGTGTTTCCCCCCTCACACCACATGCAGCTCACACAGGGTAACCCCCTAATGGGCGGCTTCTAATCTTGGCTTCCCCTTTTCAGCCAGATTCAGTGTTGTGAGTTCAGAACCGTCACGCTTAGTAGAGCTGAACAATTCATCTGGGAGGGGATTCTCAATATGAACTTCTGCAAGTTCCAAATCATCACAGAGGGCGCAGTTAATTTCATCAGAGAGAGGAGCATGCAGAATGGATTTCTGAACAAGGTGTTTTAGAGCTGCAGGTGCTCTTTGGTCCATGCATCAAGTACAATATTTGTGAAAAACCTTTCATCAGACTTAAACTCAGTCAATCTTGCACATTGACGTCTGTGTTTTTTTTTTTATATCAACTTGTGACGATGAATCGATGTTTAAATCGCAATTGTAATATTCTGTCAAATAATCGCAAGTATAGATTTTTCGGTCAATATCTTTTCAGCAACAACGTTTAGCTCTTCTGCCTGTAAACCAATTTTTCTTTTTCTTCTCCCTCTCTCTCTCTCTATTCTAGGGTTCCTGAAGCCCCAGTGCTCGTTGGCTCCTCCCCCCCAGCGAAGTCGATCAGGCGAGGGTTGTTCCTGTTTCAGTGGCATGTGTCCCCTCCACCAACGCCGCCTATCCTCAGGTATCGCCCAATGTAAACACAACTTTTTTACTATCACATTTTCTCTACTTGTTTTTAATGATTCAGTTGTGATGTGTGCACTCTTACTAAATTAGATGCAAGAATGGAAATCACTTGTATCACTTTCTTACAGAATAAATAATCATTAAATGCTAGTAATGAGGACTTAGTAAATAACGAGACCTTTAATCAAATATAGCACAGTGATGGCAGTATGGTTCCAACAAGACACATCAAACACATCGCTCCTGATAGTTAGTTGGAAATATAGAAAAGCAAATTATAATCAAGATAAATGAGGAAAATATATTGCCCATTTTGCAGTGAACAAAATGAATGCTTAGATTCTTAAAGGGAACCGCAGGCTATATCCTTTGTAAACATTTTTGAAAGATTTCTATAAATTACTTTTTTTTCCCTTTTGTTTTTTTAAGATACATTTCTTGACATGATTTCATTCTTGATTAATGACTTTATTCTAACTGGTTTTTCAAACAGTGGAAAATGTTGCTTGTTCCGCTGTGGACCCACACACACACACCCACACACACCCACACACACACACACACACACACACACACACACACCACAGCCTCCAGTCAGAGGTGTGGCTGGGGGCCTCTTCCTCTGCAGTGTTCAGTCTGGTTTTTATGATGAATGGTTTCTTTGCATGTGGAGGAGGCCCAGTGATGGACAAGTTAACAGAGCTGCTCTCAGATCAGCCCCCTTCAGGCAGGCAGGCGGGCGGGGCTGATCTGACATCAGATCAGATCTGCCCGCTTCCTCCACACACCTCAGCAGGCAGGCCGGGCGGGGCTGATCTGACATCAGATCAGATCTGCCCGCTTCCTCCACACACCTCAGCAGGCAGGCCGGGCGGGGCTGATCTGACATCAGATCAGATCTGCCCGCTTCCTCCACACACCTCAGCAGGCAGGCCGGGCGGGGCTGATCTGACATCAGATCAGATCTGCCCGCTTCCTCCACACACCTTGGTAGGCAGGCCGGGTGGGGCTGATCTGACTGCTAAATAGCCGATACATCATGTTGTGTGCTCATCTTATTTATTGTTATGTCTTGAATCGATTGATTGATGCCCGAGCTCCCCCGACTGGTTTTGCCGGATACTTTATTGGCCAGACAAACTCTGTATTTTGTGTAACGTTGCACTTGGCTGTTCTATCCTGTGTGTATGTATATGTCTGCAGTGTGGGCGTAAGCCCAAGACAAATGTCCCATGCGTGGGACAATAAAGTTAATCTTGAATCTTGAATCTTGATCTGACGTCAGATCAGATCTGCCCCCTTCCTCCACACACCTCGGGCAGGCTGATCTGAGAGCAGTCGAGCTGCATTTCTGAACTGAAATATCTGAATAGGCGACAGCGCTGTGCAGAACATGTGCTTACCTAGTGCTGACACATTCATCACTGCATCCCCAAGTCCCTGCTGCCATGTCAGTGCTGCCTGCTGCCATGTCAGCTGACTGGACAGTAAGTGGACACCGTGTCATGTGACGTGTCATGTGACGAGAGCATCAGGAGCATGACAACACACGGCCACATAAACAAGCTGCATGACCGCAGGCATCACTTTGATTTCAGCGTTAGTTTAGAATGATTGAGTTAAAGTATTTACCCAGCAGCTGGATTCTCTTCATTACAGTGTTTGTTTTAAAAGTTAAAAAATTGCTTCCCAACTTATGTTGAATAGAAGTACAAAGGAAACTATTTTAATTAAAACTTCATACCAAAACATTTTCAAGGCTGTTCAAAGGTTTTGTCATAGTTCTGAATCTGAAAAGAAGATGTCTTTGGCTGAGAGACCTTTTAGACATTTTGAGCAAATTTAGAATATCATTGTTTTTGGCCATTGAATGTTGGAAGAGTGAAGCATATCTCCACAGAAGCAGGGTACCATCCCACTTGTCTTGTTTTGAATTAGTTCAGCACTTGGTCTGTTTTTTTGGAGTGTTTTGTGGAACGTTTCAATGTAGTTTCCACTGATATGAACCAAACTTTGTCCTTAGTTCCGTCATTCAATTTATTTGCGTCATTTGCATTTGCATTAATTCATGGCATTCTCTTGGGGAAGTGGTATTTATACAAGTCCAGAAAATTTGAAAATTGTATGGAAATTTGTTTCCATTATTATTATTTTTAGCCAGTGCTGTCATTAAAGTATAATTCAGTCTTTTTTTTTTTACAACCTGGACCTTATTTCCAGCTTTAATTATGATTTTTAACTCACCCTGACATGTTTTGTTTGATATCCATGGACTAAAACGTTAATATGCTTTGAGCTGGAAATGAGAAATATGTGTAATGCGTGTAACGTTAATATGCTTTGAGCTGGAAATGAGGAATATGTGTAATGCGTGTATTTACGTCCTGTAAATAGCTTCTTTTTTTACACTTTTATAGCCACAGTACATGTAGGTAATCAGATTACATAAGAAGTGGAGTCCAATATATACACATAGGTTGCTGCAGTGTCCAGGTGCACAAGGATGGAGTGGAGGGCCATGTTTATAGCATCGTTTACAAACCTGTTGACTCTGTAGGCAAACTACAGGGGGTCAAGGAGTGGGTCTGTGATGGATTTTAGGTAGGAGCTCAAAAGACTTCATGACCACAGAGGTCAAGGCGACGGGTCTGTAGTCTTCTAGTGCTGCGGGCCAGTACTGTCTAGTGCTGCGGGCCTTGTCTAGTACTGCAGGCCTTGTCTAGTACTGTCTAGTGCTGCGGGCCTTGTCTAGTACTGCCTAGTACTGCGGGCTTTGTCTAGTACTGTCTAGTGCTGCGGGCCTTGTCTAGTACTGTCTAGTGCTGCAGGCCTTGTCTAGTACTGTCTAGTGCTACAGGCCTTGTCTAGTACTGTCTAGTGCTGCAGGCCTTGTCTAGTACGGTCTAGTGCTGCGGGCCTTGTCTAGTACTGTCTAGTGCTGCGGGCCTTGTCTAGTACTGTCTAGTGCTACAGGCCTTGTCTAGTACTGTCTAGTGCTGCAGGCCTTGTCTAGTACGGTCTAGTGCTGCAGGCCTTGTCTAGTACTGTCTAGTGCTACGGGCCTTGTCTAGTACGGTCTAGTGCTGCGGGCCTTGTCTAGTACTGTCTAGTGCTACGGGCCTTGTCTAGTACTGTCTAGTACTGCGGGCCTTGTCTAGTACTGTCTAGTGCTGCGGGCCTTGTCTAGTACTGTCTAGTACTGCAGGCCTTGTCTAGTACTGTCTAGTACTGTGGGCCTTGTCTAGTACTGTCTAGTACTGCGGGCCTTGTCTAGTACTGTCTAGTACTGCGGGCCTTGTCTAGTACTGTCTAGTGCTGCGGGCCTTGTCTAGTACTGTCTAGTGCTGCAGGCCTTGTCTAGTACTGTCTAGTGCTGCGGGCCTTGTCTAGTACTGTCTAGTGCTGCAGGCCTTGTCTGTAGTCTTCTAGTGCTGCGGGCCTTGTCTAGTACTGTCTAGTGCTGCAGGCCTTGTCTAGTACTGTCTAGTGCTGCAGGCCTTGTCTGTAGTCTTCTAGTGCTGCGGGCCTTGTCTAGTACTGTCTAGTGCTGCGGGCCTTGTCTAGTACTGTCTAGTGCTCCAGTGGTTTGTGCTTCCTACAGTCATGTGCTGCTGATTTGAGGGGCAGTCACTAGCAGATGTCCTCTCTTGTCTTTGGCCACCTTCAGCTTGGAGCCTCTGATGAAATCAACGATTCCTTCCTCCCCATGAGGCACAACAAACCTGATACTGGCCGGGCTGACGTTCACCTGGTTGATCTTGCCCGCCATCATGACTAGTTTGGTCACCAGCTCGATGACGTGGTCGCAGTGCAGCACCACGTCCCCCTTCTGCTGGTTGTCCTCACTGGGGATGTGCAGAACGAAGATCCCGTCGCTGAGGGAGCTCACAGAGATGCTTCTCAGAGCGTTGTAGTCAATCCTCTGTGTGATCTTGGTGCCGTCCACCAGCACAGCAAAGGCGGCGGTGAGGAGCAGCTGGCGAGGGCGAGCCTTGAAACTCCTCCTGTTATACTTAGTGACCACAGCGCCGTATTGCACTTTCTCATTGCCAAGGGTCTGGACGACTTTGAGATTGATCTGTTCACTTTTAAGCCTGGAGCCCAGGAACAGCTTGCCAACACTCTGAGGGTAGCTGTCTTTCTGCTCTTTGAAGATCTCACTTGCTACAACCTTCTGTTCTATCTGTGTCCTCCACTTGGGCTGGATCCTCCTGCAGTACCTCATCACCATGTTCTGCATGTGCAGCTGCCGCAGCTGCTCGGATGCCTCCGTGAGGGAAAGAGGAGGTGTGGGCCAGCTTTTGTCCAAAACACTCTTGGGTAGGTTCTTGCATAGCATCTTGAGGAAGGAGAAGCGTATGTGATCCAGGAAGTAGTCATTCTCTGTGCAGTACTCCTCGTGACGGTAGATGAAGCCTCTTATGAACCTGCGTATCAACTCAGAAGCCTGTCGATGCCTCTTGGCTCTCCTGCGTGCCTTCACCCCTCGCCATGCCGACTGGATCACAATCCCTGCCTGCCTGATGCTTTGGTACCTGGCTCTCTCCCTGTAGCCTCTCCAGGATGTCTGCAGGGTCAAAGCCACCGCTTGCTTCTTTGCTTGTAGTGCATCCTCTGTGGTGAAGAGAGTTTTGGGGAAACGGATAAAGATTTTAGACCTGCCCAGTTTGTACTCCTGTGGTTTGTAGCCCAGGTGTTTGACCAGTGTGGACACACCATCTACCAGTCTGCCATGCCAGTTGGGCCACGTCTCGGGACACAGAGGCTTATACCTCTGTAGAAAATCCTTGAAGCAACGTCTGTAGGCAAAGCCAGCTCTCCTGACCCTCAGGTTTTCCATCAGGCCCAGGTACTTCACTTGGTGTCTGACCAGAACTTCATCAAACCGACCTGGCTGCTTGGTATCATTAGGTTTGATGCAGCGCACGTAGGATTGCTCTTTCGAGATGAGGATCTCTATAAGTTTTGTCAGGCTGTTTTTGAACTGAGTGGAAGCCATCTCAGGGTGTTTCTGGTCTATTAATTCCTCTCTGTGGAAGCACTGATTTAATATCTGGTGGCTTGACTGGCACATGAGCTCCTTCAGGCTCCTGGAGAACAAATCATTGTTCTTGTCCAGAAAACCACTGACATTGTAGTTGACCTCTCCCGCATAGTGCAACAGCCTGAACTCCTCTCTGCTCATCACCCCGCGAGTCTTTCCATTTGCCAACTTGTGAGTGACAAAGTGGGCATGACCTCCCAAAGTATCCGCCAGCTTCTCCAAGAAGGAGAGATCGCAGGTGTCTCCTGGTCTCAGACACTCGTCATCCAGGATGGAGATGATGCCTTTGTGCTTGTCTTCTATCAGGTCACAAATTATCTTGTTGTCAAAGTACTCCACTGTTTCCCATGGGATGCACTCTGTCTCATACTCCTCCTGCTCAGATCTGAATGTGAGCTCAATAAAGAGCTGCTGGAGCTTCTCATTGCAGTAGTTGATACAGAACTGCTCAAAGCTGTTGTGTTGTAGCACCTCAAAACCATAGATGTCTAGGAGTCCTATAACTGATGAGCCCTTACTGCTGTGGTAGACTTCATTCTTGAGAGTAAGTGACTGGTTGATCTTCTCCACCAACCAGGTGAAGGTCCGGCCATACACAGCCTTGGCTAAGGCATCACGGGCCGACCCTGCCTGCTGAAGGTTTAGTGAGCTGATGATCTCCTCTCCTTTGACAACGAGTTTTGCGTGAGTGAGTGCCTCCTTGAGGCCCGAGCCATCGACACCCAACAGCTTCGCTGTTTTATGATTTATGATCTCTGTCTCAGTGGTGATGTGAGTTTCTCCATCCTCCCCTTCCACAAACTCAATATTTCCCAGATGGAGAACACTGGCAATGATTTTCAGCAAATTCTGCACTTCTCCCTCAGCGAAGCCGATAATGGTCAGGGCCTTCACCACATCTTTCCAATCACTCTTGTCTTTAATGGAGCTAACCCTGGGACACTTGCCCTTGACAAGATACTGGTAGTTCTGAGGGTTTCTCTCCAGGTCCAGTGTCTTAAGCAGTTTCTCCCCCCCTCCTTGCAGAAGCTGGTAGAATATGTGGAAGTTCCTCTCCTGGTGGTTCTGGTGTACCACACGTGATTTCTCCAGGAGGTAATTGATGATGTGGCCGCCTACTGGCGCCCCTCTAAAGTCAAACTGGACATCCATGTATTTCCCAAAGCGGCTGGAGTTGTCGTTCCTCAGTGTTTTGGCGTTACCAAATGCCTCCAGAACCGGGTTGAACTGCAGCAGGCGGTCACGGAGGGAAGCCGTGTGGTCACTGGCAGGGCAGGTGACAGCGTAGTAGAGGAGGATCCTCTTGGAGGCCTCTGTCTTACCTGATCCACTCTCCCCTGAGATCAGAATACACTGGTCCTTCCGCTCGGTCCGCATGGTCCGGTAAGTCTTGTATGACAAGGCATAGATGTGCGGTGATATTTCGTAGAAGCTGACCCCTCTGTAGCGCTCCATGTACTGCCTGGAGTAGATGCCCAGCTCTTTGTAAGGGTTCACTGACACCAACACTAAGCCAATATATGTATAGATGATGTTCTCGCCGAAGCGCCGCCGCAGGTTCTCTATGAAGGCTGCCTCACTGGTGTAGTTCTCCAACAGGACAAAGTCCTTCACCCCCGCCCTGTCCAGGGCAGTCAGAGCACTCTCCATCACCAGGCAACACCCACCTCCCGCCCTGGTACCTTAAGTTAAGTTAAGTTAAGTTAAGTTAAGTTAAGTTAAGTTAAGCTGAGTGGTGGTTCCCCATGGGCTGGTGCTCCTCCTCTCTCACGTCAGACACAAGCCAGCAACTGACTGGCAGAGACTTCGAGACAATGACTTTCCTACTATGTGACTAGGGACTGATTACTTTGAGTAATAATGAGCCTGGTTTACTGTCAGCAGCTCGATGTGCTGCAGTTGGCCTGCAGATGATCACTGATGATGTCACACAATGTCTATGACCTCAATTGTGATGTCATCAGCGATGTCACTCGAGCCATCAGTGATATACAATTGACGTAATAGGCATTGTGACATCATTAGTGATCGTATCAGTGATCACTGATGGCTCAAGTGACATCACTGATGACATCACACAATCACAATTGGGGGGTCTACAATCTACAACTCTCCCCAGATCGGGGTGGAGCAACGACCGGGACAATTGGGGAGAAAAATGAGATGTGTGTGTGAGTGTGTGTGTGTGTGTGTGTGTGTGTGTGTGTGTGTGTGTGAAGGGGGGGGGGGGTTCAACATGGAAAAGTCTATCCTCGTGCAGGACCCTGCCCCAGCACTCTGACATCTCTTGAGAAACACCAACATATTAATGTCTGTCTGTCTGTCTCAGATATGTGAAGAAACCAATCCCTTGTCACTCGTGGTTAAGAAGATCTTCATGGAAGTGAGAGAAATGACTTAGTGAAGGCAAAACGGGAGGGAACCCACTACCCTCTCTCTCTCTCTTTCACAGGCAAATACTTTTTTCATGGACAAGTCCCAGCACGAGCTGCGAGGTGCACAGTGTTTCCACCAACCTCACCCCCATCCTTGTGTATTTTACAGTGCTATCTTGATTGATTGCAACATTTTTTACTGTCACAGCCTGCAGTGAGGGTGGACACGTTTCCTGAACAATTAGAAGCATCTGGATTAGAAGTCGTCCCACTGAAATATGTCGAAGCTTTTCCCTTTTTTTTTTTGTCTCGTAGTTATTTTAAGATAACACACTTGGACACAAGGCATGTTTGATTATTTTTGCCTGCTTCAGACTCGCTCGCAAACGCAGCCGAGGTGAATGTGGGAAATGTGTTGTATTTTCTTGCGTCTTTTCTCGTCACTATTCCGCCTGCTGGAGATGTTAAACAAACTCGGCGGCCGGTTATAACACAACGCTGGATGCAGCCAAGAGCAGACTGTACTCGCAGAGAGACTGAGGTAACTGTGAAGTCGTTGCGGCGGAGGCAGTGAGAGCGGGTGGACAGCCGCCCAGGAGTCTGAAGTTTTATAGACCCTGTAATAATCATGGGTCTAATTATGGAACGTGTTACTATAAATCCACCAGCATCCTTTAGGTTGCGCGATTGTCCTCCAATTCGTGCGTCGCTGCCGCCCGCCCGACCACGGCCACAATGACAAGCTGCTGGAGGAGGCGCGAGGCATGTTAGCGGTGACCCAGCCAGCGCTGGATTCGGGGAAGGCTTTGCGAGCCTCGCCCGGTGGAGCCGTATTGAGCTGTGATCGGCTGAACTCTGGGCCGCACACTGATGTGGCCGAGCTCCGGTTTCAGTGGTTTTACATTGTTTGGGCTTTTCAAAAACAAACCTTTACTGGAAAGGGACCGTGAGAAACGTAGTATTCGGGCCCTCGCTTTTCCATTTTTTTTTATTTTTTTTTTAAGAAAGCAATCGTTTAGTTTTTTTTTATGAGAAGTTGCACAAAAAAGGGAGCATGATGGGAAAAAGTTTTTTTTTTTTGGTTGAATTGTGGTGTATGAGGTGAGAGAGAGGGAAAGCGTAAAAGAGAGAAGGCATTGAAAACAGGGCTTTTTGAACGGGCCCGTTCACAATGCAGGTCTTGTGCTGTGATTTGGTGTGTCCTCAGCGAGCGGAGTGGAGGAATGGAAAAGATTATACGCAGGAATGTCTGGGGTGCCCTCAAACGGAGCGGCCGCGTGACTGGCCAATGGGAGCGAGGCCTGCGGAGCGGCGGGCTAATTTTTTCCTGATGAACTCAGCCGCCTGCTCCACAATGCAGTCTGATTGCCAGGGCTGAACTCACATATGGTCCGTGTTTGGAGAGTCCAAATGACAGGACCAATTCTGCCTGGAGAGCAAAAAGGGGGGTGGGGGGAGTGTTGGACTTAGATGATTATTACTGGCTCCGCCCCCCCCACCATTTGTTTTATTTCATTAGCATGGCTTTGGATGTGGTTGAAGAGACAGTGGTGCCCCAGAACCGCACCAACATGGCCCGGCGTGTCCCACACCCTGTATTTCTCACCATTGTCTGCTCAAATGAACCCTCCAGGTGCGCGGTTAGCTTTGGATTCATCACTCTTTATATAAGCAGCAATTATGCCCAAAGCCAAGTCCTATTAGCGCTCGCGGCAGACCGTGGTCCACTTCATTACAGTCCCTGCAGACCGTGGTCCACTTCATTACAGTCCATGGCACACTTCATTACAGTCGATGGCACACTTCATTACAGACCGTCGTCCACTTCATTACAGTCCATGGCACACTTCATTACAGTCCATGGCACACTTCATTACAGTCCGTGGCACACTTCATTACAGTCTGTGGTCCACTTCATTACAGTCCATGGCACACTTCATTACAGTCTGTGGTCCACTTCATTACAGTCCATGGCACACTTCATTGCAGTCCATGGCACACTTCATTACAGTCCATGGCACACTTCATTACAGACCGTGGTCCACTTCATTACAGTCCATGGCACACTTCATTACAGTCCGTGGCACACTTCATTACAGTCCATGGCACACTTCATTACAGTCTGTGGTCCACTTCATTACAGTCCATGGCACACTTCATTACAGTCTGTGGTCCACTTCATTACAGTCCATGGCACACTTCATTGCAGTCCATGGCACACTTCATTACAGTCCATGGCACACTTCATTACAGACCGTGGTCCACTTCATTACAGTCCATGGCACACTTCATTACAGACCGTCGTCCACTTCATTACAGTCCATGGCACACTTCATTACAGTCCATGGCACACTTCATTACAGACCGTGGTCCACTTCATTACAGTCCATGGCACACTTCATTACAGTCCATGGCACACTTCATTACAGTCTGTGGTCCACTTCATTACAGTCCGTGGCACACTTCATTACAGTCATTACAGTCCATTGCACACTTCATTACAGTCCATGGCACACTTCATTACAGTCCATGGCCCACTTCATTACAGACCGTGGTCCACTTCATTACAGTCCGTGGTCCACTTCATTACAGCGCCTCAGAATTATCTCACTGCCTCGCAAATCCTGCCAATTAATTTGGAAGCCATTTGCTATTCAGAGTGCTTGGAAAGAGACTCCATGGCCCCCTCATGGCCCCCTCCACCTAGAACTGGACCAGGGTCAACTACAGGGAAATGCTACTGACACAGCTCCAGCTCTGGCCGAGGAATGTGTGTGTGTGTGTGTGTGTGTGTGTGTGTGTGTGTGTGTGTGTGTGTGTGTGTGTGTGTGTGTGTGTGTGTGTGTGTGTGTGTGTGTGCGCGCGCGTGTGTGTGTGTGTGTGTGTGTGTGTGTGTGTGCGTGTGCGTGTGCATGCGCGTGCGCGTGCGTGGGTGGGTGCGTGTTCAGCTATCTTAGGACCAATTTGAGTTAGAATTGGGCTTAGGTTAGGGTGAGGGTTAGGTTTAGGTTTAGGGTTAGGGTTAGGGTTAGGGTTAGGCATTTACAGTACAGTTGTGATGGTTAGGTTTAGGGTTTAGGTTAGGGTGAGGGTTAGGTTTAGGCATTTACAGTACAGTTGTGATGGTTAGGTTTAGGGGCTAGGGAATGCACTATGTCAGTGCATGTCCTCACTAAGATAGCTATAGGCTACTGCTTGTCTGTGTGCGTGCATGCGCGTGTGCATGCATGCATGTGCATGTACGTGCACGCCGTGTGTGCGTGTGCGTGCATGCATGTGCGTGTACGTGCACTGCGTGTGTGCGTGTACGTGCACACCGTGTGTGCGTGTGTGCGCGCATGCGTTGATTGTTTTTCAGAGGCTCTCTCAGTAAAAAGCCATGTGGCGGGCCTCTGCAGGGCCTCTGCATGTGTTGCTAGACCTTGTGGTCACACAGCAGGCCCGACGAGGGGTGGGGGAGACTGGAGGAGGCAAAAGGGGGGGGGGGTGGGGGTGTGGTGCTCCTCGTATTTCCCATGGCGGGGTCCCACAGAGGTGAGCGGGGTCACCGAGAGGCAGCTCGTTAGCCCCAGCGTGCTCCGCGCTCCCCGCTCTCTAATTGGCTGGCCGGAGTCAGTGCTACTTCCTGCTAGGTCAGAGAGCCAGAGGGGCCGGAGAGGACGCCAGGCGCCCCCCACACCCCCTCACTCGCATTCATCAACACTGCAGGCTATTTTAATACACACACTCCCCACAGCTACAGGATCATCACACCACGCATCTCGACGAGCAACCAGCTCATCTTCGCTCGTTAGTCTCCGTTTAGTCTCCGCTGTTAGCCGTTTGTTTCTACTAAGTGGGCTAGTCTAGTATCAGTGCTAGCAGGATGCGGGGGGAGTTTTGTTCTTTGTTTTCTTTACTGTAGGCCACAGGTCTGGGGTTTGTCATTGCTGGGATAAGGACTGCCAAAACTATTGGGTTAATTGGCTGTTTGAATTCGTATTAAACTGACCAGATACTGTGTGTCTGTTCAGCCTCCTCCCTCTGGTCACCGCAATGATCTGCAAATTCCTTGTGTCTGAAACGGCGTGCTTCATCCAGTCAGCTGGATGCCTTTTTGATGTGAACAGAAAGAAGCTGGGAAGAACAAATCAGCTGTAATGAAACGATCAAGTCAGGGGGGGATTTGAACCCCTGTCCTGGTGCCTTGCACATGGGAACGCGATGGAACCGGACTGAAATCGTGGCTGATCGGTTTCTCTCCCTCTTGTTGTGAGACACCGAGCTCATTGTTGGGAAATCTGCCCTCCTAATTGAAAACAACTTGGGCCCGAAAAACAATAAGTCACAGCTGTTTGTCTCCTGATGACAGATGACAGATGATGATCAGCTGTTTGTCTCCTGATGACAGATGATGATCAGCTGTTTGTCTCCTGATGTGAGATGACAGATGATGATCAAAAACAAACATCTGGCAACAGATTTGTTGTCAAATGCATCAGCGTGAAATTTTGAGACACGTTTTCACAAGTGTGACACAAGATGTTATGGCTTTTTACTTCACATTTACATTTTAGGCATGTGGCTGCCTGATAGATAGATAAATAGATAGATACAGTAGATAGATAGATAGATAGATAGATAGATAGATAGATAGATAGATAGATATGTAGATATGTAGATAGATATGTAGATAGATATGTAGATAGATAGATAGATAGATAGATACGATAGATATATAGACAGATCGATAGATAGATAGATAGAGCGAGAGCTAGATAGATAGATAGATAGATAGATAGATAGATAGATAGATAGATAGATAGATAGAGAGCTAGATAGATAGATAGATAGATAGATAGTAGGGGTGCACCGATCGATCGGCAAGCAATCTGTATCGGCCGATTTTGACCTCAAATATGCGATCGGCTGATTGCCGATATTTCGGCTGATTGCCGATATTTTTTTATATAAATTTTTTTTTGGTATTATTAAAGGGGAGAAATAATCGACCGGAATAATGTTTCCAAACCTTTTTTGAGGAGTTTATATATCGGTGATCGGTGATCGGTAATCGGTGATCGGTCGATGATCGGTTGGGCAGATATTTCCCATAGGCGATCGGCAATCGGTGATCGGTGGCAAAAAACAGATAGATAGATAGATAGATAGATAGATAGGAACTGTATTAATCTCAGAGGGGAGGTAGAGGCTTACAGTGATTCAAAGCTCACCAATTTAGGAAAGGTGTGTCAGGTGTGTGGAATGGTTTTTGTGCCCAGGTTCTATTTTGTTTCTTATCTTTGATCGTTTTGCTATCACAGCTGTTCGGCATGTGCCTGCATCTAATGGGGGGGATTGACTGACTGAATGAATGAATGGCCGTCCGTCCGTCATGCCCCGCCCATGGGCTGCCCCCGGTGGCGAGGCCGAGCTGTGGCAGCCAGGAGCGTGGCCGGAGTGGCGGGGGACCTCCCTGCTGGCACCGAGTGACGGCAGCCATCCGCGGCGGGTCAGGACAAATCACAGCCACTAAGCCTTTGATAACTCTCTGAGCTCATAATCCCCCCAGCAAGCTGCATCCAGAGTGAAATGCTATCTCATTGTTACGGCTGAAGCACTAGTGGAGGGAGGGAGAGAGAGAGAGGGAGAGAGGGAGAGAGAGAGAGAGAGAGAGAGAGAGAGGGAGAGAGGGAGAGAGAGAGAGAGGGAGAGAGAGAGAGAGAGAGAGAGAGAGGGAGAGAGAGAGAGAGAGAGAGGGGCTAGCGACACGCTGAGGGACAGGCTATCTCGCAGGCTATTAGCTACCTCAGAGAGAGGGCAGGGGTATCGTTGTCACAGCAGCCCATTATCGCCACATTGTGATGGAGGGTGGTGGAGTGGAGGTCCCTGTGGGATGCCTGACTGGACGGGTATAGTCTCGCAGCCCTGTCATTATGACTTTTACATTTGGATCATGCCAGTGGAGAGGAAACCTTTGAATTTCAGTATGTCTGGCGTGCGGCATAATTTACTCTCTAATGAATAGGCATGCTGCACAATGATATCGGCGCGTCGTTGAAGTCGCTTTCTCATTTTGCCCAGTGAATGTGTACGTTTTGAAAAACATTTACCGTATGTCTCCATCTGCCAGTGGGCCATCATGATAACAGTTGGCATATATCGGCCAAAAGAGTTATATAATATATAATAACAGCGTATCGGATATCGGTAAAAAAAACACTGTTCATCCCTTGTTAAGCAGAGATCATCTCACCAGCATTATTTTCATTCATTTCAGTTGTTTTGTTCTAAATCTATTCTCTATTCTCAATTTTTACATCCATGTAGCCTTTAGTGATGGATTTTATTTTGCGCAGACGAGGTGAAATTTCTGTCTGCCACAGATTCACACTCTCCTTGGGGTCGATCCTGACCCGTGAGTGAGGTTTACGATACGGTGTGCATAAGGCTTGCATCTGCACACACACACACACACACACACACACACACACACACACACACACACACACACACACACAGTGTGCATAAGGCTTGCATCTGGAAGCGTGCATTTTTTATTAACATCAATTAAAGATGAATAAGCAAGTTCTGGTTCTCCAGGCCCCATGCTGCCGAACACAGAACAGTCAGTATGCTAATCACAGCAGGGTACTGCGGGTACTATGGCTAAGCTAATGAATGCCATGAATATAAATGTACATCTTAACCCAGATATCTCAGTCCTGATTCGATCCGTCCCCATGTGTTGCCATGGACAGCTGAGAGAGGTGTTATAACAAGAAGCTGCAGTGTCACCCCTGCTGACTGCTGAGGACTGATCCAGAATGTCATGTTTATATCATCATATATATATATAAATATCTAAATAAATATATATATATATATATATATATATATATATATATATATATATATATATATATATAAATATATAAATATATAAATATATATATATAGAGAGAGAGAGGGAGAGAGAGAGAGAGAGAAATCTCTCTATATTATATATAGAGAGATATATTATATATATATATATATATATATATATATATATATATATATATATATATATATATATATATATATATATTTTATATTTGATTATATATCTCTATATTATATTATATATAATATTATATATAATATATATATAACAATTGGACTTCTCTTTACAGCCATAGACTCAACACAGTCTCACAGACAATTGTAAAATAGCAACGTTTTGGACCAACGTTGCTATGTTACAATTTCGGCTCCAAAATTGTAAAATGGTAACGTTCTGAGATTTTAGGGTTAGGGTTAGGGTAGGGGGAGGGGTTAGAAACAGAAAATCTCCGTAAACCACGCCCACCCCTGTAGAAACGTACGTTACCATTTTACAATTTCAGAGCCGAAATTGTAACATAGCAACGTTGGTCCAAAAACGTTGCTATTTCAACAAAAAAAAGGAGATTGGGTTGATAGACTATATAAACGGTTGCGTTATATAAAAATGCACCCCCATACAGTTGTTATAAACAGTGTAATTAGCGCTAGAGACCAAAACTGGTTTCGTACTAGGCTGTAAACATGTTTATTTCTGCTGTAAAGTTGAGCATTTTAACATGAGGGTCTATGGGGAATGACTCGCTTTAGGAGCCAGCCTCAAGTGGCCATTGGAGGAACTGCAGTTTTGCCCCCCCTCCCTAACCACAGAGAAACATGATGGAGATGCTAAAGGGTTGGATGTTTGTCTCCCTTTCTCACGTCTGCTAAAGACCAGCCTCATGTCATGACATACCACACCAGCCTCATGTCATGACATACCACACTGTACTATGCAAACAAACACAGGGAAATGTGTTCTGCATGGGCAGGAGGAAACACTGTGGCCAGGGAGTTTATGATGATGTTAGGGAGAAGTCAATAAAGGGGGGAAAAAAATACTATTTACCCTCGATGAAAACAACCATATGTGCTGCTGGGATGGATGAGCCGACAGCAGTTAGACTGGAAACGATATATATTTTAAGACACGACTTTTAGAAATGTCATCAGTTATTATGTCTTTTTTGTTTTTCCTCTTTTCACGAAGATGATAGAATCCAAACGGATTGCGCAGAGCATCTGGATCAGCTAACAGCAGCAGAGGCAGATATTTGGACAAGGCCATCAGAACCAAAAGGAAGAAGGCCATTTGAGTGATTTATTTATCACTTCTTATTTTCCTCCGGACCTACGCGTTCTTCATACTGTCTTTAAGAAAGCAGCATGAGGCACAAATGATGCAACTAAAGCACAGCCGTGAGGAAACACAACAAGGCAAAGAACGTAGGAACATTTTCCTGGCTCTGCTACCCTGTAATGTTACTGGACAGTGGGTCACAGTACCACAGATTGAAATCATTTGTGTCCAATATGTCTACTCTCCCAGTGATAACACAATGTTCTGTGTCGAAACCTCCCACCTCCCACCTCCTCCCTAGCTTCTCCAAATATCCACTGTTGATTTTTACTGCTCATCTTTCTTTGAGAAGCTGACAAAAAAAGATAAATGTGGAATCTGTTGTATTTGTCCCCCATGTGTGATCCATATTCACAGATGGGAAGTAACCAAGTCGTTTTTGTTCTGTACGGGATATACGACCACTTTTTGGGTGTTTCGCTCATTTGCCATATCGTACGTACATAACCAAGATACACAATGCCTTTACCGGCACTCTCCGTACAGCACTATACCGTTTTTCTGGCCATGGGAAGCAATGTTAATGTGTTTACTACAAATAATTTCATCATAAATTGATATGGCTGATGCAGGTTTTCCTTTACTTGCTTGTCTAATCGAGAGAGGTCTGATGAAAGCAGTGCTTCTCTCACGCACGCACACACGACACACATGCACACACACACACACGCACACACACACACACACACACACACACACACACACACACACACAGTGCAGTTCGCTCCCTCTCTCCACTGAGAGCAGGCAGTGACAGGATAGGGTCGGTCCACCTGTAATAGCTACTAGGGCTGTGAATCTTCACTGGCCTCACGATTCGATTCGATTACGATTCAGAGGGCTACGATTCGATTCGATTACGATTATCGATGCATCTCGATGCATCTTAAATCGATGCATCACTTTTTTTCCCCAATACATGATTTATTTTTTCTCACTTTCTTTTTTCTCACTGTGTGGCTACTTTTAAAATAAAAGTGCATTTGGAATTGCGTTGTATTATGATCCATAATTAAAATAAACAACTGCATGCACTTCCATTATATTTTATTTGATTATTTATTTTTTATTTATTTTTTATTTATTTATTTATAATCGATTTTTGACATTTGTGAATCGATGCAGAATCGTGCACGTCCGCATCGCGATGCATCTTATAATCAATTATTTTTGACACCCCTAATAGCTACAATACCAGCATACGGCAAAACTGGACGGGGGCGGGCGGGGTTGTCAGGTAATATTAAAACGTATAATAGTAGTAATAGTGGGTAATAGTAATTTATGAACCTGGCAGATAGCTGCAGGGCCTCTGCCCTTTTCTACCCATAAACTAATCGATTCGGTTTTTGGAGCCATGAGAGAAGGAGATAGTGGGGAGGAGCCCGGTGGCAGCATGGGACCAATCATCCCCCCCCCCTTCTTGTCCTATATATCGATATGCAAATTAGCGTATGACATCATCCGCCGACTTTCTGAGCA
>NC_139629.1:28126708-28137564 GCF_964638095.1 Poromitra crassiceps
CTCTGGCTAGCTGTGTGGCTGCTGGTCTCTGGCTAGCTGTGTGGCGGCTGGTCTCTGGCTAGCTGTGTGGCAGCTGGTCTCTGGCTAGCTGTGTGGCGGCTGGTCTCTGGCTAGCTGTGTGGCTGCTGGTCTCTGGCTATAGCTGTGTGGCTGCTGGTCTCTGGCTAGCTGTGTGGTAGCTGGTCTCTGGCTAGCTGTGTGGTGGCTGGTCTCTGGCTAGCTGTGTGGTGGCTGGTCTCTGGCTAGCTGTGTGGTGGCTGGTCTCTGGCTAGCTGTGTGGCAGCTGGTCTCTGGCTAGCTGTATGGCTGCTGGTCTCTGGCTAGCTGTGTGGCAGCTGGTCTCTGGCTAGCTGTGTGGTGGCTGGTCTCTGGCTAGCTGTGTGGCTGCTGGTCTCTGGCTAGCTGTGTGGCTGCTGGTCTCTGGCTAGCTGTGTGGCGGCTGGTCTCTGGCTAGCTGTGTGGTAGCTGGTCTCTGGCTAGCTGTGTGGCAGCTGGTCTCTGGCTAGCTGTGTGGCGGCTGGTCTCTGGCTAGCTGTGTGGTAGCTGGTCTCTGGCTAGCTGTGTGGCAGCTGGTCTCTGGCTAGCTGTGTGGCAGCTGGTCTCTGGCTAGCTGTGTGGTGGCTGGTCTCTGGCTAGCTGTGTGGCTGCTGGTCTCTGGCTAGCTGTGTGGCTGCTGGTCTCTGGCTAGCTGTATGGCTGCTGGTCTCTGGCTAGCTGTGTGGCTGCTGGTCTCTGGCTAGCTGTATGGCTGCTGGTCTCTGGCTAGCTGTGTGGAAGCTGGTCTCTGGCTAGCTGTGTGGCTGCTGGTCTCTGGCTAGCTGTGTGGCAGCTGGTCTCTGGCTAGCTGTGTGGTAGCTGGTCTCTGGCTAGCTGTGTGGTAGCTGGTCTCTGGCTAGCTGTGTGGCGGCTGGTCTCTGGCTAGCTGTGTGGCAGCTGGTCTCTGGCTAGCTGTGTGGCTGCTGGTCTCTGGCTAGCTGTGTGGCAGCTGGTCTCTGGCTAGCTGTGTGGCAGCTGGTCTCTGGCTAGCTGTGTGGCAGCTGGTCTCTGGCTAGCTGTGTGGCGGCTGGTCTCTGGCTAGCTGTGTGGTGGCTGGTCTCTGGCTAGCTGTGTGGAAGCTGGTCTCTGGCTAGCTGTGTGGCTGCTGGTCTCTGGCTAGCTGTGTGGCAGCTGGTCTCTGGCTAGCTGTGTGGCGGCTGGTCTCTGGCTAGCTGTGTGGCAGCTGGTCTCTGGCTAGCTGTGTGGTGGCTGGTCTCTGGCTAGCTGTGTGGCTGCTGGTCTCTGGCTAGCTGTGTGGCTGCTGGTCTCTGGCTAGCTGTGTGGCTGCTGGTCTCTGGCTAGCTGTGTGGAAGCTGGTCTCTGGCTAGCTGTGTGGCTGCTGGTCTCTGGCTAGCTGTATGGCTGCTGGTCTCTGGCTAGCTGTGTGGCTAGCTGTGTGGTGGCTGCGTGAGACGCAGCCACCACACAGCTAGCCACACAGCTAGCCACACAGCTAGCCACGCAGTCAGCAAGGGTCTCAAGTCTCAAATCTGCATCTATAATCAGAGAGAGAGAGACGGAAACACACCCATACACACTCATACACACCCATACACACTCATACTGCTTATTCATATGCATACAGATGCACACACACACGTCACAGACACGCACACCCCATTTATAGTCACATGATTCACCTGCCAATTGAAGCAGTTAAAGTAGAAGACAGTTATCTGTTGACGTCATTATGCTTCATACAGCATGTGATCACACAGTGCCCTTCATCTGTTGTCCAGGGGTCACAGGGGTTACAGGGGTTAAGAGAGCATTTAGTGCTTCAGTGGTGTACAGGCAGTAAATCACAGCAGATACAAAACCTTAGAGAAACCTTAACAACAAACAATAGAAATGAAAATGAAAAGGTGCAGCTTAACTAGTCAAAGGCCAGTTAGAAGCCGAGCGGCTGCATTCTACACCAGCACTAACTGATCTAGGCCCACATATATACAGGGAATTGCAATAATCTGCCCGAGAGGTAATAACAGCATGGATGACTCAAGATGGAGCGAGATAAGGCTTTACATTATTATGGAAAAGCAAACAGTCCATAACACTTTTATCCTCTACTTTCATTGTTAGTAGACTATATCATTGTATCATTAGACTCACGCTACCTGTCCACATTGTCATTATTATATACTGTGTCTGTGAACCCACCACATTCAGAGTCACAATTGATGTTTGAGCATGGTGGCGCTTTAGGTTACATAATGGAGGTAACCTTAAACATAGCCTTTTATCTCTGAACAGTGTGCTAACAGTGTGCTAACAGCAGTTTATATAACACACTTTTACAAGTGCATCAGCAAAGATGTTGATACTATCTGCTGAGGTGAAAGGAGAAGTTGACTTTGGCCTGCTGTAATTACTGAATTGATGTGTGATCGATCGGTTATCTTTCAGCGTGTCACCTCATATGTAACTGTTACCTACAGTATGTAACTGATTAGAGTTTGTGCGTCAGCAAAATGAAAAACATAGATATAGCTTTTCAAAGTACAGGATAGTATAATGTTCCAACCTGCAGATATCTACTAGAAAGGGGTTTTAAAAAGACCATCATCAGCCATACACCTGCTGCTGCTGCTGCTGCTGAGCACATTCATTACAAAATTAGACGGTAGTATTCCATACTTTTTTTTTTAACAATGGACTACAAAGGAACAACAACTCGGACATGGTTCCAATGTGAATGGTGTTTATGAATTTAGCAGAATTATTGCATTTGGTATCAAAGTTTTTTTGAAAATGTTCTTAGTTGCAGCAGGGACTCTATAGCATCTTCCTGAGGGCAGTTTTGTGAATTCTCATATAAAAGGGATGTACAGACAGGATCAGACACAATTTGTCTGGCTTTTTATCTCACCTGTGTTTTATAAATACATCCCAATCATTTTACTCACCATGATGTTTGGTCTATTTATGTTTTTAGCCCCTAGATTCCCAAACCATGTGCAGTTGTACACATATCAACAGTCAAAATCGTTTGTGAAGATTATCCTGCTGAACACAACTTTCCACTCCCATAAACTTTTGTTAACCACAGAACTTCTTTCATGCAATTAACCGAAATCCCCACTGCCCGACTCATTCCTGCGGTCCTCTACTGGCCGTGAAGTGAACTGCACATGATTACACATTTATTGTCAGATCTGAGAATTGTTCATTCTTTTCAACCTTTCAGTATCTACAACCAAAGCAAAGGACATACATGACAAAAATAAAAATTAAGAAACAGTAAAGGAGCTCAGCCTTAACCCATTGATACCTGATGCAGCATTTGTGTGTGTATCCCTTTAAGACCGCGAACCGTGTGACACGGTTCGCGGTCTTAAAGGGATACACACACAAATGAGGGATATACACGCAAATGCTGCATCAGGTATCAATAGGTTAAGACCAGTGAACTTGTCTTCAGATGAAGCAGCTGTAAGGTGTTGTAGCATAACGCAGTGTGCAGGATGACACAGTGTAAGTGTGTGCGTTTAGCTCGTAGCCGTGTAGCACAGATCCCTTAGCGCAGCACAGCAGGAAGACAGAAGCCCACGCCTTCCTGTTTGTGTCCTGCTGGGAAACTTAAGGGAAGGCATGCCTCCGAGCTAAGGGGAAATTAGACACACAAAGACCATGCACTTACAAACCTACTTAATGTGCCACTTCACAGTACACTAAAACATGAACAAGAAGTGGCACATGTACTTATTAAAATGCTCCAGTGAAAGGACAATATTTTATTCATCGTATTACATATACTAGGGCTGCATAATTAATCAAATATTAATCGTAATCAAAGATTTTGGCTTCCCACAATCACGAAAACAAGACGGCCCCTCCTCCAAAGCTCTAAACACGCTGTGGTGCGTGTGGAAGCTTCAGCTCGAGTCCACAACAGAGATGTTTAAACCTTCCTTGATAGAAGATGACAATTCAAAAGAAAATAAAAAAGTTCATTAAATGCATGATGTTCCCCAAGTCAAAGAGTACTCATGTGAAATAATTGTGATCTCAATATTGATCAGAAATGATCGTGATTATCATTTTGACCATAATCTGTGCGAGATGTTTGCCCATCTTGCGGTGTCGTTTCTGTGATGCCTGCCTAATGTGATGGGTGTTCCTTTGCGTTTTCCCTCATTACACTGTGCATCGCAGGGTAATGTCTCCATGTAACATTACACTCTGCATCGCAGGGTAATGTAACCATGTAACATTACACTGTGCATCGCAGGGTAATGTCTCCATGTAACATTACACTGTGCATCGCAGGATAATGTCTCCATGTAACATTACACTGTGCATCGCAGGGTAATGTCTCCATGTAACATTACACTGTGCATCACAGGGTAATGTCTCCATGTAACATTACACTGTGCATCGCAGGGTAATGTCTCCATGTAACATTACACTGTGCATCGCAGGATAATGTCTCCATGTAACATTACACTGTGCATCACAGGGTAATGTCTCCATGTAACATTACACTGTGCATCGCAGGGTAATGTCTCCATGTAACATTACACTGTGCATCGCAGGATAATGTCTCCATGTAACATTACACTGTGCATCACAGGGTAATGTCTCCATGTAACATTACACTGTGCATCGCAGGGTAATGTCTCCATGTAACATTACACTGTGCATCGCAGGATAATGTCTCCATGTAACATTACACTCTGCATCGCAGGGTAATGTCTCCATGTAACATTACACTGTGCATCACAGGGTAATGTCTCCATGTTACATTACACTCTGCATCGCAGGGTAATGTCTCCATGTAACATTACACTGTGCATCGCAGGGTAATGTCTCCATGTAACATTACACTGTGCATCACAGGGTAATGTCTCCATGTAACATTACACTCTGCATCGCAGGATAATGTCTCCATGTAACATTACACTCTGCATCGCAGGGTAATGTCTCCATGTAACATTACACTGTGCATCGCAGGGTAATGTAACCATGTAACATTACACTGTGCATCGCAGGATAATGTCTCCATGTAACATTACACTGTGCATCGCAGGGTAATGTCTCCATGTAACATTACACTGTGCATCACAGGGTAATGTCTCCATGTAACATTACACTGTGCATCGCAGGGTAATGTCTCCATGTAACATTACACTGTGCATCGCAGGATAATGTCTCCATGTAACATTACACTGTGCATCACAGGGTAATGTCTCCATGTAACATTACACTGTGCATCGCAGGGTAATGTCTCCATGTAACATTACACTGTGCATCGCAGGATAATGTCTCCATGTAACATTACACTCTGCATCGCAGGGTAATGTCTCCATGTAACATTACACTGTGCATCACAGGGTAATGTCTCCATGTTACATTACACTCTGCATCGCAGGGTAATGTCTCCATGTAACATTACACTGTGCATCGCAGGGTAATGTCTCCATGTAACATTACACTGTGCATCGCAGGATAATGTCTCCATGTAACATTACACTCTGCATCGCAGGGTAATGTCTCCATGTAACATTACACTGTGCATCACAGGGTAATGTCTCCATGTTACATTACACTCTGCATCGCAGGGTAATGTCTCCATGTAACATTACACTCTGCATCGCAGGGTAATGTCTCCATGTAACATTACACTGTGCATCGCAGGGTAATGTAACCATGTAACATTACACTGTGCATCGCAGGATAATGTCTCCATGTAACATTACACTGTGCATCGCAGGGTAATGTAACCATGTAACATTACACTGTGCATCGCAGGGTAATGTCTCCATGTAACATTACACTGTGCATCGCAGGGTAATGTAACCATGTAACATTACACTGTGCATCGCAGGGTAATGTCTCCATGTAACATTACACTGTGCATCGCAGGGTAATGTCTCCATGTAACATTACACTGTGCATCGCAGGGTAATGTAACCATGTAACATTACACTGTGCATCGCAGGGTAATGTAACCATGTAACATTACACTGTGCATCGCAGGGTAATGTAACCATGTTACATTACACTGTGCATCGCAGGGTAATGTAACCATGTAACATTACACTGTGCATCGCAGGGTAATGAGTCACATCGCAGGGTAATGTCTCCATGTAACATTACACTGTGCATCGCAGGGTAATGTAACCATGTAACATTACACTGTGCATCGCAGGGTAATGAGTCACATCGCAGGGTAATGT
The DNA here is from genome assembly GCF_964638095.1 of Poromitra crassiceps. Classification (NCBI taxonomy): domain Eukaryota; kingdom Metazoa; phylum Chordata; class Actinopteri; order Beryciformes; family Melamphaidae; genus Poromitra; species Poromitra crassiceps. The sequence continues at coordinate 28,132,924 of NC_139629.1, forward strand.
CTCCATGTAACATTACACTGTGCATCGCAGGGTAATGTAACCATGTAACATTACACTGTGCATCGCAGGGTAATGTAACCATGTAACATTACACTGTGCATCGCAGGGTAATGTAACCATGTAACATTACACTGTGCATCGCAGGGTAATGTCTCCATGTAACATTACACTGTGCATCGCAGGGTAATGTAACCATGTAACATTACACTGTGCATCGCAGGGTAATGTCTCCATGTAACATTACACTGTGCATCGCAGGGTAATGTAACCATGTAACATTACACTGTGCATCGCAGGGTAATGTCTCCATGTAACATTACACTGTGCATCGCAGGGTAATGTAACCATGTAACATTACACTGTGCATCGCAGGGTAATGTCTCCATGTAACATTACACTGTGCATCGCAGGGTAATGTCTCCATGTAACATTACACTCTGCATCGCAGGGTAATGTCTCCATGTAACATTACACTCTGCATCGCAGGGTAATGTCTCCATGTAACATTACACTGTGCATCGCAGGGTAATGTCTCCATGTAACATTACACTGTGCATCGCAGGGTAATGTCTCCATGTAACATTACACTGTGCATCGCAGGGTAATGTAACCATGTAACATCACACTGTGCATCGCAGGGTAATGTCTCCATGTAACATTACACTGTGCATCGCAGGGTAATGTAACCATGTAACATTACACTCTGCATCGCAGGGTAATGTAACCATGTAACATTACACTCTGCATCGCAGGGTAATGTCTCCATGTAACATTACACTCTGCATCGCAGGGTAATGTCTCCATGTAACATTACACTGTGCATCGCAGGGTAATGTCTCCATGTAACATTACACTCTGCATCGCAGGGTAATGTAACCATGTAACATTACACTCTGCATCGCAGGGTAATGTCTCCATGTAACATTACACTCTGCATCGTAGGGTAATGTAACCATGTAACATTACACTGTGCATCGCAGGGTAATGTAACCATGTAACATTACACTGTGCATCGCAGGGTAATGTCTCCATGTAACATTACACTCTGCATCGCAGGGTAATGTCTCCATGTAACATTACACTCTGCATCGCAGGGTAATGTAACCATGTAACATTACACTGCATCGCAGGGTAATGTCTCCATGTAACATTACACTCTGCATCGCAGGGTAATGTCTCCATGTAACATTACACTCTGCATCGCAGGGTAATGTAACCATGTTACATTACACTGTGCATCGCAGGGTAATGTCTCCATGTAACATTACACTGCATCGCAGGGTAATGTCTCCATGTAACATTACACTGTGCATCGCAGGGGTAATGTAACCATGTAACATTACACTGCATCGCAGGGTAATGTCTCCATGTAACATTACACTCTGCATCGCAGGGTAATGTAACCATGTAACATTACACTCTGCATCGCAGGGTAATGTCTCCATGTAACATTACACTCTGCATCGTAGGGTAATGTAACCATGTAACATTACACTGTGCATTCGCAGGGTAATGTAACCATGTAACATTACACTGTGCATCGCAGGGTAATGTAACCATGTAACATTACACTGCATCGCAGGGTAATGTAACCATGTAACATTACACTCTGCATCGCAGGGTAATGTAACCATGTAACATTACACTCTGCATCGCAGGGTAATGTCTCCATGTAACATTACACTCTGCATCGCAGGGTAATGTCTCCATGTAACATTACACTGTGCATCGCAGGGTAATGTCTCCATGTAACATTACACTCTGCATCGCAGGGTAATGTAACCATGTAACATTACACTCTGCATCGCAGGGTAATGTCTCCATGTAACATTACACTCTGCATCGTAGGGTAATGTAACCATGTAACATTACACTGTGCATCGCAGGGTAATGTAACCATGTAACATTACACTGTGCATCGCAGGGTAATGTAACCATGTAACATTACACTGCATCGCAGGGTAATGTCTCCATGTAACCAAGCGGCCCCAGACTGTTGCTAATGAGTCCATCAGGCAGACTCAAGCAGACAATTATCTCTCTCTCTCTCTCCCTCCCCCCTCTCTCTCCCTCCCTCTCTTTCTCCCTCCTCTCTCTCTCTCTCTCTCTCTCCCCCCTCTCTCTCCCTCCCTCTCTCACTCCCTCCCGCTCTCTCTCTCTCACTCCCTCCCCTCTCTCTCTCTCTCTCTCTCTCACTCCCTCCCCCTCTCTCTCCCTCCCTCTCTCACTCCCCTCTTCCCTCTCTCTCTCTCTCTCCCTCCCGCCTCTCTCTCCCTCCATCTCTCACTCCCTCCCCTCTCTCTCTCTCACTCCCACCCCCCTCTCTCTCCCTCCCCTCTCTCTCCCTCCCTCTCTCTCTCCCTCCCCTCTCTCTCTCTCTCTCCCTCACTCCCTCCCCCCTCTCTCTCCCTCCCCTCTCTCTCCCTCCCTCTCTCTCTCCCTCCCCTCTCTCTCCCTCCCCTCTCTCTCCCTCCCTCTCTCTCTCACTCCCTCCCCCCCCTCTCTCTCCCTCCCCTCTCTCTCCCTCCCTCTCTCACTCCCTCCCCTCTCTCTCTCCCCTCCCCTCTCTCTCCCTCCCTCTCTCTCTCCCTCCCTCTCTCTCTCCCTCCCTCTCTCTCTCCCTCCCCCCTCTCTCTCCCTCCCCTCTCTCTCCCTCCCTCTCTCTCTCTGCCCTCCCCCTCTCTCTCCCTCCCTCTCTCACACTCCCTCCCCTCCATACGATTAGTTCTAAATCATCTTCCGACAGATCTACTTCGCGGCCAACTAAGCCAATAAAAGCGCTCCAGACGGCTGATTCGTCTTGTTTACACAACGCGTTTTGCCCGCCGCCAAAGAGAGCCGCTGCCCTCTCACCCCACAGGGTGACTCTGCCCTCTCACCCCACAGGGTGACTCACCTGTTTATCAAAGAGAGCCGCTGCCCTCTCACCCCACAGGGTGACTCACCTGTTTATCAAAGAGAGCCGCTGCCCTCTCACCCCACAGGGTGACTCACCTGTTTATCAAAGAGAGCCGCTGCCCTCTCACCCCACAGGGTGACTCACCTGTTTATCAAAGAGAGCCGCTGCCCTCTCACCCCACAGGGTGACTCACCTGTTTATCAAAGAGAGCCGCTGCCCTCTCACCCCACAGGGTGACTCACCTGTTTATCAAAGAGAGCCGCTGCCCTCTCACCCCACAGGGTGACTCACCTGTTTATCAGACGCTGCCCTCTCACCCCACAGGGTGACTCACCTGTTTATCGCTGCCCTCTCACCCCACAGGGTGACTCACCTGTTTATCGCATCATCGCGCAGCCGATGGGTCGATCAGGGCCGATCACGTGGGAGGATGTGGTGGTGATGACGGTATAGCAGAGCAAAACACTCGGGTCTGCGTGTGTCCTCAAAAAGGGATGTTTTCCTCTGATGTTCAAGTCCATATAGTTTCATCGCCCCTGGTGGAGGGCTTATTTATTGACGGGGGGCCGTGTGTGCGAGACAGAGGGAGCGTTGTGCGGCTGCTGTCTCATGAATCAAGCGCTCCACTGCTCCCCGTGACCCGCTGCTCCCCCCCTGGTCAAGTCTGGAGTTCAAAGGTCGCTTGCTTTTCTAAGCCGCATTTCAACATCATAGAGGAAAGGTGCTAATTGGACCTCTGTGGGCCAATAGGAGGGCTTTGCATCGTATGTCTGTGAACATACTATCTACAGTGGAGTTACATGGTACATCTATTTAGATTTGATTGATTGATTTGAATAAATCACTCAATCAAATCTGAATAGATTTACCATGCATTCCACTGGTAAATGGTCAATCTATTTAGATATTCTAAGATGTGTTTTAAGCGTCAATGCTTTCCTTTCCAGCAAATTATGATCTATGCCCTGAAATGCATGCGGATCAGATGGATTTAGAGACAAATAGGCCAAAGTAGAGCTAACACTATTATGTAAATGTAGTATTTAAAGAAAAGTATGGCCACCATTTGCCTTAAGCACAGCAGTGTGTGATCATCTTTTGGAATATGAGAACATCATGAGATGTTCAGAGTTTGGGTGCTCCTGGTCCTGTAAATTGGCCCCATATTCCTTGAGCTGACTTCAGCAATCTTCAGGCCTTGTCAGACTCCCGTAGCATTACAGATCCAGCACTATATGTTTAGCAGTTGGCAAGAGACATAATAAATAAAGATAAGATATGAAGACCTGACGTTTTCCACTGCTCGGGCTGCAGAGATTGTGCTCGTTATACCAGGTTCTGTCTCAGGATTGTTGATTCACTTCTGTAGGACTTTTTTCAGGCTATAATTGTGTGGTCTTCAGCAACTCTCCTGTTAAGTGTCGGTCTGTCCTTGTTGCCAAGCTTCAACTTGCAAACCACTGCTGCTCTGTGATTTTCTACATTCTACACTTTTGCCACGTTCAATATTTTAGCAGATTTTGTGGCCAACAAACCTGCAATTTGGGCAGCAACTATTTGGTCTCTTATGAGCTCTGTTAAGTTGCCTTATGTTGCTTTGAAAACAGAGTAAAAGTGGTTATTTTCAGACTTTTTTGTTTGTTTTTTAGACACATATTGCTAATTGGAATTCATAACTGTATCCCCCCCTTATACAATACACGACAATGTTTGACTGAGTTGAGTGCAGTTTGGCCCTGTGG
>NC_139629.1:28137764-28160264 GCF_964638095.1 Poromitra crassiceps
TAACCCTGTAATACCACAGCGTGCTGTATCTGATGGGTTCCCTACAGAGACCTAACCCTGTAATACCACAGCATGCTGTATCTGATGGGTTCCCTACAGAGACCTAACCCTATAATGCCACAGCGTGCTGTATCTGATGGGTTCCCTACAGAGACCCTATAATACCACAGCGTGCTGTATCTGATGGGTTCCCTACAGAGACCTAACCCTATAATACCACAGTGTGCTGTATCTGATGGGTTCCCTACAGAGACCTAACCCTGTAATACCACAGCGTGCTGTATCTGATGGGTTCCCTACAGAGACCTAACCCTATAATACCACAGTGTGCTGTATCTGATGGGTTCCCTACAGAGACCTAACCCTATAATACCACAGCGTGCTGTATCTGATGGGTTCCCTACAGAGACCTAACCCTATAATACCACAGTGTGCTGTATCTGATGGGTTCCCTACAGAGACCTAACCCTGTAATACCACAGCGTGCTGTATCTGATGGGTTCCCTACAGAGACCCTGTAATACCACAGCGTGCTGTATCTGATGGGTTCCCTACAGAGACCCTATAATACCACAGCGTGCTGTATCTGATGGGTTCCCTACAGAGACCTAACCCTATAATACCACAGTGTGCTGTATCTGATGGGTTCCCTACAGAGACCTAACCCTATAATACCACAGCATGCTGTATCTGATGGGTTCCCTACAGAGACCTAACCCTATAATACCACAGCGTGCTGTATCTGATGGGTTCCCTACAGAGACCTAACCCTATAATACCACAGTGTGCTGTATCTGATGGGTTCCCTACAGAGACCTAACCCTATAATACCACAGCGTGCTGTATCTGATGGGTTCCCTACAGAGACCTAACCCTATAATACCACAGCGTGCTGTATCTGATGGGTTCCCTACAGAGACCTAACCCTGTAATACCACAGCGTGCTGTATCTGATGGGTTCCCTACAGAGACCTAACCCTGTAATACCACAGCGTGCTGTATCTGATGGGTTCCCTACAGAGACCTAACCCTATAATACCACAGCGTGCTGTATCTGATGGGTTCCCTACAGAGACCTAACCCTATAATACCACAGCGTGCTGTATCTGATGGGTTCCCTACAGAGACCTAACCCTGTAATACCACAGCGTGCTGTATCTGATGGGTTCCCTACAGAGACCTAACCCTATAATACCACAGCGTGCTGTATCTGATGGGTTCCCTACAGAGACCTAACCCTATAATACCACAGCGTGCTGTATCTGATGGGTTCCCTACAGAGACCTAACCCTGTAATACCACAGCGTGCTGTATCTGATGGGTTTTGGGAACTGTTGGGTCATGGGGAGCTTTCCTTTTTTTATCAATGATGTGTGTGTGTGTGGGCTTTTTATTTTTTTAGATGTAATCACAGCAGAGGATCAACCATACAACTAATATAGCAGATGAGGAGCTGTTGTTAGCCCATTATTAAGAATGATGTGTGTTTGTTTTCAAAAGGATGGGGCCCAGATGTGTGTGTGTGTGTGTGTGTGTGTGTGTGTCTGTGTGTGTGTGTGTGTGTGTGTGTGTGTGTGTGTGTGTGTGTGTGTGTGTGTGTGTGTGTGTGTGTGTGTGTGTGCACAGGATGTGTCGTGAGGTGAGCAGGATGTACAGGAAGTGTTTGGCTGCTGCTCTGAGGCGTGCTGATATGGGCGGAAGGGGTGCAAAGATCCCCCCCCCCCCCCCCCCCCGCTACCTTATCCTGATTTCAGTAAACAGTTTCACACTGCAGAAATACCCCCCCCCCCCACACACACGCACGCACACGCACGCACGCACACACACACACACACACACACACACACACACACACACACACACACACACATACACACATACACACACACAAAACAAATCTTTGATATCAGCTGGGACAGACGGAGACAAAGCGCTCCAGGAAAAGTGCTCCAAACTGCACTTGTTGTTACTCTTAGCCGTCACCTAATGGAGCCATCCATCAGTGTGATTCCAGAAACAGAGGAACCTCAGAGGAACCTGGCCACTTACCAAACACTCCACCACGTATTACATCATAGCACCTGGAGAGATAGCAACCTGGTGTGTTGGGCATCCAGAAGCACATTCTGATTTCAGAGTGCAGCGACCAGGACACATAGCCTTCATCCTGCTTCCCACCCGCATACATGTATGGACGTCTGACCACGCCATTCAATTTGGTGCCAGTATTTTTCTGCGTGTGTAAAAGCCTGTCGTCAACACACACGACCTCAGCTCTCTTCAACCTCGCTGCCGTAGACTTCTCCTCAGCTGTGGAACAAGGTCACATTCTGGATCCCCCTGGGGTCACTATACCCCCCCCCCCCCCACCACCACCACTATACCCCCCCCCCCCCCCACTACTACACCCCCCCCCCACACACCACACCACTACACCCCCCCCCCCCCCCCACCACCACCACCAGTACATTATATGTCCTGTCCTCCATACATCCCCAGGGCACAGTACCTGTAAAGTGGGGAGTGAGGGAGAGAACGATTGTGTGTGTGTGTGTGTGTGTGTGTGTGTGTGTGTGTGTGTGTGTGTGTGTGTGTGTGTGTGTGTGTGTGTGTGTGTGTGTGTGTGTGTGTGTGTGTGTGTGTGTGTGTGTGTGTGTGTGTCTGTGTGTGTGTGTGTGTGTGTGTGTGTGTGTGTGTGTGTGTGTGTCTGTGTGTGTGTGTGTGTGTGTGTGTGTGTGTGTGTGTGTGTGTGTGTCTGTGTGTGTGTGTGTGTGTGTGTGTGTGTGTGTGTGTGTGTGTGTGTGTGTGTGTGTGTGTGCGTGTGCGCCCGTGCCGTGTGGGTTCTTGTACAGATATCTTAGTGAGAACTCATTTGAGTTGTCTACCTGGGAAATCAGGACATCTTAGGAAAATGGGGACGTTTTGGCCGGTCCTCACTTTCTCACACACCTTCAGCGTTGCTGTTTGAAGGTTAAGACTTGGTTTAAACTGGGTTAGATTAGAGTTGGGTTTAGGTTAGGGTGAGGGTGAGGCAGGGTTTAGGTTAGGGTGAGGGTGAGTTGGGTTTAGGTTAGGGTGAGGGTGAGGCAGGGCCGCTGGAAGTCACTTTAAGCAGGGGGTGCTGGGAGGAAGGGACAAAAAAAATTGACGGTTTTTTTATTACATTTTTTTTCCATATTTAGAGGAATATCTCATTTTAAATTAACATTAGGATACTGTTGTGATGTAATTATTCAGTATTTTCTCCTTTTCTCACTCATTCAGAGCAAAGAGGGAGATATATAGCATGATGATAATGCTCTATATCTCCCTATTTGCTCTGAATACACCAGTTAACATGACACAGACTTAACATGATAGAAATATTATCAGCAAACTTAATGACTAGACTAATTATTCTGATCTGAATGGCATATATCAAGAAACATTGACTCTCTTTGCTGTATAGTGGGAGGTGCATTTTTGAGTAGGCTATTAAAATAGCATGTCAAGTTCACATTTCTTTATTGCCAGATTAAACAATTCGTATTGGTTGTTGGTTGGTTCAACACAACATGTGCGTGCATGCGTGCTTCTTCTTCTTCTCTAGCCTACAAGCATGTAACTTCCTTGATTGTTATTGTTGATAATTCTATTTAAATAGGCTACATTTTCAGTATTTCAATAATGCAATAATTTCCCAAAACATTCTTAAACAAGTGCACTGCAAAATATTTTTTATTACATTTGTAAAAAAAAAAAAAGTTTTATTTTTTATTTATATATATTTTTTTTTAATCTAGGGGGTGCTGCAGCTCCTGTGTGTGTGTGTGTGTGTGTGTGTGTGTGTGTGTGTGTGTGTGTGTGTGTGTGTGTGTGTGTGTCTGTGTGTGTGTGTGTGTGTGTGTGTGTGTGTGTGTGTGTCTGTGTGTGTGTGTGTGTGTGTGTGTGTGTGTGTGTGTGTCTGTGTGTGTGTGTGTGCGTGTGCGTGTGTGTGTGTGTGTCTGTGTGTGTGTGTCTGTGTGTGTGTGTGTGTGTGTGTGTGTGTGTGTGTGTGTGTGTGTGTGTGTGTGTGTGTGTGTGTGTGAGAGATCTCAGCGGTCATAGCAGGAGGGCAGGGCGGGGATGTACACAGCCTGTAGCTGATCTGTGTGCGAGCAGCATGGAGCGATCCAGCAGGCCAACAGAGAGCTAAACTTCTCTTCTTTTTGCTTGATCAGCATGTCTTTCTTTGAGTTTATCCAGTGGGATTTTGAGAAAGTTTCAACAACTCGTACAGGAAGCATGTGATCCTTCAATTCAACTTAAAGAACCCTTAAGGCTGCGTCTTTACTTCCTGGAATTGATGCATTGCCTGTCGAGACAGGACGAAATGCAGTGAGGAATCCTACAGAAGTGTAAACCAATGGATTATGTATCAGGGAAAGAGGGCGTTTTATTTGATGGGAGGGGTGCAGAGGGGCGGGACTGTTCGAAAATCTGATGGTTTTATTGGTTAGAAATTTACATTTACGCTTCCTAGTGCAGCATGAGGTCAAAAGGAAAGGTACCGTGTCTCAGGAGTTCAATTTAATTTATCTGGACTTTAAAACATGAAAAATCACTGAAGTAGGAGTTATGAGTTTTCGACATGACATGGTATCTTGGGAGGTATGAAGAGAATGCGGGTGTTCCAAATTGTCTTTGCGGCAAAAACGGTTTGAATCGCCTAACGAGGACAGTTTCAGGCCATCAAATGACTCGTCTCGTCACTTTGGAGCGGTTGATATATAACAATGACGACAATTATGATGGGGCCACAAATTCAATTAGAATCCTGACAATCGAAGTGGTCAGCATGCTTTCTATTCTTCATTTGACCATGTGTGGCCAATGCGTTTTCAGTGCAGCACGCAGCGATTCTTTTATTTTATTTTATTTTATTTTATTTTATTTTATTTTATTTTATTTTATTTTATTTTATTTTATTTTATTTTATTTTATTTTATAAAGAAAAAGTTGGTGAATGACAGAGATTAATTTTCAACAGCGTTATGTTGCAATCACAGTGTTAAAGGTACTTCAGTTGATTAGAGTCACTTTTTGATCGCCAAGATTTTAAGGTCTTATAGTAGCATTCTCATTTCTGCCATATTTGTAGCAAAGTATTTTCCCCTTAACTTTACCCTTATCTTAACTGTGATTTGTTACAGCAATTTGAGTTTCAGTGGAGCCAAGTTAGTATCCAAAACCACATTGTGTTGACAAAATCTTTTATGGTTTATGATAACGACAACAGTGAATAAACTGTCAGCAATTACCAATCAACCACACTGAGCTTAGCTGGGAAATATGGACCAAAAATCATATGTCGGTATTTTTAGGCTGAATAGCGATAAACAATATAATATCTCGGTATCTTCTACAAAGTGGGCTAAATGTTCAGTTGTAAGTCACACTTATGCCATATCACCATATTACGATATCCAAAATCTAAGACGCTATCTAGAAGAGTCTCATATCACAATGTCAAGATCATTTTGATATATATTGCCCAGGCCTAACTGAGCTGCGCAGGAATAACTTTCTCTGTTCTCTCTCCTTTCTCCCAGACTCGTCGGGTCATGTGACCTCCCCGCTGGGCTCGCCCACGTCCCACCGGGGCATGCACCCGTCCCTGCTCAGCCCCACCTCCATGGGGCCCTCGGGCTCCTTGCACTCTCCCATCAGCTCACTGAGCTCGCCCATGAACGGCCTGGGCTCGCCCTTCTCCGTCATCAGCTCACCCATGGGCCCGCACTCCATGACCTCGCCCGGCATGGGCTACGGCCCCAGCGTCAGCCCCCAGGTGAGGCCCGTCACAGACTCACACACACACACACACACACACACACACACACACACACACACACACACACACACACACACACACACACACACACACACACACACACACACACACACACACACACTTCTTTCTGTCTTTGGTGTACTAGGTACTAGGTCTGGGTATCGGTACTCGGCTGAAATAACGCGGTACCAAGTAGAATAAATTGAAGTAAAAGTTGTTGAGTCAGAGCTTCGGCTTACTTGAATATATTGAATATGATTTAAGGTCTCATGAGAGGAAGAGAAGGCCACGAGCACAATGGGCAGGGAGACATTTTCTTGGAAGAGAAAGAGATGGTCGCAGTGTTTTATAAGCTGCAACGACGCATACGGACAGCTGTGTGTGGACTGTTTTAGAGACCCAGTGATGAGGGCAGGACATGATAGATTAGGATTTCTGAGACTAAATGTGTGTGAATGTTGTGTATGAAGATACATAAATTATGTGTGTATGTATTTAAACGAATAACTGAAAGCTTTAAGGAGGGATAGTGAACTATGGTGTGAGTGTAGTGTGAGTCTGATCTAACATAGTATCAACAACCAGTCCTGCATTCGATCCTGACACAGATCTAGAAAAACAAATCTAAAGTACTCTACTGGTATTGGTATCGGTATCGGTATCGGTATCACTTTAAGGGTATCGGTATCGGTATCATTTTTAAACAATGCCCAGCCCTAGAGTGTACTGTACACACACACACACACACACACACACACACACACACACACACACACACACACACACACACACACACACACACACACACACACACACACACACACACACACACAGGCATGAAAATATCAACATAAACAACAATATCTACATAAACAGCAAACAGGAAAAACATTCTCAGAGACATATAGGACTGTTCCATACAGTAAGAATCAATAAAATAGCATCCGATATAAGTGACAAAGTTTATGTACCGTTCGTGTCAAATTGCTTATCCAAGTTGGTTTGAGTTTTTGATGGGTGGAGTGACTGACTGACTGACTCAGAGTGACTGGCGTTCTGAGTGAGGAGTTAAAGAGTCTGATGGCTCAGAGTGACTGGTGTTCTGAGTGAGGAGTTAAAGAGTCTGATGGCTCAGAGTGACTGGTGTTCTGAGTGAGGAGTTAAAGAGTCTGATGGCTCAGAGTGACTGGTGTTCTGAGTGAGGAGTTAAAGAGTCTGATGACTCAGAGTGACTGGTGTTCTGAGTGAGGAGTTAAAGAGTCTGATGGCTCAGAGTGACTGGTGTTCTGAGTGAGGAGTTAAAGAGTCTGATGGCTCAGAGTGACTGGTGTTCTGAGTGAGGAGTTAAAGAGTCTGATGGCTCAGAGTGACTGGTGTTCTGAGTGAGGAGTTAAAGAGTCTGATGGCTCAGAGTGACTGGTGTTCTGAGTGAGGAGTTAAAGAGTTTGATGGCTCAGAGTGACTGGTGTTCTGAGTGAGGAGTTAAAGAGTTTGATGGCTCAGAGTGACTGGTGTTCTGAGTGAGGAGTTAAAGAGTCTGATGGCTCAGAGTGACTGGTGCTCTGAGTGAGGAGTTAAAGAGTTTGATGGCTCAGAGTGACTGGTGTTCTGAGTGAGGAGTTAAAGAGTTTGATGGCTCAGAGTGACTGGTGTTCTGAGTGAGGAGTTAAAGAGTCTGATGACTCAGAGTGAGGAGTTAAAGAGTTTGATGGCTCAGAGTGACTGGTGTTCTGAGTGAGGAGTTAAAGAGTCTGATGGCTCAGAGTGACTGGTGTTCTGAGTGAGGAGTTAAAGAGTTTGATGGCTCAGAGTGACTGGTGCTCTGAGTGAGGAGTTAAAGAGTCTGATGGCTCAGAGTGACTGGTGTTCTGAGTGAGGAGTTAAAGAGTTTGATGGCTCAGAGTGACTGGTGTTCTGAGTGAGGAGTTAAAGAGTCTGATGGCTCAGAGTGACTGGTGTTCTGAGTGAGGAGTTAAAGAGTTTGATGGCTCAGAGTGACTGGTGTTCTGAGTGAGGAGTTAAAGAGTTTGATGGCTCAGAGTGACTGGTGTTCTGAGTGAGGAGTTAAAGAGTTTGATGGCTCAGAGTGACTGGTGTTCTGAGTGAGGAGTTAAAGAGTTTGATGGCTCAGAGTGACTGGTGTTCTGAGTGAGGAGTTAAAGAGTCTGATGACTCAGAGTGAGGAGTTAAAGAGTTTGATGGCTCAGAGTGACTGGTGTTCTGAGTGAGGAGTTAAAGAGTTTGATGGCTCAGAGTGACTGGTGTTCTGAGTGAGGAGTTAAAGAGTTTGATGGCTCAGAGTGACTGGTGTTCTGAGTGAGGAGTTAAAGAGTCTGATGACTCAGAGTGAGGAGTTAAAGAGTTTGATGGCTCAGAGTGACTGGTGTTCTGAGTGAGGAGTTAAAGAGTCTGATGGCTCAGAGTGACTGGTGTTCTGAGTGAGGAGTTAAAGAGTCTGATGGCTCAGAGTGACTGGTGTTCTGAGTGAGGAGTTAAAGAGTTTGATGGCTCAGAGTGACTGGCGTTCTGAGTGAGGAGTTAAAGAGTTTGATGGCTCAGAGTGACTGGTGTTCTGAGTGAGGAGTTAAAGAGTTTGATGGCTCAGAGTGACTGGTGCTCTGAGTGAGGAGTTAAAGAGTCTGATGGCTCAGAGTGACTGGTGTTCTGAGTGAGGAGTTAAAGAGTCTGATGGCTCAGAGTGACTGGTGTTCTGAGTGAGGAGTTAAAGAGTTTGATGGCTCAGAGTGACTGGCGTTCTGAGTGAGGAGTTAAAGAGTTTGATGGCTCAGAGTGACTGGTGTTCTGAGTGAGGAGTTAAAGAGTTTGATGGCTCAGAGTGACTGGTGCTCTGAGTGAGGAGTTAAAGAGTCTGATGGCTCAGAGTGACTGGTGTTCTGAGTGAGGAGTTAAAGAGTCTGATGGCTCAGAGTGACTGGTGTTCTGAGTGAGGAGTTAAAGAGTTTGATGGCTCAGAGTGACTGGTGTTCTGAGTGAGGAGTTAAAGAGTTTGATGGCTCAGAGTGACTGGTGTTCTGAGTGAGGAGTTAAAGAGTTTGATGGCTCAGAGTGACTGGTGTTCTGAGTGAGGAGTTAAAGAGTCTGATGGCTCAGAGTGACTGGTGTTCTGAGTGAGGAGTTAAAGAGTTTGATGGCTCAGAGTGACTGGTGTTCTGAGTGAGGAGTTAAAGAGTCTGATGGCTCAGAGTGACTGGTGCTCTGAGTGAGGAGTTAAAGAGTCTGATGGCTCAGAGTGACTGGTGTTCTGAGTGAGGAGTTAAAGAGTCTGATGGCTCAGAGTGACTGGTGTTCTGAGTGAGGAGTTAAAGAGTCTGATGGCTCAGAGTGACTGGCGTTCTGAGTGAGGAGTTAAAGAGTCTGATGGCTCAGAGTGACTGGTGTTCTGAGTGAGGAGTTAAAGAGTCTGATGGCTCAGAGTGACTGGTGTTCTGAGTGAGGAGTTAAAGAGTTTGATGGCTCAGAGTGACTGGTGTTCTGAGTGAGGAGTTAAAGAGTCTGATGGCTCAGAGTGACTGGTGTTCTGAGTGAGGAGTTAAAGAGTCTGATGGCTCAGAGTGACTGGTGTTCTGAGTGAGGAGTTAAAGAGTCTGATGGCTCAGAGTGACTGGTGTTCTGAGTGAGGAGTTAAAGAGTTTGATGGCTCAGAGTGACTGGTGTTCTGAGTGAGGAGTTAAAGAGTCTGATGGCTCAGAGTGACTGGTGTTCTGAGTGAGGAGTTAAAGAGTTTGATGGCCACAGGCAGGAATGACTTCATGTGTGGCTCTGTGGTGCATCTGGGTGGAATCAGTCTTGCACTGAACGTGCTCCTGTGTCATACAGGTATATACATGTAGAGTATTGAATTGAATTGGTATTGGTTTGGGTATATACAGCAGACCTGGGGCAAATAGTATTTGCAACATTTTTTCTTGTTTCACAGCGCTTGTCTTTTCCTGTTTGAAGCGCCAGATGTGTGTTAATATACATGTAACGGTGTTTAGCACCGGGCGAAATTCCTCCAATCTGCAAACATGCTGTTGTCTGACTCATAATTATATGAGTATATTATGATATTTATTTATATATAATTAAATATAATTGTACAGAAAACGAGAAAGAAAAATGTATTATTTGACCTCGGCGTGATACACAGATATGGACCTCACACGAACACACACAACAGCATACACTTGTCACACACGCACACACGCACGCACGCACGCACACCACGCACGCACACACACACACACACACACACACACACACACACACACACACACACACACACACACACACACACACACACACACACAGGCCCTATCAGACAGAGGCCCAGATTTGACCTCTTGCCATAGTTAATCAATGCCTATTCAAGTAGGATTTCATAGCAATTCAGCTCTGTCATTCATTCTGCTATTATCCCCAGACTCTGTCCAACCCTGTCCCACTGTCGTCTCTGTCCCCTCAGCCTACTTCCCTCTCTCTGTCCCACTGTCGTCTCTGTCCCCTCAGCCTACTTCCCTCTCTCTGTCCCACTGTCGTCTCTGTCCCCTCAGCCTACTTCCCTCTCTCTGTCCCTCTCTCTGTCTCACTCCTCTCTTTGCTTTCTTGTTTGCACATTTCACTTCTTCTCTCTTGTTTTGGTTCATCCATAAGACCCACTTTCGTCGGTATTGAGAGAGACATCAAAGGCTGCTGCAGTGGCCCAGTTTCCGTGCGGAGCCCCATATCTCAAATTAAAAAAACGTTTCCCCTCAGTCTGCAGTAACAGCCCTTTCTTTCTGTTTGTTCATAATGATGTTTGAAGGGCCCGGCAACACGATGCTATTTGGGGACGGGCTTCCCTCGCTATTGTTGGGCTTATGGCGGCGATGTGCGCCAAAATGTCCCACATGTGATGGCGTTAAGTGTGGATTAAGGGCACTCTCACAAAGCGGCCACAATCTTATATTGCTGGAAATGAAAGATTACCCGCCCTACCTCCCCCCCCGATTCTCCTTCACGTTTTAATGGGCTACATGCACAACTCCACTACTTCCTGAAATTAGTACAGCTTCTTTATTTCCTGTCATCACTATTGGATGAAGTGATTAATGTCAGGTGTGCTGCAGTCACAACAATGATCAGGCACACCTGATTAATCAGTTCATCCAATAGTGTAGGACAGGAAATAAAGAAGCTGTACTTATTTCAGGAAGTAAAGAAGTTGTGCATGTAGCCTATTGCAACACTTTGATCTGCGCTGTGCCGTCTCTGCTGCATGCTTTATAAGCAGGTGGAATACTTTACGCTTACTGTTTGATGGAATGCAAGATGAGGTGGCATTTGTACTGATTTATGCACGCTGAGGTCTAAATGACACGTGTTTGATTATTTGAGTACCTACATACAATACAGTATGTACAGTATGTACAGTATGTGATGCATAATCATCCATTAGTATCCCAAAGAGTAGGTGAGTTTGAGGTGGGGGGAAAATCACAGCCCTGAAAGTTTTCGAAAGTATTCTTAAGTATGGGACATGTGTCATCGAAAGTGCTTGACTTTATATATTTTGTACAAGAATAGAAATGGAAGTTTTTTTTTTTTTTTTTTTTTTACTTACTTAATGTAAACATCACAGTTGAACACATTCAAGCCTCTCTCACACATTCATTGGTGTCTGTGAGCTTCTGTAAAGCCTGCTAGTTCTCATTATAAAAATCCTCGGTGTAACACTAATTAACCTTGATCCATGTCTCAAACAAACCATACCATGGGTCCTTGATTTGATGTTCTAAGAAGGGGTGGGAACCCTGGTTAGGTGTGGAGATCTGTCTCTCTGTGCCCACCCTGCCAGCTTCAATGAAACAGCAAAGAGAAGGTGGGGCTGTTTAGTGGCTTTCTGACAGACACGCCTACTGAATAGGTAAGACTAGTGTCCTCTAGAGAGAGAGTGGCGTCAGCGGAGGACCAAAATGAGAGACTCATTAGCCAATGAACAGCCAGGAATGGGTCTCGCGCTACTTTTGCATGCTAAAATAAAGCTGATAATGTACAATTTGATTCAAGGGGGGAAAAACCCTTTCAGAGTACAACACAAACTGTCTATTTTGCTGCAACTCGACAGTGCTGCTTAATCCAGGACCTTACTTCCTGGAACTCTTGACAGTAAAAAACTGGTCCATTGGAGTGAATGGAGATGTCGGAACTCTTCTATTATACGTCTCTGGGTAAGACCAGACAGTTGCCACTGACTGCTTAATGTGGTAAAAGGTGTGGTAAATGAACACAGTAGTGAAAACATATCTTGATTTGTAGCTACTGTATGTAGTATTGCCTCAATGTGTCCATGCCTCAATCTAATAGTACACACATTCTTTACATTAGTAGAAGTACAGTTACTTGTCTAAAAAAAGAAACTGATAAAAGTAGGAGTACTGATTCAACTTGTTTACTCAAGTAAAAGTAAGAAATTACAGGCTCTGAAATGTAATCAAATATAAAAGTAAAAAGTATTTCTACCGCCTGTTTCTGTGCAAAGCTAACTGAACCTCATGTCATAACAAAGACCACACCATTTTAAGAACGAAAGATAGTTTATTGTAAGTTAATGTTTGGGTGTGAATGCGTGAGTGGTGGTGGTGGTGTCGTGGTGGTGTGGCAGTGTCAGGAACCCAGAGGGGTTGAGTCAGGGTGGGGTAGCTTCTTGGGTGAAGCTCGGCTTCACATGATGAAGTCCTGGCTCCATCAGCCCGCCGTGGTTCCTGTGAGCAGAGGACCAGACAACACCAGCCCTAACTAGCATGTCTTTTGTTGTGGGAGGAAACCGGAGCACCCGGGGAAAACCCACACAGGCACGGGGAGAACATGCAGACTCCACGCGTGCTGCCCGTAACGGAGGAGGAAAATAGGGTTGGGGGGGAGGTCATGACGACGAGGGAATTGTCGTGGGCTACAGGTGATTGAGTTGAGCGGAGGTGAATGAATTGCTGCTCCAAATGAATTAGTGAAGCACAGGTGATTGATTGCATAGTGGGGGAGTGGTACTGTAGGTGTGGTCTTCTAGTTCCTGAACTTTAGTTATCATAATAACTCCATATGAACAGATTTTTTTCACGTTCTAGGGTGTGGACTGTGGGGACGATGAACCAAGCATACACGGACACACTCCAATTATCGCTCTCCAATTATAGTCGTAGGATTGGCTACAGGTGTAGTATGCTGATGGTATTTAATATCTTGTCCTGGATTTGTTTGAAACACGGTCACTGAAGAACTAAATAAACTGACAGTCCTTCAAGTCAGTTTTGGAGCATGAAGTCCTTCATCACTTGTGTTAGTGGTAGGGAGTGGACTTGGTTCAGGCGATGTCTGCCCAGCGCTTGGCGGATCCGGATCCGACACACGTGGGCCAGACTGCGAGGACATCTCTTTGCCTCCAGAAAGACCCTGAGAGCCTCGGGATCCGCCCTCTCCTCCAGCTGTGCTTGCTTCCTCACCAGGGCTGGGTCAGCGCCGTGGTCCAGGAGCAGCTGGACGAAGGCCGCCTGACACCTGTTATTCAGCACCACCTCCAGCAGGTGAGAAGCCACGTCACGGGTCAGAATGCCAGCGCCCTGGAGCAGCAGGCGGAAGCAGTCCAGGTGGTTGCGTTGAGCACTGATGTAGAGAGGAGACCTGTAGATGATTGAGGACTTGTAGATCGATCTTGTAGACTTGGGATTGCTGTCTATGTCAACAGGAACAGCACAGAACCTGATGAGTTCCTGCAGTATCTCCAGTCTCCCATTCCAGGCAGCCCAGCAGACCGGGGTGGTGTATGAGAAGAGTATGCTTCTGTTGGGGTCGGCCCCGGCTTCCAAAAGGATCCGGACACAGTCCACGTGACCGTAATACATGGCACAGTAGAGAGGCGTCCAGTCATGCTCATCAGCTAGGTCTACCTGGGCTCCCTGGGTGATCAGGTAGTCCACACAGGCAGCATGACCCTGCTTGGCTGCGTACTCCAGAGGGGTACACCTCCCACTCCCAGTCACATACACCTCATGGATCTGCATTTCATTGATCTGCATTCTGAAGCACTCTTCCTGCAGCAGGCTCCTCAGTTTGTCCAGGTTTCCTGCCCAGGCGGCATTGCAGAGCCACCTGTGCTGCCCTCCTCGAAAAGCCATTCCTTCAGATCTGTCACTATATCACAGACACGACTTATACTCTGTGTCTCAAAGACTGAATGTGAGGTGGCCATTATGACATCAGAACATTATGACATCATGGCATTATGACATCACAATTGCTCGAGTGACATCACTGATGGCATCACTCACTGATGACATAACTATGCACGAGTTACATCACTGATGACATCGCAATTGCTCGAGTGACATCACTAATGACATCATCAGTGATTTATTTCATCATCAGCCAGTAACCAAGTATTTGTGAACAGATGCAAACAATGCCCCCGAAATGTCACAAAATCCCTGTGAAATTAAAAGTGAAAGCCAAGTGGAGAATGAAACTTTGCAGTGCATTCTGGGTACTTTCCAGTGCATTCTGGGTGAGAAAAAATGAAACGGTTTTTATCTGAAAACAGTAGCCTGAAGCAACAGAGAACATGTTGGACAGCAGTGGATGAAAATGCTGACTCCACACAAACTACTGCATCAACAAAAAACAAAACAACATAATATATATATATATATATATATATATATATATATATATATATATATATATATATATATATATATATATATATATATATGAGCAGGAGATGGACTGATATTGGGGATGAAGATGGGAAAACGGCAACATACTCTTGTTTCCAGCTGTTTTTTTTGTTTGTTTGCCAGCTTCAATGAAACAGCAAAGAGAAGGGGGCTGTTTAGTGGCTTTCTGACAGACACGACTACTGAATAGGTAAGACCAGAGCCATATAGATAGAAGAGTCCCAACATCTCCATTCACTCCAATGGACCAGTTTTTTACTCTCAAGAGTTCCAGGAAGTAAGGTCCTGGATTAAGCAGCACTGTCGAGTTGTAGCAAAATAGACAGTTTGTGTTGTACTCTGAAAGGGTTTTTCCCCCCTTGAATCAAATTGTCAAAAATCAAAGACCACACCATTTTAAGAACGAAAGATAGTTTATTGTAAGTGAATGTTTGGGTGTGAATGCGTGAGTGGTGGTGGTGTCGTGGTGGTGTTGCAGTGTCAGGAACCCAGAGGGGTTGAGAGTCAGGGTGGGGTAGCTTCTTGGGTGAAGCTCGGCTTCACATGATGAAGTCCTGGCTCCATCAGCCCGCCGTGGTTCCTGTGAGCAGAGGACCAGACAACACCAGCCCTAACTAGCATGTCTTTTGTTGTGGGAGGAAACCGGAGCACCCGGGGAAAACCCACACAGGCACGGGGAGAACATGCAGACTCCACGCGTGCTGCCCGTAACGGAGGAGGAAAATAGGGTTGGGGGGGAGGTCATGACGACGAGGGAATTGTCGTGTTGAGTGTTTTTCACGTTCTAGGGTGTGGACTGTGGGGACGATGAACCAAGCATACACGGACACACTCCAATTATCGCTCTCCAATTATAGTCGTAGGATTGGCTACAGGTGTAGTATGCTGATGGTATTTAATATCTTGTCCTGGATTTGTTTGAAACACAGTCACTGAAGAACTAAATAAACTGACAGTCCTTCAAGTCAGTTTTGGAGCATGAAGTCCTTCATCACTGGTGTTAGTGGTAGGGAGTGGACTTGGTTCAGGCGATGTGTGCCCAGCGCTTGGCGGATCCGGATCCGACACACGTGGGCCAGACTGCGAGGACATCTCTTTGCCTCCAGAAAGACCCTGAGAGCCTCGGGATCCGCCCTCTCCTCCAGCTGTGCTTGCTTCCTCACCAGGGCCGGGTCAGCACCGTGGTCCAGGAGCAGCTGGACCAAAGCCGCCTGACACCTGTGATGCAGCACTAGATGCAGCAGGTGAGAAGCCGCGTCACGGGTCAGAACGCCAGCGGCCTGGAGCAGCAGGCGGAAGCAGTCCAGGTGGTTGCGTAGAGCACTGATGCGGAGGAGAGGAGACAAGTACATGTAGAAGGTGTGATCGCTGTCTATGTCAACAGGAACAGTATGGAACCTGATGAGTTCCTGCAGTATCTCCAGTCTTCCATTCCAGGCAGCCCAGCAGACCGGGGTGGTGTATGAGAAGAGTATGCTTCTGTTGGGGTCGGCCCCGGCTTCCAAAAGGATCCGGACACAGTCCACGTGACCGTAATACATGGCACAGTAGAGAGGCGTCCAGTCATGCTCATCAGCTAGGTCTGCCTGCGCTCCCTGGGTGATCAGGTAGTCCACACAGGCAGCATGACCCCGCATGGCTGCGTACTCCAGAGGGGTACACCTCCCACCCTCAATCACATACGCATAATCACTGATCTGCATTTCATTGATCTGCATTCTGAAGCACTCTTCCTGCAGCAGGCTCCTCAGTTTGTCCAGGTTTCCTGCCCAGGCGGCATTGCAGAGCCACCTGTGCTGTGCTGCTACTCGAAAAGCCATTCCTTCAGATCTGTCACTATATCACACACACGACTTATACTTTGTGTCTCAAAGAGAAGACTGAATGTGAGGTGGCCATTATGACATCATGGCATTATGACATCACAATTGCTCGAGTGACATCACTGATGGCATCACTCACTGATGACATCACTATGCACGAGTTACATCTCTGATGACATCGCGATTGCTCGAGTGACATCACTAATGACATCATCAGTGATTTATTTCATCATCAGCCAGTAACCAAGTATTTGTGAACAGAGGCAAACAATGCCCCCGAAATGTCACAAAATTCCTGTGAAATTAAAAGTGAAAGCCAAGTGGAGAATGAAACTTTGCAGTGCATTCTGGGTACTTTCCAGTGCATTCTGGGTGATAAAAAATGAAACGGTTTTGATCTGAAAACAGTAGCCTGAAGCAACAGAGAACATGTTGGACAGCAGTGGATGAAAATGCTGACCACACAAACTACTGCATCAACAAAAAACAAAACAACATAATATATATATATATATGAGTAGCAGGAGATGGACTGATATTGGGGACGAAGATGGGAAAACGGCAACATACTCTTGTTTCCAGCTCTTTTTTTTTTGTTTTTTTTTACCTTTGTTTATCAATATTATAGTCTGATATACAATAAAAATCACCTAAAATCTGCAACATATGTTGATTTCTCACCCTGGCTTGCACCCTTTTTTGAAGATTTCAGCTGTTTAAGGGTGGTAGTTTATGAAACCATGGGCTGGTGGCTGATGACTCTTCTGGCTGATGAGGCTGGAGAATGGCAGTTAAGAGTGGAGGCTTCTAGATGGTGGCAGGTCCCTGTGGTGAGGCACCGCTCCTCTGATGGAACCTGATTGAGTCACACGGCAGATTGGAGCACGATATGAGTCACACGGCAGAAGGTGATTTGAGTCACACGGCAGAAGGTGATTTGAGACAGACGGCAGAAGGTGATTTGAGACAGACAGCAGAACGTGATTTGAGACAGACAGCAGATCCCACTTGCTCTTAACAGTCGGCTGACTTGCCTTTCACACGAGCAGCCCTTCTTCCCCTGTTGAACCTCCCAGAGTCCAGGACAAGACCCCCGCCTACGCCGACCAAACGCACCCCTCCACTGTACATTACACACACTGAACACACACAGTACAGTAAGAACACAAACACATACATACCATCAACTGGGTTCCTCTCTTAAAGGGGCACTTCACCGAAAAACAGTGCTCATTTAGTTTGACAGTTATTCAGAGTTGACTTGACTTAAGCTGAGCACCAGCGACTTATAATTAATACAACACAATGATTCAGTGCCTTCTGATGACATCACTGGTCCAAACTTAACTCGTCAACTCTCAATAACTGTAAATGAATGTCTGCAAAACGGTTTACAATTTTCGACGTGTGAGCTCATGTACAAAATGAATCGTCATTGTTTTTCGGTGAAGTGCCCCTTTAAATTGCTACATTATTGGTTCCATGTTAAAAAAAAAAAAAAAAGACAAAAAAAAGGGGGGGGGGGGGCATCCTGTAAATCAAAGATTGGGGGAGGTGGATGAAAGAACAGAACTCTTCTTAGTGAAACTGTGTGTCCTCCAGCAGCCAAACCACATGTAAAGGCTGGGCCAGTCCTTAATCATCAGCCAGTTCTTACATCTCAAGCAGCAGTCTCACCCCCCTTCCTCCTCACATCAGTCCCCATGCAGCACCCAGACACACTGACACACTGTGGGAGTGGAGTTAGTGCACAGAGCTCCAGCCTGGACACCTACACTCACCTCCAGCACACTGTTATTACCACCACCACGGAGGTTATGCTCTCAATGTCGTTTGTCTGTCTGTCTGTCTGTCTGTCTGTCTATCTATCTATCTATCTATCTATCTATCTATCTATCTATCTGTCTGTCTGTCTGTCTGTCTGTCTGTCTGTCTGCCTGTCTGTCTGTCTGTCTGCCTGCCTGTCTGCCTGCCTGCCTGCCTGTCTGTCTGTCTGTCTGTCTGCCTGCCTGTCTGTCTGTCTGTCTGTCTGTCTGTCTGTCTGTTAGCAGGATTACGGGAAAACCCTACTGGACCGATTGTCATGAAACTTGGTGGAAGGGTGTGTAGCCTGGGCCAAGGAAGAACATCACATTTTGGAGCGGATCTGATCCGACTCACAAAGTTTGCATATGGTATCGTAGCAGACTGGACTATTGGGCTTAAAGGTCTCTGCGTGCCCGTAGTTTCCCACGGCACGGCGCAGTCCGCTTTTGACGAGCTCTCGCATGCTCAGTTTTGTATTAGCGGAAACTAGACATCCAGACAAATACGTGTAACTACTGGGCTCATTTTCATGAAACTTGGTGGAAGGGTGTAGCATGGGCCCAGGAAGAACCCAGTACATTATGAACAGATCCGATCAGACCCACCAGTTTTGCATATCATATCATAGCAGATTGGACTATTGGCCTTGGTGCAGGTCTGCGCTCGCCGAGTGCCCTTTCATGTGGCTGTTCAAGCTGACATTTATTCAGGACGTCCCGCTGTTTGCGTGGCATATTTTTCCACATTAGAATAGCATGGACATTGTTTCCGATGCAGGCCACACATATCGTCCGCCAAGATACTATGACAGGATGAATTCCTCTCCAAGGCGAAATGGAGACTTCGTCTGTCTGTAAGTGGTTTCGCTGTTATTAGGCCCATCTTCTCCCCAGCGCCTCTCTTTTCTGGAATGTTCTGAGCGGGGAGAGAGACACGGTGGAGAGACACGGGGAGACACATGGTGGAGAGACACGGTGGAGAGACACGGGGAGACACATGGTGGAGAGACACGGGGAGAGACATGGTGGAGAGACACGGTGGAGAGACATGGTGGAGAGACACGGTGGAGAGACATGGTGGAGAGACATGGTGGAGACACATGGTGGAGAGACACGGTGGAGAGACATGGTGGAGAGACATGGTGGAGAGACACGGGGAGACACATGGTGGAGACACATGGTGGAGAGACATGGTGGAGAGACACGGGGAGACACATGGTGGAGACACATGGTGGAGAGACATGGTGGAGAGACACGGGGAGACACATGGTGGAGACACATGGTGGAGAGACACGGTGGAGAGACACGGGGAGACACATGGTGGAGACACATGGTGGAGAGACATGGTGGAGAGACACGGTGGAGAGACATGGTGGAGAGACACGGTGGAGAGACACGGGGAGACACATGGTGGAGAGACACGGTGGAGAGACACGGGGAGACACATGGTGGAGAGACACGGGGAGAGACATGGTGGAGAGACACGGTGGAGAGACATGGTGGAGAGACACGGTGGAGAGACACGGGGAGACACATGGTGGAGAGACACGGTGGAGAGACACGGGGAGACACATGGTGGAGAGACACGGGGAGAGACATGGTGGAGAGACACGGTGGAGAGACACGGGGAGACACATGGTGGAAAGACACGGGGAGAGACATGGTGGAGAGACATGGTGGAGAGACACGGTGAAGAGACATGGTGGAGACACATGGTGGAGAAACACGGGGAGAGACATGGTGGAGAGACATGGTGGAGAGACACGGGGGAGAGACACGGGGGAGAGACATGGTGGAGAGACATAGGGAGAGACATGGGGAGAGACATAGGGAGAGACATGGTGGAGAGACATGGTGGAGAGACACGGTGAAGAGACACGGTGGAGAGACACGGGGAGACACATGGTGGAGAGACACGGGGAGAGACATGGTGGAGAGACATGGTGGAGAGACACGGTGAAGAGACACGGGGAGAGACATGGTGGAGAGACATGGTGGAGAGACACGGTGGAGAGACACGGTGGAGAGACACGGGGAGAGACATGGTGGAGAGACATGGTGGAGAGACACGGTGGAGAGACACGGGGAGAGACATGGTGGAGAGACATGGTGGAGAGACACGGTGGAGAGACACGGGGAGACACATGGTGGAGAGACACGGTGGAGAGACACGGGGAGACACATGGTGGAAAGACACGGGGAGAGACATGGTGGAGAGACATGGTGGAGAGACACGGTGAAGAGACATGGTGGAGACACATGGTGGAGAGACACGGTGGAGAGACACGGGGAGACACATGGTGGAAAGACACGGGGAGACACATGGTGGAGAGACACGGGGAGAGACATGGTGGAGAGACACGGTGGAGAGACACGGGGAGACACATGGTGGAAAGACACGGGGAGAGACATGGTGGAGAGACATGGTGGAGAGACACGGTGAAGAGACATGGTGGAAACACATGGTGGAGAGACACGGGGAGAGACATGGTGGAGAGACATGGTGGAGAGACACGGGGGAGAGACACGGGGGAGAGACATGGTGGAGAGACATAGGGAGAGACACGGGGAGAGACATAGGGAGAGACATGGTGGAGAGACATGGTGGAGAGACACGGTGAAGAGACACGGTGGAGAGACACGGGGAGACACATGGTGGAGAGACACGGGGAGAGACATGGTGGAGAGACATGGTGGAGAGACACAGTGAAGAGACATGGTGGAGAGACATGGTGGAGAGACACGGTGAAGAGACATGGTGGAGACACATGGTGGAGAGACACGGGGAGAGACATGGTGGAGAGACATGGTGGAGAGACACGGGGGAGAGACACGGGGGAGAGACATGGTGGAGAGACATAGGGAGAGACACGGGGAGAGACATGGTGGAGAGACATGGTGGAGAGACACGGGGGAGAGACATGGTGGAGAGACATAGGGAGAGACACGGGGAGAGACATAGGGAGAGACATGGTGGAGAGACATGGTGGAGAGACACGGTGAAGAGACACGGTGGAGAGACACGGGGAGACACATGGTGGAGAGACACGGGGAGAGACATGGTGGAGAGACATGGTGGAGAGACATGGTGGAGAGACACGGTGAAGAGACACGGTGGAGAGACACGGGGAGACACATGGTGGAGAGACACGGGGAGAGACATGGTGGAGAGACATGGTGGAGAGACACGGTGGAGACACATGGTGGAGAGACACGGGGAGAGACATGGTGGAGAGACACGGGGAGAGACATGGTGGAGAGACACGGGGGAGAGACACGGTGGAGAGACACGGTGGAGAGACACGGTGGAGAGACACGGGGAGAGACATGGGATGAGACATGGTGGAGAGACACGGGGAGACACATGGTGGAGAGACACGGGGAGAGACATGGTGGAGAGACATGGTGGAGAGACATGGTGGAGAGACACGGTGAAGAGACACGGTGGAGAGACACGGGGAGACACATGGTGGAGAGACACGGGGAGAGACATGGTGGAGAGACATGGTGGAGAGACACGGTGAAGAGACACGGTGGAGAGACACGGGGAGACACATGGTGGAGAGACACGGGGAGAGACATGGTGGAGAGACATGGTGGAGAGACACGGTGAAGAGACATGGTGGAGACACATGGTGGAGAGACACGGGGAGAGACATGGTGGAGAGACACGGGGGAGAGACATGGTGGAGAGACACGGTGGAGAGACACGGGGGAGAGACACGGGGGAGAGACACGGTGGAGAGACATAGGGAGAGACACGGGGAGAGACACGGGGAGAGACATGGTGGAGAGACATGGTGGAGAGACATGGTGGAGAGACATGGTGGAGAGACACGGGGGAGAGACATCTCCCAGGGCATCTGTCTGGTGAGGGGGGCAGTGCCAGGCCACAGCCATGCCCATTAGGATTAGACCAGGCAGTGGTCGCATCTGTGGGCTTGAACTCAGCGACGATACAGGCCATGCCTCGATCACAGACACCGCAACGTTCCAGCCAGATGGAAGAGATTACGTGCAGGGGGGGGAACACATTTTACACTTCCAATGACAATGGCGAGGGTTGTCTGGCTGTTGTTTCTGCTGAAAGGCTCCTTTATCATTGGCTCAGGCAGAAACGCCGTTTTCCATTTTGCGGCTGAGTCGACCCCGCTGGCATCCCACTCTCTCTGAAAGCCTTCCTGAGAATCCCAAAGCAGCAACACGCCTCCCAATGTCTCTCACACATCTCACATCCCAATGTCTCTCACACATCTCACATCCCAATGTCTCTCACACATCTTACCAAAAAGACTCGTGAAGCCAGAGTGTTTCTGGAGTGGAACACAGAGGAAACACTCGTGTAAAAAAGACTT
>NC_139629.1:28162764-28182764 GCF_964638095.1 Poromitra crassiceps
TTCTTACTATTTTTCAACCGTAAAGACATTAAAATTGTGAAATAACATAAATGGAATTACGTAGTGACCCAGAAAAACGTATACTTTCGATTCTTCGAGGCATGTCCTCCACAGTAAACTCATGTAAAGAATTGTTCGGAACCCTTTTGCCTGCACTCTAAATTGGGCTCGATGGATATGTTATATATAAATATAAATATAAAGAAACAGCAGGCAAGATACATGACGTTTGAAAAAAGAACATTATGGTTTGTTTCTATCCCACTTAGGTGCACGATGTGTGGGCTTTACCTCAGGGCAATGCAATGAAAATATAGTCATCTGCAGGAAAGTATATGAACATCAATTTTGTATAGCTACCGTTCTGTGATTAACAATTCACTTTGATTCTGTCAGAAGTGTAATTGTACCTAGGCTTGACAGACAGGAGGGAAGTTACTGTACCATATGGTCTGTGATGAAGACTACATGTTAGCGTTTGTTCTATGTCACACTCATACGATCATAGGTTTTGCGGGGCAGACAGTCTACGGGGCAGACGGAGCGCAGAACAACACAAAGTCATGCACCAGATTGTACTTCCAAGTCACTTTTATTTTCTCAGCGTTGTGCATTCAGACTTGCGGATCGTTAACCTTAGAAAATCCATCACACTCTTGAGGGAATGAAGTGTAAGTACCAAAACCAACTCGGGTCATAAAATTAGTTTATGAGGTTTATTTCATCCAAGGATTAGCCGCTATTTAAAGCTCATGACTGTATTCACTAATGAAGAACACTTATGTAATGGCTGTCTTTTCTCCCCAGCACTTTCCCTGACACACTGTAAGGTATAGCGTTGTCCTGTCAGTACAGTAGGGCCTTGTTAGCTAACTGTTGGCTTATTAATATTCCACTTTAACATCTCTACCGTTTACATTAACCTTGTGCTACTTACTGTATGTATTCTATAGTGGCTTGAGGCAAGTCAATTCCACCACTCAGCTCTCAATTATCCCTCTGACCCTATACGTTTTCCTGGTGAAGTTTGATAATGACAAACCCACGGGCGCTTGGAAATAGCCAGCTCACCAAAGACCACTAAGATAAGAGCAGGGAGACCTTTAAGATAAGACTCATAAGTCGTTTAGTCATTTAGTCATAATGAGTGCACAATATCTGACACTTTCTGTGTTTTCTTTGGGCGTACTGCGCGATCACAATATGCTTTCCAGGTCTAATCTGAAAACATGTTGGAAAACACAAGTTGTTCAATTAACCTATTTATAGATCATAATTAAGATGGGGGTTCGTGCCTTAGTGAGGATCGAATTGTTTTGATTGAATTGCCATCAATTTCTTAGGGAAAAATAATTGATCATTATTGTTAAATCGCTTGGAGATAATCATCACATTGACGTCACACAGCGTTTGCGGTGATGACAGTTTGTGGGTTTAAGTTCCTATTTGCCATCATGATTTCATCATGATTTAATCGTGTTATCTTGCATGTTTCTTAGCATGACTTGCATGTTGGTGGCGTGTGTGTGGGGGGTCCGTGTGTGTGTGTGTGGGGGGGTCCGTGTGTGTGGGGGGGTCCGTGCATGTGTGTGTGGGGGGGTCCGTGCATATGTGTGGGGGGGGGGGTCCGTGCATGTGTGTGTGGGGGGGTCCGTGTGTGTGGGGGGGTCCGTGCATGTGTGTGGGGGGGGGTCCGTGCATGTGTGTTGCTGGGGTCCGTGCATGTGTGTGGGGGGGGGGGGTCCGTGCATGTGTGTGGGGGGGGGGGGTCCGTGCATGTGTGTGGGGGGGTCCGTGCATGTGTGTGTGGGGGGGTCCGTGCATGTGTGTGGGGGGGTCCGTGCATGTGTGTGGGGGGGGGGTCCGTGCATGTGTGTGGGGGGGGGGGTCCGTGCATGTGTGTGTGGGGGGGTCCGTGCGTGGTGCACGAGGGTCGGTTGGCTGTGGTGAAAGTGCTGATTCATTCCTGAGCTGAGCGAAGGAACTGGGAGAACAAGGGTTTGAAGGATTTATAGAGTGAGCAGGAGATTGAAGGAGGAGAAGTGCAGGGAGAGACTGAGGCGTGAGAAGAGACTGACTCCGGGGTCGTGAAAGCTGCGCTGTCAGCGGCAGGCTGCACGCTGCCCACAGGAGGAGCACTGTTTCCTATCAAAACAACCCTTATGCTCAGACACGCACGCACACACACACACACACACACACACACACACACACACACACACAGACACACACACACACACACACACACACACACACACACACACTTAAAGCCAGAAAGTGAGACACTGGAACACACTTGCACACACAAAACAGAGACCCGCACACACACACACACACACGGACATGCAGACGAGCTCTAGGGCTGCTGGGTATCGGTACTCTGTGTGCGATACCTTTAGGTATCGACCAAACTATCCCAGTACCAAGTAGTATGGAAACTTCTCCAGTCAAACGATACCTGCATTCAATCATTTTTGTACACAGAACTCGAAAGAATTTACCATTTGCATGGCTTTGCTCACAGCCAATCACCGCAAGCGTTCTTCGATTTAATGCGACGTGTGATTGGCCCACAACGGCCACAGTAGCTAGTGACGGAGATGGCAGTTCAGCGTGCCCAGATGCCACCAAAACGTTCAGAAGTATGCCTACAGATGGTGCCACCAAAACGTTCAGAAGTATGCCTACAGATGGTGCCACCAAAACGTTCAGAAGTATGCCTACAGATGGTGCCACCAAAACGTTCAGAAGTATGCCTACAGATGGTGCCACCAAAACGTTCAGAAGTATGCCTACAGATGGTTTTCACAGAACATTTTGGAACCTTGCTTATTTCCTGTCAGCCATTGTATTGGCATCATAGACTAGATACACTGCAAGAGGAAGTTAGCTAGGGGCAATTTAGAACGTTTATGCTGTCAAGATGAAACCGTCTATACTACATGCCTGTGGCTTCTGGGGGGGGAAAAGGCATCGAAAAAAGTTTGTAGTATCGGTATCACTTCAAGGACACTGGTATTGTTAACTTACCGGTATCGTAATTCTTTAAGCGATACCCAGCACTAACGTGCACTCAGGCATACACAGACAAAACTAGAAATACGCACATACAGTATTATGCCACAGACACTCTGTCCGTATAGCTGCTCTGTCTGTAAGGCGTTCTCTTCCTTTCACTTCACATCCATTTTTCAATGTAAGAAAAGTTTCTGTCAAAAGAAACCACATGCTAGCTAGCGGTGGCGGCGGCGGCGGCTACGTTGAGTCATTTTATCTGCTGTGGCACAGCCTGCTTCCGCTAAATTCTGTCCGTCGGGAGGTAGCAGAGAAAGTGTTTCATTAGAGCAGCGATGTCAATCATCACATACACTATGTTTTACGTCTCTTGGCTTGACAGATACGACCCAGAGAGTTTTGTCTTGCCTGATTCTATGTTGTTTTTTGGTTTGGGGCATATATTCTTCTGGATTACACATTAAATTAGGTATGTTTTGTAGGTTTTGGACATAGACATTAAATTAGTTTATGTTTTATAGGTTTTGGACATAGACTGTATCAAAATATGGATGTAGCCACCGTGACGTCACCTACTGCTTTGTGGACTTCCGTTTTGAAGCCTTGAGTTTGGCGTTTTGACCGTCGCCATCTTGGTGTTTTTGGAGCCAGAAGCAGCGAGCGTGAGACCACTGTCAATCACGCCCCAAAACATTGTTTGCTTTATGATCTATTTGACTCTAAATGGGGCCATAATTGACAAAATGAACATCCTGAAGGTGTTTGCTGTGGTCATAAATCAAATGAGAAGTAGGCTCATTTTCCCATAGAGAGCCAAAGTGAAACGTCACTTCCTGCTTTCTCCCTGAACCAGTGCTGCGAAAAATATGAATGGCGGTGGACGGAGAATAAGGTTACTTTTTTGATCCCGTTTGAATTGGGCCACGGGGTGCCAACGCTAATTTTGTCAATTTAAAACATAACTTTGCATGTCAAGAAAGTCGCAGTTTGTCGTCAAACTGAAACGTAGGGGTTAGTTTCGTATAAAAACTACATAGCTCGTGGAAGCTCGTGGCATGTCTTCAGCTTTGCCGGTAGAGAAAGTGACCTCACTTAGGCGACAGTGTATGTAGTCTTTCTGATTTATAACTTCTAGTGCAACAGTTTCACTTTGGCTCTCTATTGACTTCTAGTCTGATTTATTTTGGCAGCCAGTGGAGTCACCACTGCTGGTCATTAAAAAGAATGCAGGTTTAAGCCACTTCCACATTGGCTTAATTTTTCAGCCCCGGAGGTTGCCCCTTAGTTTTGGATTGCCTGGGTTAGGGTTAGCAGCATTACTCAGGTACAGATCAGATTGGGAACAATAGTCCACACAATGATGAAAGCAATCTAACTTTTACATGGTCGTACAGAATGTAGGGAAACAGTGGGTGGATAAATCCAGAAGGAGGCGCTAATGCAACATAAAGGACGCCAACTGCCGTAAAACACCACAGAAGAAGAACTTTTATATATATAAACAGGTAGTCCCACTGAGATTAAATTAAGTATTTTTCAAGAGAGACTAGGTAAAGAAATCAGCATAAAAAAAATCATCGTAAAATCACAAAAAGATAAGCAGCACAAATATAAAAGTCATTGAAATGCTGAAAAGGCAGTAGTCCAATATCAGATCAGCAGGATGAAGAGGCCCAGCATAAATAAGCCTTGGTGAAACAAAGCATAGACAGCTCCTTATTGAGTCTGCCTCAAGAGCCTCGTAATCACTTTAAACTCGCCAAGAGAGAGACCATCTTTTTCATCTTCAGTTATTCTCAATGAGTTCCAAGCAGATGGAGATGTAAGAATTTTTGTTTAATCCAATTCAAATATTAGAGATAGATAGCAATAACAGTTCCTGTGATAGATTGATTTCCACTGAGCTATCCAGAGACATGAAAGCACAAATAATATGGCAGCAGACTGAGAACAAATGGAATGAAATGCTGATCATCAGGATGGGGAGAAGGTGAATTTTTATAAACAGCTTTAAGTGATGTGGTTGTGTAGCATAACCCCAAAATCACTGATTCTCTGTTAGCATAGAGCACATAAATAAAGCAACGCAGGTTCTGACAATATACTGTATAAGAAGTCTAGTCGTGCTGCTGAACTGTGGTTAAGTTCATCATTTTCATTATTTATTCAAGCTTTCAGTTTTATGAACAAGTGCAACATCAAAATCTGGTTGGATGAAACTTGTGCAATCGAACAAGTTTATCAATAATTGTAAATAGGCACAAAAAAAGGGGGGAAACGAGTGAGAGCCTCATTTTTAAAGGCCCATTCCGTCGGTTCTGGCGAGAAATAAATGTGCACAAAGTGTTTTTTATTGGCAATGAGTGAATGCGCCTTGACGTAACTTAAAAATGACGACCAGGGGCGTTTCTCTCCGACCAGCCGTTCAGAAGATACATGGAAATACCGCAGTTTCGAAGGGGTGAGCATTTCCCGCCACAGCTAGAGGATGTGACGTCTGCACGTTCACGAGCCTGCCTCTTGTCCTCATGGCGCCTCCGGCGTAAATGTATGTATGTGTGCCCGCGCGTCGGCTCGTTCACACGCTGCCTGCAGTTACTCTAACGGCCACCGGCGTCAGTAACAGTGACAATTGACGGAATGGGCCTTTAATATTGTCAGAATCTGCTTGTGTGCGAGAAGTGTGATTAGACCTGTTTCACCACACAATGGAAATCAACGGAGAGAGGGGGGAAAAAATCCAATAAGAAAGAAATGCCACCGGCAGATTACATAATATACATAATAATTACAGTATTACTTCTTCTAGTAAGCATTGGAAAGCTCTCTCCATCTATGATCTTGCCCAACACACAAACACACCCTATGTATTCCCTTAACAACCATTCATGGTAACGCACCTGATTAGAATTTTAAGATTCAAAAGTTGGCTTAGAATTTGCGCAAAAACTGAATGGAAACGTGTCTACTGTCAGATCTCAGTAGGGTGGACATATAGCATTAGCATCTATTAGCTTCTGTCACATGAGGATGCAGTTGGAGTGCAGCGCAGCATGTTAGCATTAGCATCTATTAGCTTACGTCACATGAGTATGCTGGAGTGCAGCGCAGCATGTTAGCAGGGGCTGAGCGAGGTGTATAATTGACCCCAGCATTCTCCTTCATCCTCACCAACAGGGTGACATGAACGACCGCCTGCTTGCAAGCTAACGGTCTGCGTAACGAGCTAGCATGTGTCGGCTATTAGTGGGCGCGCTCATGCCCGTGGGTATACTGATACGTGGATGTGTGTTGGAAGTTTTGCTTGTGAATTCGGCGTCTTCAAACAGCTGTTCCTTTAGACTGGTATCAGTGCAGTAAGTGATCCCCGAGGGTGTCCCACTGTGAACATTCCCTGAAGGCCACAGAAGAGCCGCTCCATTAACACGCCTCCCACACTCCCTGAAGGCCACAGAAGAGCCGCTCCATTAACACGCCTCCCACACGAGAAGAGCCGCTCCATTAACACGCCTCCCACACGAAACCCAATCCACCAGCTCTGTTGACACACGTCCAGATTAGACCACCCGGGGGGGGGGGGGGGTGCTGGGAGAGTCCTTGCCCATTCCTTGCTGTCACACTTTGGGAGTCCGGGGGTTGCCAGGTCTGTGTCACAAATCTGGCACAATGGCCAGGTCAATCACAACCAGCACAATACCATCACTGAAGGAAGGCAGGCCAAACCATACGCACTACTTTTAAAGTCCAACAGCATTGCTATCGTTGCCAAATGTATTGTAATATCTACAAAGTAACACCATCAATGTTTCATGTACCAGCATTAAAAGCAGTTTTCCCTAAATAGTTCTTTCACCTATAGGTCCTAAAAGGGCCTTGTGTAATTAGATACAGTATATGATCATAGATAACATATAGCTCGGTGGTGTGTTGTAGACCAATTCACTGATGCACAAACTAACCTGTTGCTTATTTGTTTTTCGCTTTCTCCTCCAGGTTAGGGTTCTCTTCTTCTTGAGATGTTATTTATGTCGTTTGCATGCAAAATAGGTCGACCCAACCAACCAGCAGACAAACAGATTCAACCCGCGGCAACGCTTCAAAAGTTTGCCCAGTCCCACGGGAAAAGGCCAGGCCTGGCAACCCTGGTCTGCTGAGATAAGTCAGCTTTTAGAGGGAAGTGATGGTGGTGGGGGTGCGAGAGGTGAAAGGTCACAGGCGGGGTTATCATGATGTTACATCACCCTGATCGCTGTCCTCACCTCCGCCGGTCGCCTGAGGGCCGCCTGCTGAAGTGTCATCCCCTGTCAACACTTCCACTTCCTCTGCTCTGCCAGATTACTCACAGATTACTCCAGCTTTGAAAAGATGTCTTTAGTTTCTAGAGTTCTAGCCTTAAAACCAAGCCCCCAGGAATAGCGCTGGGCTGTGAAGCCATTTGAACATGGTGGCGAAGCTCTGTATTGCAAGTCACGTGACGCCATGCAGCCCAGAAAGGAAAATTCCCATCCACTTGCATGGGGACCCCGGCAGCTGTTAAACCCAGGGGATTTTTTTCCGGGTGTCACTCAAAGTATAAAACGACTCTTTTAATTATCAACTAATTTTTTATGGGGCATTTTTTCTTCAGAAGCCACTAAGAGCCGTATACGGGGGTATTTTCTTCTTGCAATGCAATCCATGGGTGGGAGCGGTGGGAGACGTCATGGAACACGTCATGGCACACATGCGCACTTCGCCTTGGGCCGCATGGTCAGGAAGTAAAACCAGGAAGAAAAACCCCCCATGATGGCTTCATGCGCCAGTGAGCAACCTCCGTCTGAATGCATGGGTAGGCGTGACACGTCCCCTATCCAGTTCTTTTAATACATCCATGGTTAAAACCAATGGAAGTTTTAAATATTGATCATAAGGGGAGACACCCCAGGTGAATAGGGTAAAAAAAAAAAAAACTATTAGATATCAGCTTGAAACTTGCCCAGTTGATTACTTCCAGTAACACACTAATTTCTTGTATTACAAGTTTTCTGAAATGCTATATTTAAATATGCAAATGAGTCATTGCATAATTAAATATGCAATCAGTTGCATACATTTCCAGAACTGAAATCGGAACATTGGATAAAGCAAGGTTCAACATTCTTCTTTCATTTCGTTGACATATTAGAGCCATGTTTTTACAGAGGAAATTATGGATTTCTCTTTTGATCACTCCATAAATCAGAAAATATTGTCAACAGTCATACAAAAAACATAAATTTTTGCTGTGTTTTTAGGAATAAAATGTTATACAAAATCAGCCTATGAATGATATATGAACATGGTCTGTAAAGACCTTCAGAATATAGATTGGTGTATGTACAGTAAGTGCTACTGAAGTGGAGTAAGAGTAAGAAAGAGAAAGAGAAAAAGTCTATTCTCCCTTAGTGTCTCAGGGCAAAGCGTGCTTTAGGCATGGGTACGCTTTTGGAAATGACATCCATAATAATGGATTGTAAAAAGTCCCGTTCCTGGCAAAGGGCTTATATATACACTTATATTAATATTTTTGCCAGCACATAATGGAAGTCTTTATGGAAGAATTCTGTAAGGGTGTTATGAAAGAATAGTGTGAAGAGAACTTTCTCTCTGTGAAAAGGTGCCCTTGAGCTGAAAAGCTCTGACGTTCCACATGAGGGTTGTGCATTGAAGAGTGGTGCGCTGGCTCGGATTTGATGTGTGCGTTTGAAGTGTCTTTATGAGCTCTGCCTCTTTGAAAGCAGCTAAGCCCGTCTTAAGCAGAGGCCTCCGATGTCTCCACTGTTCTTTTCTCCCCTCTTCTATTCACTTGGGAGAACACTCTTTTTTTCCACCACCAGGGTGCTGTCATAGCATACTAATAGTTTACACTAGGACATGCTCTGCAAGTGTTCTACCAAGATCATGTATAATAAGAGTTTTATTTTTTTATTTGAACAGCTTTAACAACATTTTATCTCAGAACATTCACCAAGTAGATCAATGTCTCTGTGCAGCCACTTACTACTGTATATCTGAACCAAGCCCCAACCTTCGGGTTCTGAAAAATGAGGACCAACGCAGAAGTACCAAAAACTGCAGTTCCTTGAGGATGGCTCCAAAAGCGAGTCATTCCCCAAATTCACCCCCATGTGAAAATGCCCAACTTTACACAGCTGGCCCCACTTCTGGCTCCAAGAAAACCATGATGGCGATGGTCACAATGCGAAACCCGAGGCTTCAAATCTGGAGTCCAGAAACGAATGGGTGAAATCAACCTGGACTACGGCCATATTTTTATACAGTCTATGATCTGAACATGTTTATGGCTTGAGAGCAAAGACTCCTGGCTGACAGGAAGTATGAATTCTCTGCCTGCACATGTTAACCACAGCAGTGTGCCCAAGCCACCGGGTGGCGCTGGACATTATATCAACTCCATGCAGAATGTGACACCCACAAGCAGACGGAGTACTAGTACTAGATGTACTAGATGTACTAGATGTACTAGATGTACTAGATGTACCCATCCTCTGTCCTCCACAACATGTGATGTAACAGCTGCACGATGTGAAGCTGCAGCCCGAATGTACTCAATACTCATGTTGCACTGCAATGAAGCTTATGTCCTACATTTCAAATCCTTCATGTTAAAACTCTGTTGGCTCAAATTTAGATACACAAACAAATCACACACTCCCTGCATATCATTTATCTATCTATCTATCTATCTATCTATCTATCTATCTATCTATCTATCTATCTATCTATCTCTATCTATCTATCTATATATCTCTCTATCTATCTCTCCATCTATCTATCTATCTATCTATAAAAGGGGCAAGTGGGCAATCTCTGTCTGTCTGTTTGTTTACATTTTTGTCTCACTGACGATGTCATAGTGATGTCATAAGAGGGCAGGAGTATTTGCCTTGACAGACAATTCCTTCAGCCAATCAGCGTTAAATCCAATCCATATCCACAGAACGATGAAAACGACCTTTCTGGCGAGAAACTGCTGGTGCCTACTCTTGTTCTTCTTGCTTAATTGTTTTTATTGAGTCTGCGATTCCTGCAATAACTGCACTTTATGGCTGTTTATTACTCTACTAATGTTAATGTTAGCGCTCGTTGCTTCGGGCGACGCCACTACTGTTTTGCCAGCGGCATCCCTGATTGGCCGGTTATGTTGTCAACTACAGCGCAGGTCCCTGATTGGCCGGTTACATTGCAAACTACAGCGCAGGTCCTTGGCCTGGTTACATTGTAATTTGTGGAAATCACTGGGATGATTGATGGCTACAAGTCCAGACTGATGGTGGAGCGAGACAGAATGTGAGGTCATGTGATCAGGATGGTTTTAGCACCATGTCATTCCATCTCCTCATTCAGAAAAGGACACAGAGAGCGTGGGGGGGGGGGGGGGTATCCCCTGAAGATACTGCTGCAGACACAGCTGGCCCTGCCTCCTTCACAAGGGTCACATGACATATCTGTGTTTTAGGGGCATGTATTCTATTTCCAGAGCTACTCTAATCCCTGCACCGCCTCCAATGTCCCGGGGCAGAAGAGACAGAGATGAAGGCCCCCGGCCCCGCCCCCACCATGGGCCCCCAGCCCCACCATGGGCCACCCAGCCCCACCATGGCCCACCCAGCCCCACCATGCCAGCCCCACCATGGCCCCCCAGCCCCACCATGGCCCCCCAGCCCCACCATGGCCCCAGCCCCACCATGGCCCACCCAGCCCCACCATGGCCCCCCAGCCCCACCATGGCCCACCCAGCCCCACCATGGCCCCCCAGCCCCACCATGGCCCCAGCCCCACCATGGCCCCAGCCCCACCATGGCCTACCCAGCCCCACCATGGCCCCCCAGCCCCACCAGGGCCCACCCAGCCCCACCATGGCCCCCCAGCCCCACCATGGGAGCCATGTTGCTGAGATAGAGTTGCAGGTTGACTGAAAATAGCTTGGGAGCAGAAGAGTGCTTTGTGTCAGACAGATAGAGGGTTGATAGAGACAGACAGCGCTGCCGGGGAAAAGACTAGACTCAGGCGTTTAACGGAGGTAAGAGTTCACGCCTTGTGCATGCGTGTTAGAGCGTGTGTGCACATGCGTGTGCGTCAGCCTGCACATGCGTGTGGGGGGCGTGTGTGCACATGCGTGTGGGGGGCGTGTGTGCACATGCGTGTGGGGGGGTGTGTGTGCACATGCGTGTGGGGGGCGTGTGTGCACATGCGTGTGGGGGGCGTGTGTGCACATGCGTGTGGGGGGCGTGTGTGCACATGCGTGTGGGGGGCGTGTGTGCACATGCGTGTGGGGGGCGTGTGTGCACATGCGTGTGGGGGGGCGTGTGTGCACATGCGTGTGGGGGGCGTGTGTGCACATGCGTGTGGGGGGCGTGTGTGCACATGCGTGTGGGGGGGCGTGTGTGCACATGCGTGTGGGGGGCGTGTGTGCACATGCGTGTGGGGGGCGTGTGTGCACATGCGTGTGGGGGGCGTGTGTGCACATGCGTGTGGGGGGGCGTGTGTGCACATGCGTGTGGGGGGCGTGTGTGCACATGCGTGTGGGGGGCGTGTGTGCACATGCGTGTGGGGGGCGTGTGTGCACATGCCAGCGAGGCAGCTCTTCTAAACCATCTTAAGGTTCATAATAACTACAGTATTATGTTTCAATGGTGCAAATGATACCTAACTTAAGCATTGAACCTAGCCCCGCCCCCCTGCAGTGGAATAATGGCCACATGATTGTTATTCTGCAAAAATGTGACGTTACAAAAATCATTTCCCAAGATTCTCTTTGTTTGTTGAAAAACAAATTGCAGTTTAATTAGTTTAATTAGCGATAGAGAAACATGACATGATATTGACAAGAAAACTTTCCAGAATGTTAGCCTAAATGACAACGTGCGTGCGCGCGCGCGCGTGCGTGCGCGTGCGTGCGTGCGTGCGTGTGCGTGCGTGTGTGTGCGTGTGTGTGTGTGTGTGTGTGTGTGTGCGTGTGCGTGCGTGTGTGTGTGTGTGTGTGTGTGTGTGCGTGTGTCTGAAGAGCAGGCCAGGGGTGAGTGAGGGTGTGAACTCAGCAGCAGTTTCATGTGGTGGAGGCGAGGGTTTAATGAGATGCTAGAAACCACAGAGACAAGAGGAGGTTAGCGCGTGTGTTTGAGTGTGCGGCTTACATGTGTGTGCATGTCTTCTGTGTGTGTGTGTGTGTCTTCTGTGTATGTGTGTGTGTGTGTGTGTGTGTGTGTGTGTGTGTGCATGTGTGTGTGTGCATGTCTTCTGTCTGTGCATGTCTTCTGTGTGTGTGTGTGTGTGTGTGTGTGTGTGTGTGTGTGCATGTGTGTGTGTGCATGTCTTCTGTCTGTGCATGTCTTCTGTGTGTGTGTGTGTGTGTGTGTGTGTGTGTGTGTGTGTGTGTGTGTGTGTGTGTGTGTGTGTGTGTGTGTGTGTGTGTGTGTGTGTGTGTGTGTGCATGTCTTCTGTGTGTCTGTGTGTGAATGTGTGTGTGCATGTCTTCTGTGTGTGCATGTACTGTGTGTCTTTGTGAACACGCGTGGGTCATGTTAGAGAGAAAACGGTGGTTTGTGTGGGACCCACATGTCAGTTCCCATGTGCGTCGCTCGACTTTAAGCTGTTTGTCTTAGCTACGTGTTGGAGAGAGGGCATATTGTTTGCCTTTGTGTATACGTATGTCTCATGCTCGTACAGTACGTGGCAGATGGCTCTAAACACAGCTGAGGACATTGTGTCTGAGGCTATCATGTTACCCTCATCATTAGAACAGAACAAACTAGTTCTTCTGTCACAGACAGACAGCGTCTGTGTGCTACACGAGACACTATATTTAGACCCAAGACGTGTTTGTCCTTTCAGACATGTCTCATCCATGTGTGCTAACTTCATGAAAACATGTCTGGCTATATGAGCCCATTTGTCTGTTCTGCCAACTCTCTCTCTCTCTGTTTCCCTGTCTCTCACTCCTTCAGTGTGTGTGTGTGTGTGTGTGTGTGTGTGCGTGCTCATGTGTGTGTGCGTGCGTGTGTGTGTGTGCGTGTGTGTGTGTGTGTGTGTGTGTGTGTGCGGCGAATGCGAGGTTATGCTTTTGAGAGATCTTAAGAGTCATTTCTAGCCCCCTCCTCCTCCGATGTAATTTTTTGCACTCCAATATTCTAACTAATGTCATTTTGACATTAGCCAGTCGAGCTAACACTGCTGCACTGCTGCTTTGGCCTTTTCGTGAGATGTTGCTAATGGTTTGCTATAGCTTCAGCTCCACTCAGTTCGTTCAGCCTTTTTAGGATCCTTCACATTCTGCCCTCTAACTCTGATCTCCTCTGGTAACAGCATGTAGCTAGTTAGCATAATTAGCTCTCCACTCTGAGCGAGAGGTGGGGCGGGGGGCTTGTTGAGAGCAGGAATACAAGGGTTGCTGGGGTGGAGTGGTGGAGTGGTGGAGGATCCTGCAGTGCCAGATTTAGATTTAGGGAAGAGGAGAGAGGAGACAAACTCATTTAGATCTGAAACAGAGGAGAGAGGAGAGAGGAGAGAAACAGAGAGAAACTGATTTAGATCTGAAACAGAGGAGAGAGGAGAGAAACAGAGATAATGCCTCCTTGTGGGTGTGTGTGTGTGTGTGTATGTGTGTGCGCGCGTGTGTGCCCTTGTGACATCACTTTTGACATCACTGATGACATCATCACTGATGACATCACTGATGACATCACTGATAACATCACATCATTAGCTAATTAGCCTAATTAGAAAATCGGGCTCCGTCAGGTCACCCGCACGGGTGGCCTTTAGACACCCTGAAGGTTTCAGCCCGATCGCACGTAAAACGGCACAGCTGTGGCCGAACACGGAACAACAAACAAAAGGAACAAACAGACAAAGTCCACATAGTCAACTGTATATATATACAGTATATAGATGATGTGGTTGGGCTGCGTTGTGACCTGTGGGCGTGTGTGTTTGTGTGTGTTGATGTTTCAGTTGAACTCTCCGATGAACTCGGTCAGCAGTACGGAGGACATCAAGCCCCCACTGGGCCTCAACGGGGTGATGAAGGTGCCCGCCCAGCCCTTAGGCACGCCCCTCTCTCTCACCAAACACATCTGTGCCATCTGCGGTGACCGCTCCTCAGGTGACCTCACACACACACACACACACACACACACACACGCGCGCACGCACGCACACACACACACACACACACACACACACGCGCACGCACGCACGCACGCACACACACACACACACACACACACACACACACACGCACACATACACACACACACCCACACACACACACATACACACACACACGCACGCACGCACGCGCACACACACACACACACACACACACACACACACACAAACACACGCACACATGCACGCGGGCACGTTTCCCTCAATAACCTCATAATTACTTATTGATAGTCAGTAAGGAAGTTGTTGTACATAAATTATGATCTTAATATGCTTAGCTCAGTATGGGCACCACTAAAGCATATTAAGATGTGGATTCTATACCATCTGATTTCAACCTTGCCTCCACACAGAAATGTTCCCTTCACGCCTCCACGTTGGAGGAAGACAGTTCTCAGTGTGTCTGTGGTGTGTGCAGTCTCCACCGCATCCCCCATCTCTGCTTACCTTCACAGAGGAGAGAGCAGCAGTAACCGATAGCAGGAGCAGTCACAACTTACACTGTTCATCACATCACCATTACAGACAGATCAGTGACACATAAGACACTCACACACACACACACAGTCGGTTTGAGTGTGTCCACATCTGAAACATGATCCAGGTGACTCCCGAACATAATGCATGCAGCCATTCAAATCAGTTTAAAATAAACATGATTCTAAATATTTGTAAAACCCATGCCACACTGATCAAAGATCCGACTGCCAACATGTTGGTGTACCATGGGCTAAAACACAACATGTTGGTGTACCATGGGCTAAAACACGGACAAACAAGGATTGAACATGTCAAATCTGACCAAACATCTCCAAACAAAGACAGACAGCCATGGGCACACCACACAAACATCTGTCTTTGTTGTCAGTGGTTTGATTGGTGCGCCATGGGCGTAAGATGCTTCTAATATTAAAGGTTCTGGAAACCCAAACACATGTTTTCAATGAAGTTGCCTGATTAGACCTCTTCTCAGGACTGTCTGGGCATGCAGTGTACACATGTCCTTGATTGACATCTCTGGGACCCTCCTGTTGGCTTTGTTGCACCTGTTAGGGCGGGACAACTGACGTCTTTATGAGTCTTATTAGCAGGAGGCTGTTGACCTCAGCGAATTACCACAGCTCCACCTAACTACCCTGAGAAGATATGTAATCCTGTGCTTCCCATAGCTCCACCTAACTACCCTGAGAAGATATGTAATCCTGTGCTTCCCATAGCTCCACCTAACTACCCTGAGAAGAGATGTCATCCTGTGGTTCCCACAGCTCCACCTAACTACCCTGAGAAGAGATGTCATCCTGTGGTTCCCATAGCTCCACCTAACTCACCTGAGAAGATATGTAATCCTGTGGTTCCCATAGCTCCACCTAACTCACCTGAGAAGAGATGTAATCCTGTGGTTCCCATAGCTCCACCTAACTCACCTGAGAAGAGATGTCATCCTGTGGTTCCCACAGCTCCACCTAACTCACCTGAGAAGAGATGTAATCCTGTGGTTCCCATAGCTCCACCTAACTCACCTGAGAAGATATGTAATCCTGTGGTTCCCATAGCTCCACCTAACTCACCTGAGAAGAGATGTAATCCTGTGGTTCCCATAGCTCCACCTAACTCACCTGAGAAGAGATGTCATCCTGTGGTTCCCATAGCTCCACCTAACTCACCTGAGAAGAGATGTCATCCTGTGGTTCCCACAGCTCCACCTAACTCACCTGAGAAGAGATGTCATCCTGTGGTT
Organism: Poromitra crassiceps; assembly: GCF_964638095.1. Classification (NCBI taxonomy): domain Eukaryota; kingdom Metazoa; phylum Chordata; class Actinopteri; order Beryciformes; family Melamphaidae; genus Poromitra; species Poromitra crassiceps. The sequence goes on from NC_139629.1 coordinate 28,178,726, forward strand.
CCCACAGCTCCACCTAACTACCCTGAGAAGAGATGTCATCCTGTGGTTCCCACAGCTCCACCTAACTCACCTGAGAAGATATGTAATCCTGTGGTTCCCATAGCTCCACCTAACTACCCTGAGAAGATATGTAATCCTGTGGTTCCCATAGCTCCACCTAACTCACCTGAGAAGAGATGTCATCCTGTGCTTCTCAAACGTTTTCACGTCAAGCACCCTTAAACGGACACAAATTAGACCACGGTACCCCATCTGATAAGATGTTTGTGTTATGTTATTCCATAAAGTGCACGAAACCCATGGCCAAAATAGTCAAACATTCTGTCATTGTGTTACATATGGAAATAAATGATTTATCCTTTTGCTGGGGACCCCCTGGGACCCCTTCAAGGAACCCTGGGGTTTCCAGAGCCTTTACGTTGCACCAAACTTTGCAGATTCTGTGTGTCTCAGTCGTCTCCAGGCTTAAAAGTCATTTCTCTAACAGGGCTTCACACCTTATAGGTAACCAGAGCTAACCCTAACCCTAAAGGCCTAAACATGGTCGTCCGTCCGCCTCGAATTGGAGCCGTCTCGCCGTCTGGCGGCGCCAGCGAGCCCTACATGCTCGGACGCCACTACGCCCTCCCTCCTCCCACCCTCCCTCCTCCTGTGGAAGCTCCGTGTGAAAATGGCGGAGATTGTGTGCCAGGCAGTCTGAATGAAATTGAATGTAACGTTCCCAATTCTATGTATTAAATTCTAAAAAACGACCCTCAACATTTGGGAAGGCTAAGCCACACAACTAGTTCGTTATAATCTAACTTCATGCTTTGAAAGGCGACTTTACGACGATGAGCCAAGGCAACGGCCAATCACAACTCTCCTGCAGCTGACGTCACGCACGTATCGTCGCCGTTGAGTCACATTTTGGAGCAGCCCCCGTCAGCCGACGGCGCCCCCTCCCCGTAGGACGGCGCTCCACCCGCCGTCATACGGGGAGGGCGGGGCGAGGCTCTGACGGGCGACCATGTTTAGGCCTTAACCCAGACCAGTCCATTAAATATCACTAATGCAAGGTGAAAAACAGAACTTTTCTGTTTATGTGTGAATGAGAACCAAAGTCAAAATTCCAGGAAGTCAGCTCAGCTGGCAATTTGAAAAACCAAGACCAAAAAATCCATATCAAGATTTATGAGAGCCATTAGCTTAATGGATCCAGCGTGCACAACTTAGCATTCAAATGTTGTCATAAAATCCACTGAATGTTTAAAGACGTTTGGCTGGTTTTGTTGTGAAAAAATAACGAGGCTCCTTAGCGGAGATGTGGTAATTATGCAGAAATCACACGAGAATAATCAGAATAATCAGAAATCCTGACTCCTGAGACCAAAGATATTTCAAAATAAATGACCAGCATAACAAACTGGAGACCACAGGATAAATAAACGGACCCCTTTTTCATTTGTTCACCAGGTGTTTGTCGTGTCAAAAGCAGACCTGGCGTCTGCTGCCTCTAAACGCTCATTCAGTGATGTTACCTGACAGGGTTCGAAATCCTTGGAAGTTTGTGAATTTGAGAGAGAAATCAAGGCCTTAAAAGATTTTGCAAATACAGGTAGACATCAATAGACATGGGTCCACTGAAAGTGCTTAACCCATTGATACCTGATGCAGCATTTGTGTGTGTATCCCTTTAAGACGGCGAACCGCGTGACGCAGTTCGCGGTCTTAAAGGGATACACACACAAATGAGGGATATACACGCAAATGCTGCATCCGGTATCAATGGGTTAAAGGGATACGCCAACTTTTTGGGAGTTTCGCTCATTTGCCATATCGCCCACACATAACCAAGATACACAATGTCACCGTCACTCTCCGTACAGTATACAGTGAGCTACATTCATCCAGTTAGTTAGTATTGGACGAAACGGTACAGCCCTTCAAAGTCACCAAAAAACACACATTTCTAACAGCGCCAAAAAGCTCTATGTACATGTTGTGACTCGGTTACTCACCACACCATGAAATAATAATCCATAGTTACGTGAAACATGCCCTTTTTTTTACCCTTCCCCCCATCCCCCCACCCCCCCCCCCCCCCCCACTCACACACACACACATAGTGCATTTTTTTTTTTCAAGAATATTTTTATTCGATTTTTTTATTTTACAAGACAAGACAACGAGAGAGAAAAAAAAAAAGACAGGGCAGCTCAGACACTTCACAAGTTAGCAAAGACATAGATGTGGACAACAGTAAAGGAAAGGATGGACAAATGAATGAGAATACAATAAATTAAATTAAATTAGATGTACAAGGCAAAAGGCAATAATCAGGTGGCAATAACACACATAGTGTATTTTGACAGCCCGTCTCTTGTCTGTCCTCAGGTAAACATTATGGGGTGTACAGCTGCGAAGGCTGCAAAGGCTTCTTCAAGAGGACGGTACGTAAGGACCTGACCTACACCTGCCGCGACAACAAGGACTGTATCATCGACAAGCGCCAGAGGAACCGCTGCCAGTACTGCCGCTATCAGAAGTGTCTGGCCATGGGCATGAAGAGAGAAGGTACAGCACATGACGTTGAGGAGAATGTCCCGCTTAACCTCTCCTACACGTGTGTACCGACGCGTGTACACATCACGCACACTACTACTACACATCAAGTATACATGAAGGCAATCACACACACACTAGATTCCCTCTTCATGGATTGCATGATAACACATCCAGCACGCTCTCTCATCCACTTCACTCCCTCTCGATGAACGGGACGGCTCGAGAGGACGGGCGTCTGTTGAAAAACACGAGATGCTAATCGTTTAACACCGCGCTAACCGCCCTCTACTCACCCAGGTGGGGATTGAGCGTTCAGATCTTGATGTGATTCTCGTTAGTGAGAAATCTCTCCACGGAACGTCGGGGGCAAGAATTCAAGATTTTTCCCATTTGACCTTTGAGGACAGATTGTGGAGTGGGCAGGACAATGTTTTGAATTTGATTTCAGATTGATGCCGTTCGGCGTACCTGATTGGATGGAGGACGTAGGCGGGACAAAACTCGTTATGATGCCATTACAGAACAACAACTACCAAGATGGCAGCGCTGGCAAAAGAATAGAGAGGCAAAGTGGAACGTCACTTCCTGCTTCATCACTGTACCAGAGATTTTTATCCGCCATTTATTTTCCCATAGACATTTCGTAAAATGCTTATAAAAATAGTTTTACTTCGTCAAACCAAACGGTTCAGATATATTTAGAAACAGGAGAGACCACATAACATTTCACTCTGACCAAAACATAAAAAAATCGCGGATTTAAAGAAAATATTTTTTCAGTGTTTTTCTTAAGTTTTACTCGAAGTAAAACTTTAAAAAGAAGTTAAATGTTCTATGGTCTCTCCCGATTCTAAATATAGCTGCACCGTTTGGTTTGACGAAGTAAAACTATTTTTATAAGCATTTTACGAAATGTCCATGGGAAAATAAATGGCGGATGAAAATCTCTGGTACAGTGTTGAAGCAGGAAGTAGGCGGTTACTTTGCCTCTCTATATAGATGACATTGGACTGACGAAATGGCTAAATCTAGCTTGCTATCATCCAACTCCTTCCTAGGTTTGTCCCGCCTACATCAACCATCCAATCAGGTGTGTCGGACAGTAACTGCCGATGGATAGGCTCGCGGCCAGACCCCGCTATGAATCTCCGTGCAAATTTCAAAAGTGCTGAAGTCAAAACTGGACAGCAGGAAAAACAAGGAACGCTTGTTGGGTTGGGTTGAGTGAGACAGAGGGAGGTGTGAATTTTAACACTCCATGAAGGTGTTATGAATATTAGCACTCAGCGCTCTCACATATTCAGCACGTCACTCCCTGCCTCTCACTATTACGCTCACCATAGTTAGATATACAATACATAGATTATGCTTAACAATAGATATGCAATACATACATTATGTGGGTGTGTGTACACATGCACGTGTGTATGTGTGTGTTAGGGATGGGACAATATACCTATCTCACAATACGTTTGTTTCAGTACACAATATG
>NC_139629.1:28187764-28202764 GCF_964638095.1 Poromitra crassiceps
TTGTGTAACAAGTAGGCCAAGGTCATTTTTCTTTTTCTTTTTGCAGATTATGAAAGTGCAGATTGTAAACTTTCAAATGATGTGTCATACATTGAAATCTGAAAACAATTGAAGAAGATATGCTCATTTGAATGACCTAAAAGCAAGTTTGCCCTGAACAAGCTTAGTTTGCTAACAAATTATATGTATTTAGTGATCCTAAAACTGTTATTTGTTATATTGAGTGCATTTTTCAACATCTAAACTTGCGTAATATGAGTGTACCGGTAGTTTCCCTGCCTACCACCTCCGGCTTGGTCGGGCGTCCATACAGGCACGATTGGCTGTGTCTGCGGGTGGGAAGCCGGATTGAGGGTATAGTGTCCTGGTCGCTGCACTAGCGCCTCCTCTGGTCGGCCGGGGCGCCTGTTTGGTGTGGCAGGGAACTGGTGGGAATAACGTGATCCTCCCACGTGCTACGTCCTGCCGGGGAAGCTTCTCGCTGTCAGGTGAAAAGAGGCGTCTGGCAACTGCGCATGTGTCGGAAGAAGCATGGTGCTAGTCTACGGCTCTCCCAAGATCGGCAGAGGGTGGAGCAGCGACCGGGGCAGCAGGGGGGGAAATTGGCCAAATACAATTGTGGAGAAAATGGGGGAAGGGAATTAGAAAAAAATAAGAAAAAACTTGCATAATATGGCTGGGGATTTTTTTATAATAATTTTTTTGTGTGATTTCACGGTTGGCTACTTGTTACAACTTTAACCAGGTCGTGTCACATGATTGTTTTTACACTCCCATACACTTACACCGCTCCCAAGCAAATACTGTGTCACTGTGCAACATGTCATCATTGTATGTACATATTCATGCATAATATGTGCGCCCACGTACACAAACACATGCACACAGTGTTTGGTTTGTTTTGGATTTAGCCAGGATGGGGAACAAGTTTTCCTTCAGTTTGATCCATAAATGTATTAACAAAATGGTTACTATTCTACATTCTCACCTTATGGTCGCATTGCAATCATTTGGTGGGGTTTTGTGGAACTGCTGTGGCCAAAATCCACAGGTGAAAACCCACAGGACATGGAGTGAAATGTTTTAACATTACAATAAAACAGTTGCCCTTTGCATATAAATGTTAATAACAGGCCGCTCTGCGTGCGTTCGCAGTGCGGCCTGCTCGTGCCATTTTCTGATGAATGTGGACATTTTCATTGCACACTTTTCCCCGTGTGAAAGCGCCTCTGAAATGTGTCAGTGAGGTATTGGGGAGAGACACCGCGGAGGATGTGTTTTCTCTCCTTTATCCTCCCTTTATCATCTGTCTTTCTAATCTCCCCATCATGTCCCTATGGCCCTGTCAGAGTGATGTAGGCCCACATGTGCACCGTTACTCTCTTACAAGCACTTCCTTGTTAAGGAGCCGCTGCAGCGAAAGGGGGAAAGGAGATTGTTGTCTCTGTTTACTCATGACATAAAGCTTGCTTCTGGTTGCTTTTGAAGTGGGCTCGACTGCTGACTGGCGGCAAGTTTAACAACACCCTGCCCCCTGCTGGTGGGGGACGGAGGTGTCAACTAGTCCGACATGCTTTACCCCAGACTTTCCCAACTCTGGGGTCAGGACCCCAAATGGGGTTGCCTGAAATTTCTAGTTATTGATCAATACTAATAATACTAATACTACTACTACTACTACTACTACTACTACTACTACTACTACTACTACTACTACTAATAATAATAATAATAATAATAATAATAATAATAATTTGTATTATTATTATTATACAAATACCACATACAAATACAATTTATAACAACTAAATCATATCACACATTTTTACTTCACCTCATCAAAATAGAGTTCAAATAAAATGCAGGATATTGTTAACTGAGCTCGGCATGTCTCAATTCACGTGATCACACGTGACCAGGCAAAACAAATCTGTGTTTTGAGTGTCTGGGGTCACTAGAGTTGTGTCAGGTCAAAGTGGGGTCACGAGCCAAAAAAGGTTGCAAACCACAGCTTTAGCCGAAGGGGGGGTTCCATACTTCTCTCATGCTAAAGTTTTCTTGGGAGATTTTCCTTGTGTGCATTTAGTGGGGCCCTGGATGCTGTGACCTGGGCCCTGGATGCTGTGACCTGGGCCCTGGATGCAGTGACCTGGGCCCTGGATGCTGTGACCTGGGACCTGGATGCAGTGACCTGGGCCCTGGATGCTGTGACCTGGGCCCTGGATGCTGTGACCTGGGCCCTGGATGCTGTGACCTGGGACCTGGATGCAGTGACCTGGGCCCTGGATGCTGTGACCTGGGCCCTGGATGCTGTGACCTGGGCCCTGGATGCTGTGACCTGTGACCTGGGCCCTGGATGCTGTGACCTGGGCCCTGGATGCTGTGACCTGGGCCCTGGATGCTGTGACCTGGGCCAGGCCACGGCAGTCAGGGTCAAGGCTGAGGGATGCCAGTAGGTTAGGTTAGGCTGCATTAGCTCGATCAGTCAGTGGTTCTCAAATTGGCAGCGGCCCTTAAGTGGTTTCCAGGGGGGGTTCCCAGCAAAAGTGGGTCGTTTATTTGAAGCTTTAATTCGATCCTCGTGTCAATTTAGGGGTCCTTGATGTTTAGGGGTCCTTGATGTTTAGGGGTCCTTGATGTTTAGGGGTCCTTGATGTTTAGGGGTCCTTGATGTGAAGAGTTTGTGAACCACTGAGCTCGATTGTTTGCCTTGTCGTGCTACTTGTTTTATATCAGTTGTTGGGGTTTGTTACCTCTAGCTAGACTATTTTCCCTCAGGCCCTTTGAGACTTATGGGGCGGCATAGCTCAGGAGGTAGAGCTGTCGCCTGGGAATCAGAAGGTTCCCGGTTCGAGGCTGGCTCCTCCCGGCAGTGTGCCGAAGCGTCCTTGAGCAAGACACTGAACCCCTAACTGCTCCCGACGAGCAGTTAGCGCCCTGTATGGCTGCAGACGCCGTCGGTGTGTGAATGGGTGAATGTGAGGTATTCATGTAAAAAGCACTTTGGGTAGTCGATAGACTATATAAAATGCGCTCTATAAATACAGTCCATTTACCATTTACCATTTGCCTGTGAATAGACTACTTGCACAAGTCCACTACTTCCTGAAATGAGTAGGGCATCATGGTTTCCTGTCCTACACTATTGGATGAACTGATTAATGTCAGGTGTGCCTGACTGCTGCAGTCACAACAACAGTGATCAGGCACACCTGACATTAATCAGTTCATCCAATAGTGTAGGACAGGAAACCAAGATGCCCTACTCACTTCAGGAAGTAGTGGAGTTGTGCAAGTAGTCTATTAGGGCTATATAAAGAAACTTGACTTGAGTCTGGTCCACCTGCTCACCTCGCATCAACTTCTTGGCTCAGCCATCCCCTCCGTATCAGCCCGGACACACTGTGGGCTGTCTCTGACACGGAGGAGACTCCCAGTGATGAATAATGCAATGAGGCAGACTGCTCCTGAACGCACCCCGCAAAGCCTGGTCTTTCTCAGCGTGGGTCTTTCTCACCCTGGGTCTTTCTCAGCCTGGGTCTTTCTCACCCTGGGTCTTTCTCACCCTGGGTCTTTCTCAGCGTGGGTCTTTCTCACCCTGGGTCTTTCTCAGCCTGGGTCTTTCTCAGCGTGGGTCTTTCTCACCCTGGGTCTTTCTCACCCTGGGTCTTTCTCAGCCTGGGTCTTTCTCAGCCTGGGTCTTTCTCACCCTGGGTCTTTCTCAGCGTGGGTCTTTCTCACCCTGGGTCTTTCTCAGCCTGGGTCTTTCTCACCCTGGGTCTTTCTCAGCCTGGGTCTTTCTCAGCCTGGGTCTTTCTCAGCCTGGGTCTTTCTCACCCTGGGTCTTTCTCACCCTGGGTCTTTCTCACCCTGGGTCTTTCTCAGCCTGGGTCTTTCTCACCCTGGGTCTTTCTCAGCGTGGGTCTTTCTCACCCTGGGTCTTTCTCAGCCTGGGTCTTTCTCAGCCTGGGTCTTTCTCAGCCTGGGTCTTTCTCAGCGTGGGTCTTTCTCAGCCTGGGTCTTTCTCACCCTGGGTCTTTCTCACCCTGGGTCTTTCTCAGCCTGGGGCTTTCTCAGCCTGGGGCTTTCTCAGCCTGGGTCTTTCTCAGGATCTCTGCTGGAACATGAGAAAGCGAGTTGAGCAGCAGGAAGCAGAGAGGGAGTGGATGGTGAGAGGAAAGGGAGGAGGTGAGTTCTTCCACTGGGACTCGTCTGCTTCAGGAGGAGGGAAGTGGGAAGTGGGAAGTGAAGGTAGACATGTGAAGGCTGTCATGTGAGTGAATGGGAGCTATTTCGGGGGCCAGAGAAGGTGGGAGATGAGAAGGTGGGAGATGAGCGCTGACATGAGGGAGAAGGAGGAAGGAGTGGGGAGTCACCCGGGACTCGGCTGGCAGCTCAGACACACTTAAAGCACTGAGTGCGTTTGGGCTCGGCTCACTGACTGCCTGACACCAATAGGGGGCTGTGTGCGGGTGGGAAACGAGTACAATTGGGGAGAAAATGAAAGCAAACCAGAAAAAACTTGATAAAAAAGAAAAGAAAAAGAAAAAGTCATGAATCGTGATAATACCTACATTTTATTCTGCTATAGTTCCCATCACAATTCCACAAGCTATTATTTACACTTTGTAGTGTAAATATTATAATTGCGATGGAGAGCTTGTCGAAGGGATTAGATTGGACAAAATTTGTATTTAAATTAAAAATGCAAAAATTTAAATTCTAGCTAGCCGCCACACTACCCGGATGCCCAGCCAAGGCCACCTCTAGACAGATCTGTGGCTCTGAAACAATTCTGCACGTTGTCATTGAACTTTGATTTATGAACCCCATATCTGTATCTGTAACTGAAGCGGGGGCTCCGGTCCGGGGTGGTTGGGAGAGTATCGGAATGTGTCCCCAATGTCACGCGGGCCATCCCGGCCATGACCACTCCCCCCTTGTCCGAGTCCCGTCCCCCAACCCCTCCCCCCTTCCTGCTCTCCCCCCTGTGAGCTCTCCCCCAACCCCTCCCCCCTTCCTGCTCTCCCCCCTGTGAGCTCTCCCCCAACCCCTCCCCCCTTCCTGCTCTCCCCCCTGTGAGCTCTCCCCCAACCCCTCCTCCCTTCCTGCTCTCCCCCCTGTGAGCTCTCCCCCCTTCCTGCTCTCCCCCCTGTGAGCTCTCCCCCAACCCCTCCTCCCTTCCTGCTCTCCCCCCTGTGAGCTCTCCCCCCTTCCTGCCCCTCCCCCCAGTGAGCTCTCCTTTGAGAGGCGCTGCCCCGTGGGAGAATGAACCACAGGGCCCGGGGCCCGCCAGCGCACAGCATGAATAGGCCCCTGACACCGTGTAATGGCCGGGGTCTGGCCACGCTGAATCAAGTGTGTTTATCTCATGGTGACCTAACAGGAGTTAAACAGGCGTTAGTAATGTGCCCTCAGCCTTCTCTCAAGGAGGCGGGGGGAGGGTTCTCTTTCCCTTTCCTGTATCCATCTCTCTCTCTCTCTCTCTCTCTCCCTCTCTTTCTTTCTCTTCATTCTCAGTGCCGAACATTCAATCTCTTCTCTTTTTTTTCAAGGTGAGACACTACAGGTGAATAGGGTTAAAAGGCCCTTTTCTCTTCTTCATACTCAAGCCAGAAATGTCCACTTCAGTAGCACTTAATACATACACCAAACATTCCACTTTTATTCCCATCTATATTCTGAAGTTTTTTTTTACAGAGGGGCGTGATCATGTAACATTCATAGCCTGCTTTATATCACATTTTATTCTGGCATTATTTTATGACGGTTGACAGTATTTTCTGATTATGGAGTGATAAAAAGAGATCCTCTGTAAAAAAAAAAAAATTTTTTTTACAAAATGAAACAAGAATGTTGAACCTGGCTTTATCGAATGTTCAGATTTCTGTTCTGGAAATGTTGATTGCATAATAATAATAATCTCCCCCCCATCTCTGCCATACAAGCAATCTCTTATCTTTTCTGTAACTTGAAGGCAGGAAGCGTTGATATGATTTAGAGATGATACTTACTTAGCTGATGAATCATCCCAGGGTCTCAAATCAAGTATGAAGACATGTTTTTTTAATCTCAAAAAGTGGGACACGGAGTAATTCATTTCCATACTGATCCGTATGATGAGTACCCAATTTCTCTTTGTTGTCACGTTAGCACAGTGTTAGCACGTTAGCACAGTGTGGTTCAAGCAGAATCATGAAAAATTGAAAGGCAAATCATTCGCCTCCTCCTCTGCATGTGATGAAAATTTCATGGGACACAGTGTGCAAGCCTGGTGCTTCTCTGAGCTGTCGGGACGGCCGACTGTGGCTGCAGAACATGCACGGCTCAAAAAGATCTGCCCGGGGAACGAAGACATGAAAAACATCTGCTCAAACAGGGCTCTCTGCTCAAATCCAGTCACTTCAGAAGTTCTTCTCTCCCTAACTCTGCAACCTCCGGGGGACACGGGTTCCATGCCTTTCTTCTCTCGGCGGGGAAGGGATCTTCACTGTAAGAGGAGAAGCAGGTTGTGCTGGGAGGCGTGTCCGTGGTGCTGGGAGGCGTGTCCGTGGTGCTGGGAGGCGTGTCCGTGGTGCTGGGAGGCGTGTCCGTGGTGCTGGGAGGCGTGTCCGTGGTGCTGGGAGGCGTGTCCGTGGTGCTGGGAGGCGTGTCCGTGGCGGACTGTCGCGCTGTCACACAGCCTAGGTGGTATCGTGCGTTCCTTTATCGCAAAATAACTGGGATGTGGAGGCTAAATGACGTCACATCCGTTTTGTTAGCGTTCCATTTGCAGAAAACTTGAGCTGGGAAGTTCACTGTTCATTGGTCAGATCCAGTCGCTAGCCAGGCTAGCCATTGTTAGCAATAACAGTTGATAACATGGCATTTCGCGGCATTTTGCGCATACAAACACTGCAGCCTCATGTCCACACAGATAGAAGTTAGGCAGTGCTGTGTGTACAGCTGATTTAATGAGACACAAACAAGACAGAAGTGCTAAACAACATTACTACGATTATAACTACTGTTGTTGCGCGGAGCAGCCATCTTGGATTTTTGAGTTCGGGGCTGCTGAGGCTCCTACGAGTTTGGAATGGGAAATACCAGCTCTGGTGACGTCACCTCCCAGGTCATGACCTTTGAAGTCGTAAGATTACCAGTTCCCAGTTATAAAGGAATGCACGAATAGGTTCATGTTGTTCTGTCACAGGTCAGAGGTCATGGCAGGGCTCCTCCATTGTGCCCATGTAATGGAGTAAAAGTGAAAGTTGTCAGAGATATAAATACTCCGGTAGAGTACAGATACTCCCAAAAATGCTTGATTGCACCACTGACTTGTAAGAGGAGAGCAAGTGCCTCTCGCAAGTGGCGCTGTCCCTGGTGGCCTGGCTGTCACACAGCCTCGATGTTAGGTTAATGTTGTTCTCTCACAGGTCGGGGCGGGGCTCCTCCATTGTGGCCCCCCTGAAGTGCAGTAAGTACAGTAATGTGATGCCTGCCCTAAGCTCCTCTCCCCTGTCATCTCCACAGACAGAGGCAGAGAAACCAGGTCAGTGTAAACACGGCGAAGATAGCCCCATACAACATTCATGTTTAACGAGAACTCTGGGACTTGTATTCTTTTGAGGGGTGGGGTGGCTCGACTGCGGCGTGCGCTCAAACCCCTTTCGGTTTGCTCTGTTTTGGCTGGGGCTGCCCTTTGGAATGAATGAGATGATTCTGTTTACCCGTTTTTTGGGAGAAGCGCAGCTCCACAGAAACTGAAATATTCATAAGACGCCTGTTTTCTTTTCTCCCCCTGAAGAAGAAAAAAAAACTACTTTCACTTTTCAAAACAGTGTAGGCTTTGTGTCTGGAGAACTTTTTCATAAGTTCAAGCTGCGCCCCCGTCTCTGATACTCTGCAGTCAGAGTGAGTTTCACACCATGGGGAGGGAGGGAGAGGGAGAGGGAGAGGATGGACTGGTTCTAGTCTTAGGCCTGTGTATTTTAAAAGGAGACTACGAGAGGAAGGCTGTTTCCCCCCCCTTCATCTTGGGCTAATCTTCTCTCCAGAGCCGCCGTTGATGTTGGGATCCTCAGAGCTTTTAACATTGATCGGTGGGATTTGGAGAAGGAAGTTGGAGAGAAGTTGCTCTGACTGTTATTGTCAGAGTGCAAGTTCACACACTCATACTTTAGAATTGAAGGATGTTTACTTGATATGAAATGATGCACAAATGTGTGTGCACCATCTCTCTCTTAGACTCTGTTTACAGACAACGCACATGAACGGATATGGAAAGGATATATAAATGAGTCCTCTGTGATTGACAGTATTGTTTGAGATCCTCCCGCCCAGATGGATTTACATGTTACAGTTAGTCGTGTGCAGGTTGTATTAGAGAGTTAGTCGTGTGCAGGTTGTATTAGAGTTAGTCGTGTGCAGGTTGCATTAGAGAGTTAGTCGTGTGCAGGTTGCATTAGAGAGTTAGTCGTGTGCAGGTTGCATTAGAGAGTTAGTCGTGTGCAGGTTGCATTAGAGAGTTAGTCGTGTGCAGGTTGCATTAGAGAGTTAGTCGTGTGCAGGTTGCATTAGAGTTAGTCATGTGCAGGTTGTATTAGAGTTAGTCGTGTGCAGGTTGTATTAGAGTTAGTCGTGTGCAGGTTGTATTAGAGAGTTAGTCGTGTGCAGGTTGCATTAGAGTTAGTCGTGTGCAGGTTGCATTAGAGTTAGTCGTGTGCAGGTTGTATTAGAGTTAGTCGTGTGCAGGTTGTATTAGAGAGTTAGTCGTGTGCAGGTTGCATTAGAGAGTTAGTCGTGTGCAGGTTGCATTAGAGAGTTAGTCGTGTGCAGGTTGCATTAGAGAGTTAGTCGTGAGCAGGTTGCATTAGAGAGTTAGTCGTGTGCAGGTTGCATTAGAGAGTTAGTCGTGTGCAGGTTGCATTAGAGAGTTAGTCGTGTGCAGGTTGCATTAGAGTTAGTCATGTGCAGGTTGTATTAGAGTTAGTCGTGTGCAGGTTGCATTAGAGTTAGTCGTGTGCAGGTTGTATTAGAGAGTTAGTCGTGTGCAGGTTGCATTAGAGAGTTAGTCGTGTGCAGGTTGCATTAGAGTTAGTCGTGTGCAGGTTGCATTAGAGAGTTAGTCGTGTGCAGGTTGCATTAGAGAGTTAGTCGTGTGCAGGTTGCATTAGAGAGTTAGTCGTGTGCAGGTTGCATTAGAGAGTTAGTCGTGTGCAGGTTGCATTAGAGAGTTAGTCGTGAGCAGGTTGCATTAGAGAGTTAGTCGTGTGCAGGTTGCATTAGAGAGTTAGTCGTGTGCAGGTTGCATTAGAGAGTTAGTCGTGTGCAGGTTGCATTAGAGAGTTAGTCGTGTGCAGGTTGCATTAGAGAGTTAGTCGTGTGCAGGTTGCATTAGAGAGTTAGTCGTGTGCAGGTTGCATTAGAGAGTTAGTCGTGTGCAGGTTGCATTAGAGAGTTAGTCGTGTGTAGGTTGCATTAGAGAGTTAGTCGTGTGCAGGTTGCATTAGAGAGTTAGTCGTGTGCAGGTTGCATTAGAGTTAGTCGTGTGCAGGTTGCATTAGAGAGTTAGTCGTGTGCAGGTTGCATTAGAGAGTTAGTCGTGAGCAGGTTGCATTAGAGAGTTAGTCGTGTGCAGGTTGCATTAGAGAGTTAGTCGTGTGCAGGTTGCATTAGAGAGTTAGTCGTGTGCAGGTTGCATTAGAGAGTTAGTCGTGTGCAGGTTGTATTAGAGTTAGTCGTGTGCAGGTTGCATTAGAGAGTTAGTCGTGTGCAGGTTGCATTAGAGAGTTAGTCGTGTGCAGGTTGCATTAGAGAGTTAGTCGTGTGCAGGTTGCATTAGAGAGTTAGTCGTGTGCAGGTTGCATTAGAGAGTTAGTCGTGTGCAGGTTGCATTAGAGAGTTAGTCGTGTGCAGGTTGCATTAGAGAGTTAGTCGTGTGCAGGTTGCATTAGAGTTAGTCGTGTGCAGGTTGCATTAGAGAGTTAGTCGTGTGCAGGTTGCATTAGAGAGTTAGTCGTGTGCAGGTTGCATTAGAGAGTTAGTCGTGAGCAGGTTGCATTAGAGAGTTAGTCGTGTGCAGGTTGCATTAGAGAGTTAGTCGTGTGCAGGTTGCATTAGAGTTAGTCGTGTGCAGGTTGCATTAGAGAGTTAGTCGTGTGCAGGTTGCATTAGAGAGTTAGTCGTGTGCAGGTTGCATTAGAGAGTTAGTCGTGTGCAGGTTGCATTAGAGAGTTAGTCGTGTGCAGGTTGCATTAGAGAGTTAGTCGTGTGCAGGTTGCATTAGAGAGTTAGTCGTGTGCAGGTTGCATTAGAGAGTTAGTCGTGTGCAGGTTGCATTAGAGAGTTAGTCGTGAGCAGGTTGCATTAGAGAGTTAGTCGTGTGCAGGTTGCATTAGAGAGTTAGTCGTGTGCAGGTTGCATTAGAGAGTTAGTCGTGTGCAGGTTGCATTAGAGAGTTAGTCGTGTGCAGGTTGCATTAGAGAGTTAGTCGTGTGCAGGTTGCATTAGAGAGTTAGTCGTGTGCAGGTTGCATTAGAGAGTTAGTCGTGTGCAGGTTGCATTAGAGAGTTAGTCGTGTGCAGGTTGCATTAGAGAGTTAGTCGTGAGCAGGTTGCATTAGATAGTTAGTCGTGTGCAGGTTGCATTAGAGAGTTAGTCGTGTGCAGGTTGCATTAGAGAGTTAGTCGTGTGCAGGTTGCATTAGAGAGTTAGTCGTGTGCAGGTTGCATTAGAGAGTTAGTCGTGTGCAGGTTGCATTAGAGAGTTAGTCGTGTGCAGGTTGCATTAGAGAGTTAGTCGTGTGCAGGTTGCATTAGAGAGTTAGTCGTGTGCAGGTTGCATTAGAGAGTTAGTCGTGTGCAGGTTGCATTAGAGTTAGTCGTGTGCAGGTTGCATTAGAGTTAGTCGTGTGCAGGTTGCATTAGAGAGTTAGTCGTGTGCAGGTTGCATTAGAGAGTTAGTCGTGTGCAGGTTGCATTAGAGAGTTAGTCGTGTGCAGGTTGCATTAGAGAGTTAGTCGTGTGCAGGTTGCATTAGAGAGTTAGTCGTGTGCAGGTTGCATTAGAGAGTTAGTCGTGTGCAGGTTGCATTAGAGAGTTAGTCGTGTGCAGGTTGTATTAGAGTTAGTCGTGTGCAGGTTGCATTAGAGAGTTAGTCGTGTGCAGGTTGCATTAGAGAGTTAGTCGTGTGCAGGTTGCATTAGAGAGTTAGTCGTGTGCAGGTTGCATTAGAGAGTTAGTCGTGTGCAGGTTGCATTAGAGAGTTAGTCGTGTGCAGGTTGCATTAGAGAGTTAGTCGTGTGCAGGTTGCATTAGAGAGTTAGTCGTGTGCAGGTTGCATTAGAGTTAGTCGTGTGCAGGTTGCATTAGAGAGTTAGTCGTGTGCAGGTTGCATTAGAGAGTTAGTCGTGTGCAGGTTGCATTAGAGAGTTAGTCGTGAGCAGGTTGCATTAGAGAGTTAGTCGTGTGCAGGTTGCATTAGAGAGTTAGTCGTGTGCAGGTTGCATTAGAGTTAGTCGTGTGCAGGTTGCATTAGAGAGTTAGTCGTGTGCAGGTTGCATTAGAGAGTTAGTCGTGTGCAGGTTGCATTAGAGAGTTAGTCGTGTGCAGGTTGCATTAGAGAGTTAGTCGTGTGCAGGTTGCATTAGAGAGTTAGTCGTGTGCAGGTTGCATTAGAGAGTTAGTCGTGTGCAGGTTGCATTAGAGAGTTAGTCGTGTGCAGGTTGCATTAGAGAGTTAGTCGTGAGCAGGTTGCATTAGAGAGTTAGTCGTGTGCAGGTTGCATTAGAGAGTTAGTCGTGTGCAGGTTGCATTAGAGAGTTAGTCGTGTGCAGGTTGCATTAGAGAGTTAGTCGTGTGCAGGTTGCATTAGAGAGTTAGTCGTGTGCAGGTTGCATTAGAGAGTTAGTCGTGTGCAGGTTGCATTAGAGAGTTAGTCGTGTGCAGGTTGCATTAGAGAGTTAGTCGTGTGCAGGTTGCATTAGAGAGTTAGTCGTGAGCAGGTTGCATTAGATAGTTAGTCGTGTGCAGGTTGCATTAGAGAGTTAGTCGTGTGCAGGTTGCATTAGAGAGTTAGTCGTGTGCAGGTTGCATTAGAGAGTTAGTCGTGTGCAGGTTGCATTAGAGAGTTAGTCGTGTGCAGGTTGCATTAGAGAGTTAGTCGTGTGCAGGTTGCATTAGAGAGTTAGTCGTGTGCAGGTTGCATTAGAGAGTTAGTCGTGTGCAGGTTGCATTAGAGAGTTAGTCGTGTGCAGGTTGCATTAGAGAGTTAGTCGTGTGCAGGTTGCATTAGAGTTAGTCGTGTGCAGGTTGCATTAGAGTTAGTCGTGTGCAGGTTGCATTAGAGAGTTAGTCGTGTGCAGGTTGCATTAGAGAGTTAGTCGTGTGCAGGTTGCATTAGAGAGTTAGTCGTGTGCAGGTTGCATTAGAGAGTTAGTCGTGTGCAGGTTGCATTAGAGAGTTAGTCGTGTTTGTCAAAAACGGCGCTGAATTTGGAGCTATGCCTGCTTCCCAGCAAGCTAGCACCTATTCGTCTGGATGTCTGGTTCCTAGTAATTCCAGATGCTCTGCTCTAGCTTAAAAACCGAGCTCGTGAGAGTTCTTGAAACACAGACTGTGCCGTGCCATAGGAAACAAGACCATAACCTCCTTGGCAGAGGTAAAAAAAAATATATATATTATAATAATGATGAAATATTAGACACACAAGTTTTAAAATCCTTATTTAACCTGTCTCCTCTTTTTCATCCTCATCTCCTCTCCATGACCTAAGTGGACCTCATGAGATATAATCAATAAAAGATTGTCACTTTCTCCTTGATCCACCTTAACATTCCTATATTGTACCCCGAATGAACAGTTTATGCTTTAAAAAAAAAACTCTCTTCAACTCCTGTCTGTTGAATCAGTTGACTGAGAGCAGTCTCAATAGTGTAATAGTGTGTCATCACAGTAAGGTGTTTCTGCATGTGCTGAGGTAACGGCCAGGTAATGAAGTCCCACCTGAGCTCCTAAGCACTTGTTCTGTTGCAGAGTGTCAGTGTGCAGTGTCACGTTGAGCTCCGCTCGCCATCCAAAAGGCTGATTTGTGTGTTAGGCTCGAGGAGAGAGGCGCACTGGAGAAAGTCATTTTTCACCAGCAGCTCTCAGCAGGTATTTCCTGCTTGAGCCAGGGCAGAATCACTGTTTGTTTTGCATTCCCACTGTGTGTGTGTGTGTGTGTGTGTGTGTGTGTGTGTGTGTGTGTGTGTGTGTGTGTGTGTGTGTGTGTGTGTGTGTGCGCGTGCGTGCGTGTGTGTGTGTTGGGGGGGGGGGGGGGGGGGGTTTGTACTGTAGTTTCTAATGTGACAGTGGTGATGTGTGGCTCAACCAGTCTTTCAGCCAAAATACATGATTGTGCAGCAAACACACACACACACACACACACACACACACACACACACACACACACACACACACACACTCACAAGTGTGATGTCATTTATCAATGGTATTATTGGCTAACTGGATTTGTGTTTGTTTGCGTGTCTGTTGTCCTGCAGCCCAATGACCCAGTGACGAATATCTGCCAGGCAGCTGACAAGCAGCTGTTCACGCTGGTGGAGTGGGCCAAGAGGATCCCACACTTCTCTGAGCTGCCCCTGGATGACCAGGTCATCCTCCTACGAGCAGGTCGGTCCCACAGCACAAAACACCATGCATGAATATTGTCCATAGCATTTCATAGAATCATATTTGTCATATGAACCATTTTTATGCATCCGCCGGCAATAGCCATGGCCGGAGGCATACCGCTTTCGGGTTGTCAAGTCCGTATGTTTGTTATCTGAGGAACACTGCCTCCACGTCCACTCGGACTCAAGCATGAACTGATTAGATGTTAGTGGTCAAAGGTCAAAGTTCAAGGTCACTGTGACCTCACGACCGCCCGTTTCATGCTCGTTAACGTGATATCTCAGGAATGCCTTGAGGGAATTTCTTCAAATTTGGCTCTGGCAAAACAGTAATGGCATCTCCCGAAGCAACGAGTGGCAACGCTAGAGGAGACACAGCCATAAGTGCAGTTATTGCAGAAATGGACTCAATAACATCAATTAATGTATGCACCAGCGGAGTTTCTCGGCGGAAAAGACGTTTTCGCGGTACCGCTGAGTGGATTTGGATTGGATTTGGCAACGCTGATTGGCTGAAGGAGTTGTCTGTCACGGCAAGTACTCCCGCCCACTGAAATTGCTGTGAGCGGCTGGAAGGCCAGACTGATCAGGGACCATGATGGAAATAAGTGTTGACACTTTTTCATGTCATCTCTTGGATTGAGTCATTCTTTATCCAAAATAGAAATCAATCAATCAAATCAACTGATGCGTAGAGCGAAACCTGAATGTGAGATCACATGATCAGGATCGTTTTTACCAGGCCGGCCAGATCAGGTCATAACTGTAAATAACTCTCCAGGTCATGTGACAGTGTGAGATCACCAAGGTCATGTGACAGTGTGAGATCACCATGGTCATGTGACAGTGTGAGATATCACCAAGGTCAGAGCGACACACTGTGTGTATTTCAGTGAAACAGCTGAAGCTAAAGGAGTGGGCACAGATGACACAGAGTGAATCATCTGTCACTGCTGTTACATTCACTGTCGTCACATGCGAGGGAGGCCTCCTTTATACTGACTGTCTCTCCACATTACACCATTATAGCCTCAATCCACCCCGTTACACAGCCGCACCATACCCTCACAAACACCTCACATCCCTCCTTATCCTTCATGCAGAGACCGCAGTGATGAAGAGAGTTCAGAAAGAGAGAGAGAGAGAGAGAGAGAGAGAGAGAGAGAGAGACATAGACCGCAGTGATGGAGAGACTTCAGAAAGAGAGAGAGAGAGAGAGAGAGAGACATAGACCGCAGTGATCGAGAGACTTCAGAAAGAGAGAGAGAGAGAGAGAGAGAGAGAGAGACATAGACCGCAGTGATGGAGAGACTTCAGAAAGAGAGAGAGAGAGAGACACATAGACC
>NC_139629.1:28205264-28236642 GCF_964638095.1 Poromitra crassiceps
CAGGTTCAATGGCAGTTCATCCCTTTCCGACACGCTTGTCTCTCTCTGCATAGCCTGATTCAAACGTCTCGCTAATCACCTGATGCTGCTGCGCTTCAGAGCTGCATGCTTTTACCGCAACGCTTAATTGATTCATTGGAATTCCCCTTTTGTTGTCATGTTTCATTTGGCTTGAAATGCTATGTGAACTTTGTTCTGGCTATTTACTGCTCTCTCTCTGTCTTAGGTTGTACTGGCTATTTACTGCTCTCTCTGTCTCAGGTTGTACTGGCTATTTACTGCTCTCTCTCTGTCTTAGGTTGTACTGGCTATTTACTGCTCTCTCTGTCTCAGGTTGTACTGGCTATTTACTGCTCTCTCTGTCTCAGGTTGTACTGGCTATTTACTGCTCTCTCTGTCTCAGGTTGTACTGACTATTTACTGCTCTCTCTGTCTCAGGTTGTACTGGCTATTTACTGCTCTCTCTGTCTCAGGTTGTACTGGCTATTTACTGCTCTCTCTGTCTCAGGTTGTACTGGCTATTTACTGCTCTCTCTCTGTCTCAGGTTGTACTGGCTATTTACTGCTCTCCCTGTCTCAGGTTATACTGGCTATTTACTGCTCCCTCTGTCTCAGGTTGTACTGGCTATTTACTGCTCTCTCTCTGTCTCAGGTGGTACTGGCTATTTACTGCTCTCTCTCTGTCTCAGGTGGTACTGGCTATTTACTGCTCTCTCTGTCTCAGGTTGTACTGGCTATTTACTGCTCTCTCTGTCTCAGGTTGTACTGGCTATTTACTGCTCTCTCTGTCTCAGGTTGTACTGGCTATTTACTGCTCTCTCTCTGTCTCAGGTTGTACTGCCTATTTACTGCTCCCTCTGTCTCAGGTTGTACTGGCTATTTACTGCTCTCTCTGTCTCAGGTTGTACTGGCTATTTACTGCTCTCTCTGTCTCAGGTGGTACTGGCTATTTACTGCTCCCTCTGTCTCAGGTTGTACTGGCTATTTACTGCTCTCTCTGTCTCAGGTTGTACTGGCTATTTACTGCTCTCTCTGTCTCAGGTGGTACTGGCTATTTACTGCTCTCTCTCTGTCTCAGGATGTACTGGCTATTTACTGCTCTCTCTGTCTCAGGTTGTACTGGCTATTTACTGCTCTCTCTCTGTCTCAGGTTGTACTGGCTATTTACTGCTCTCTCTGTCTCAGGTGGTACTGGCTATTTACTGCTCCCTCTGTCTCAGGTTGTACTGGCTATTTACTGCTCTCTCTGTCTCAGGTTGTTCTGGCTATTTACTGCTCTCTCTGTCTCAGGTTGTTCTGGCTATTTACTGCTCTCTCTGTCTCAGGTTGTACTGGCTATTTACTGCTCTCTCTGTCTCAGGTTGTTCTGGCTATGTACTGCTCTCTCTGTCTCAGGTTGTACTGGCTATTTACTGCTCTCTCTGTCTCAGGTGGTACTGGCTATTTACTGCTCCCTCTGTCTCAGGTTGTACTGGCTATTTACTGCTCTCTCTGTCTCAGGTTGTACTGGCTATTTACTGCTCTCTCTCTGTCTCAGGTTGTACTGGCTATTTACTGCTCTCCCTGTCTCAGGTTATACTGGCTATTTACTGCTCCCTCTGTCTCAGGTTGTACTGGCTATTTACTGCTCTCTCTCTGTCTCAGGTGGTACTGGCTATTTACTGCTCTCTCTCTGTCTCAGGTGGTACTGGCTATTTACTGCTCTCTCTGTCTCAGGTTGTACTGGCTATTTACTGCTCTCTCTGTCTCAGGTTGTACTGGCTATTTACTGCTCTCTCTGTCTCAGGTTGTACTGGCTATTTACTGCTCTCTCTCTGTCTCAGGTTGTTCTGGCTATTTACTGCTCTCTCTGTCTCAGGTGGTACTGGCTATTTACTGCTCTCTCTCTGTCTCAGGTTGTTCTGGCTATTTACTGCTCTCTCTGTCTCAGGTTGTACTGGCTATTTACTGCTCTCTCTCTGTCTCAGGTGGTACTGGCTATTTACTGCTCTCTCTGTCTCAGGTGGTACTGGCTATTTACTGCTCTCTCTCTGTCTCAGGTGGTACTGGCTATTTACTGCTCTCTCTCTGTCTCAGGTTGTACTGCCTATTTACTGCTCTCTCTGTATCAGGTTGTACTGGCTATTTACTGCTCTCTCTGTCTCAGGTTGTACTGGCTATTTACTGCTCTCTCTCTGTCTCAGGTTGTACTGGCTATTTACTGCTCTCTCTCTGTCTCAGGTTGTACTGCCTATTTACTGCTCTCTCTGTATCAGGTTGTACTGGCTATTTACTGCTCTCTCTCTGTCTCAGGTTGTACTGCCTATTTACTGCTCTCTCTCTGTCTCAGGTGGTACTGCCTATTTACTGCTCTCTCTGTATCAGGTGGTACTGGCTATTTACTGCTCTCTCTGTCTCAGGTTGTACTGCCTATTTACTGCTCTCTCTGTATCAGGTGGTACTGGCTATTTACTGCTCTCTCTCTGTCTCAGGTTGTACTGCCTATTTACTGCTCCCTCTGTCTCAGGTTGTACTGGCTATTTACTGCTCTCTCTCTGTCTCAGGTTGTACTGGCTATTTACTGCTCTCTCTCTGTCTCAGGTTGTACTGGCTATTTACTGCTCTCTCTCTGTCTCAGGTTGTACTGGCTATTTACTGCTCTCTCTCTGTCTCAGGTTGTACTGCCTATTTACTGCTCTCTCTGTCTCAGGTGGTACTGGCTATTTACTGCTCTCTCTGTCTCAGGTTGTACTGGCTGTTTACTGCTCTCTCTCTGTCTCAGGTGGTACTGGCTATTTACTGCTCTCTCTCTCAGGTTGTACTGGCTATTTACTGCTCTCTGTCACTCTACTCAGGCAAATTGCGGGGTAGCTGTAGTTTATGAACCATTCAGAGCGTAGTATTTAATGCCTCAACCAATCCGCAAGACGCACGCGCACGGCTAAGGACCCCGATCTGATCCAGGATCTGCTTGGCCGTAAACAACGCTCGCCTACGGATCAATGTGTGATTTCCAGGTAAGAATAAACGCACAATGTTGTTCACAGGTATATGCCACACTATATATTATCTCAGAAACTAGCGTAATTGTGTTTGGTAAGATAAAGACATTTGATAAATTAATGCATTTTCCTTGTAGGCTGTAGCTAGAACAGTATGTTGCTAGCTAGCGAGGTGGAGGTAACGTTAACGTTAGCCAGATTAGGCTACGGTAGCATTATCGATCTAATGAATTCTAGCCGTAAACATTTCAGAAGCTAGGTTAGCAACGTTGGCCACACATATAACATACAGTAACTACTACGTTTTCTATTATTAGAGATTCCAAGAAGAGAGAACATTGCCTCTGGCGATGACTAACTGTGACGGTGGGATGGGGAACAGGACAACTAGCTGTGTCTATCACGGACCCAAACCTGCAGCAGATACCCGCAGATTTGGAGAGATATTCTGCAACCACTCTACTCTTGTGTCTCCATGCTACTACACATCAGTTTACTCCTTGTATGGGATGAAGACCCGTCGTTGACGTTGGGGAAGACAGCTTTTATGTTGTAGCCACTTTGAGTCCAGTTTTTGTTGATGTGAGTAATGTTCAGATAGAGGGATGCTATTTACTATCTAGCTGCTGTCACTGTCAGTACCTATGCATTATCAAATTCCTACATAAATCAAATCCAGTCAAGAACATAGGGTCTGCCTGGGAAAATATGTGATTTAAAAATGGAAAGCATGTAGGAACCCTGCCAATCATCTTGCATATTGATATTTGTGGCTGATCATTAAATTTTATAAACCATGTACAGTACTTGTTAGTAGTTTCATGTTTGGTTTTACCTGTAATAAATGGGAACATTTATATCTGTGCCTTATTTACCATCACAGCATAAATGACAATGCATAACCCCTCCTATTGTGATGTCAGAAAATCTAAGTAATTATGCATGACATTACATTTCAGGACATGTGGCATAGAATATTTTTTTATTCCAAAATAACAGATGTGGGACACAATCAATTAACTATTCATACTATTTGAAACAGTAACATTTACAGTGCTGAATAATGGAGTTGCATTAATATGAGTGTGCACTGATGATGTGGCCTGCAAAGATGGGTTAGTGTTAGTGACCGGCAGCATTTAATCGAGAAATGTTATAGTGGAACCTACATAGAAAAAAGTTTTACCTGGGCACTTCACAGACTGCCTGGAGTAAAGACACATGGATCACTCTTTTCTGTCTGCACGTTTATTAATAGGGGCTGAGTGACATTTCGATAGATAATCTTCTTCTAGTCTTCTTCAGAGTCAAAAAGACTTCAATTTTAGACTTTTAAATGTTAGTTGTACAAAATCCCCCCACCAGTTCAGCCTCACCTAACCAGCCACACCTGGGGCCCTGATTGAGCTGCACATGGGCTCAATAAAGGGTGGTTGATTGGGTGAAGCTCAGTAGGCCAGGCTCAGTTTGCCATGTATGCTGTTGAGAGGAGGCTGCTCTGCTCTTCCCAATTGATTGTCCATGTGCAGATGCATCATTTGAAGTGTTAGTTTATTATAGTTAGTTCCTTTGAATATTGATTGAGTATTTGATTTGAATTAGATTTATTATATTACTTTACAGTTGAATTTGTTTTCCCTTGTTTGATCAAATCCTTTCTTAATACCTTGTTTGTCTTTTAGGCCAAATCATCTGTCCACATGATTTTCCATCATTAATCAAGGGATTTGGTTTGTAAATAAAAACCCTTGGCATTAGTTCCTCTGAATCCTCCTCATTCCACCTGGATGTCTCACTTGCTGAGGCTACACCTGTAACCTCCACCTTTACAGTTTAACACATAGTGTTAGTGTCAGAGGTATGCACCTTGCTGCTACAAACTGAACATTTTCTAGTTGGAAAAAATAAGATGATTAAATACTATAATTAATTGGGCTATATTTCATATGCTACATTTCAAGAGACAATCTGTGACGACATGTTTCCTGTCACACCTAGCCCTCATTCGCAGCTTGACAGAAAACGTTGTTCAGGCTCTGGAGATCTGGGCTGGTAGTCCTTTATCAATGCTCTCCAAAACACATCCTACAGGAGAACATAAAACTGTTATTCTTTGCAATTATTATTTTTAAAATAATTGCAAAAACATTTTAGGTTAAAATATTGACACGAGTAACTGGTGAGCTGCAGATGATGTAAACGTTTGTAATAAATGTTATCTCTTCTACTTCAGCCTCTGTCTAGTCTGGTCAATTATAGGACAAGATACACTTAGCCTACTGTAACACAGTCTTGGGGTTTGTCTTCCTTGTCTAGAATAACACAAGGCCACTACTGCAACAGCAGCCTTATGTGCAGGGTGAGAATCTAGCACTGCAGCTAAATGCTGGTGAAATACTAAAGTGGCTGGTAGATTTAAGACGCAAAATAATTAATTTCCCACTCTGGTAACGTCCAACATGGTGTTAGCTGTAGCCTAACACCAGCAAAGAGACAACTTGTGTGATGACAATTCATTTAACACTAGCCGGTTGCCAATATTGACTGCATCAAAGATGTAGCAAAGTAGTGTTACTATTACTATTAAAATGATTATGAATTATATTCGCTAAACATTATCTTAACAGACTTACCAGCTTAGGCTTCGTTCTGTGATGCGTTTGTTATGGTTTGTTCACTTCCTATACGTCTTGTTTGCGCGAATATCATTGGCTGATTCAAGTCACGTGACGCTAAAACGAGCATTTGATTGGTTTTTGCGATAGCACTGCCATAACGTTTCCCTGATCTAATAAGTTACGTTTTCATTAAACTGCGTTCGATTTGAGGCTGCCAACAAACGGAATCGTGTTCAGAAGAATTTTATTTAGTTCATATGAAAAAAGCATGTAACCTCAAAATGGGGATCGATCATCTCAAAAACTAAAGCAGATAGGAGCCTTGGGCCCGTCACCTATTACTGCTCCCTCTGTCTCAGGTTTAGTCTAGGGAAAATAGGGTTTGACCTTAAACTAATTGCAACAGAATTTATTTTCACATTTTTATGTTTATATTGATACCCGAAACACTGTAGTGAAAATCCCATTAGTGGAAGTATGTTAAAATGACGTTTTTTTTTTAATGGCTGCCATTATTAAAATTGTGGCCATATCTTGACTCCAACTAGACCTAGAATTACAAATTTGGTGTCTATTTCCACATTTTTGGGGGCAAGGAATCCACAGAAATGGTTGTTGAGTCTCTAAGTAGAACAGATTTTTTTTCCTCATGTAGTGTGAAGTATGTAGTCGTAATACAACATGGAATTTCTCGCAATGTTAGCTACAACTTCGTATTTGTTAATCATACACATTTTGAGTGATACCCTTGAGCATATTGAAGTGCTTGCCATTGGGAAAAAAAAGTTTGTTGTTTCATATTTCCAATTAAAAAAGTGTTACGGTAATGAATTTATTCCCTCAGTGTCTCTAAAAGTGTCTGGAAATACATAAAAAATGAGCACATCTATCTATCTAAGGGAGCTAGGGCTCTGTCTGTTTGTCTGTCTGTCCCACTGATGACATCATCAGTGATGTCATAAATCCACTCACTCTCACACACACACACAAAGTCTCAGTGATGTCATCAGTGATGTCATAAATTGTGACATCATCAGTGATGTCAGAGGCATTGTGATATCAGTCATGTCATAAGGGGTTGTGATGTCATCAGTGATGTCATAAACGCGTTGTGACATCATCAGTGATGTCACTTGAGCAATTGTGATGTCATCAGTGATGTCATAAATCCTTCCTGGCTGAGGCTATATAAGTGGTGGAAAACACAAGGCTGCCATAAGAAAAAAGAAGAAGAAGCCGCTGCTCGCGTGCGACTTAACTTAACTTAACTTAATAATTTTGACGCTCAGTTACGATAATTCAGTCAGTGTGGTACAGTGACACATCTGAAGGAATGGCTGTTCAAGCAGGGCATGGTGACATGCGGCTCTATGATGCCGCCGAGGCAGGACACCTGGACACACTGAGGAGGCTGCTGCAGGAAGACCACTTCAGAAGGCAGATCAATGAGCTGTGTCTTTACGAGGGGAGGTGGTCGACCCCTCTGCTGCTCGCAGCCCGGTCGGGTCATGCTGCCTGTGTGGACTACCTGATCACACAGGGAGCACAGGTAGACCTAGCTGGTGATGAGGATTACTGGACAGCTCTCTCCTGGGCCGTGTTCCACGGTCACCTGGACTGTGTCCGGATCCTCCTGGAAGCCGGGGCCGACCCTAACAGAACCATACACGGCTCAGACACCGCTCTCTACATCAGTGCTGTACTCAAGTACCTGGACTGCTTCCACCTGCTGCTCCAGGCTGCTGGAGTTCTGACCCGTGATGTGGCTTCTCGCCTGCTGCAGGTGGTGCTGTATAACAGGTGCAACCCGGCCTTGGTCCAGCTGCTGCTGGACCACGGTGCTGACCCGGCCCTGGTGACCAGAGAGCAGGCACAGCTGGAGGAGAGTGCGGATCCCGACGCTCTCAGGGTCTTTCTGTAGGCCAAGAGATGTCTTCGCAGTCTGGCCCACGTGTCGGATCCAGATCCGCCAAGTGCTGGGCACACATCGCCTAAACCAAGTCCACTCCCTACCACTAACACAAGTGATGAAGGACTTTGTGCTCCACCAAAACTGACTTGAAGGACTGTCAGTTTATTTATTTTCATGTATAGATTTAGTTATTCAGTGACTGTTTGAAACAACTCCAGGAGCAGATATTATATACCAGCTATACCTAATGATGTGATGTCACTTGAGCAATGACATCAGTGATGTCATCAGTGATGATGTCATCAATGATGTCATCAGTGATGATGTCATCAATGATGTAACAAGTGCACTGTATGTTTAATTTTATGTATCACATGATGTGTCAGGTGACCCCTGCGAGGGTACTTAAGGGGTGTGTCCCTACACTATATTCATGTCTGAGGAAGGGCTTTGCCTGAAACGTCACATTATTTTTGTGGTCAAATAAATATTTGGGAGCAGCTGCCAGTGTGCGGACTCTATTTTTGTATTACATCAATGATGTCATCCTTCCTGGCTGAGCAGACTGGGTGGGTGATGTCATAGTTGTTGCTGTCATGTCATCGGTAATGTCATACATGCCAAAGTATAAATAAGCAATTTTTCACTCTATCTCTGTCTGCCTCCACTGTCCCTACTCTCTCCGCTTCTATGTTCAACTGCCATGTACTTAACCTGCTGCCTTCTGCCCAAGCCCTGTCATGAACGGTAACATGTGTTCTAATCTAAGCAGACTGGATTGCATGCAGCAGATCATAGAAAGCTCATCCATAAGAGACGAGACTTGACTTGGACTTGTGACTAAAGACTTGAGACGCGACTTGGACTATAGCTAAAAGACTTGAGACTTGCCTGGCCACAACCCCTTGCTGCGCAGCAGCTATAATTTATGTTTTGTTTTGTTATGTTACAGTATGTTTGGTAGGGCTTTTCCCTAGCCCCGCCCCTTTCCTGACCACACCCCCTCCCACCTCCCACATACACTCCCCCCCGATACACCTGTCCATGCCCCCTACCCACCTCTCGAATCCAGACTCTCTACGACCTTCCTATCCCTAGCAACGGGCCCTTTTCCCTAGCCCCGCCCCCTCCATTGAGCCGACCCGGATCAGATCCACCCCAAATTTACTGCTCTCTCTCTGTCTCAGGTGGTACTGGCTATTTACTCCTGTCTCTCTGTCTCAGGTGGTACTGGCTATTTACTCCTGTCTCTCTGTCTCGGGTGGTACTGGCTATTTACTCCTGTCTCTCTGTCTCAGGTGGTACTGGCTATTTACTGCTCCCTCTGTCTCAGGTTGTTCTGGCTATTTACTCCTGTCTCTCTGTCTCAGGTGGTACTGGCTATTTACTGCTCTCTCTGTCTCAGGTTGTACTGGCTATTTACTGCTCTCTCTCTGGCTCAGGTGGTACTGGCTATTTACTGCTCCCTCTGGCTCAGGTGGTACTGGCTATTTACTGCTCTCTCTGTCTCAGGTGGTACTGGCTATTTACTGCTCTCTCTGTCTCAGGTTGTACTGACTATTTACTGCTCTCTCTGTCTCAGGTTGTACTGGCTATTTACTGCTCCCTCTGTCTCAGGTGGTACTGGCTATTTACTGCTCTCTCTGTCTCAGGTTGTTCTGGCTATTTACTGCTCTCTCTGTCTCAGGTGGTACTGGCTATTTACTGCTCTCTCTCTGTCTCAGGTTGTACTGGCTATTTACTGCTCTCTCTGTCTCAGGTTGTACTGGCTATTTACTGCTCTCTCTGTCTCAGGTTGTTCTGGCTATTTACTGCTCTCTCTGTCTCAGGTGGTACTGGCTATTTACTGCTCTCTCTCTGTCTCAGGTTGTACTGGCTATTTACTGCTCTCTCTGTCTCAGGTTGTACTGGCTATTTACTGCTCTCCCTCTGTCTCAGGTTGTACTGGCTATTTACTGCTCTCTCTGTCTCAGGTTGTACTGGCTATTTACTGCTCTCTCTGTCTCAGGTGGTACTGGCTATTTACTGCTCTCTCTCTGTCTCAGGTTGTACTGGCTATTTACTGCTCTCTCTGTCTCAGGTTGTACTGGCTATTTACTGCTCTCTCTGTCTCAGGTTGTACTGGCTATTTACTGCTCCCTCTGTCTCAGGTGGTACTGGCTATTTACTAGGGCTGTGGCGATTCACTTATCTCCCGATTCGATACTATCACGATTCTTGGGTGCCGATTCGATTTATATTGCGATTCTTAAGTATTGCGATTCTACGATTATTGCGATTCGATATTACGATTTATTGCGATTTTTGTTTATTTTTTTCTTTTATTTTTTCAGTTTGTTTGCTTTTTTACACTAGATTAGAACATGGGAAAAGTTGAATCATACACTAGAGACTGTATATTATATATCATGAGTAGGGCTGGGCGATATAGTTAAAAACAGGGGCGGACTGGGATCATAATTCAGGCCGGGCATTAGATACCAAGCAGGCCAGGCCGATATGGGCCAACGCGCGTGAAATTTGGGCCGTTTGAAGCCAGATTTGGGCCGTTTGAAGTCCAATTTTACAATGAGATGCACCCACTTTAACCCTGAAGTGTAATTATTACTTCAGACTAACTAATAAAGTAATAAAACCACTAGTAAACCAGTAGGCGGCGCCTGGCCTGCTGTTCAGTGAGTGGCCTGACTGCAAGCACAAAAAAAAAAAAAAAAAAAAAAAAACAATTTTTTTTTGCGATTATCGATTCTGGAATAAAAGATCGATCCAAAAAATCGTGACATTAAAAATCGCGATACTTAGGTGAATCGATTTTTTCCCCCACCCCTACTATTTACTGCTCTCTCTGTCTCAGGTTGTACTGGCTATTTACTGCTCTCTCTGTCTCAGGTTGTACTGGCTATTTACTGCTCTCTCTGTCTCAGGTTGTACTGGCTATTTACTGCTCTCTCTGTCTCAGGTTGTTCTGGCTATTTACTGCTCTCTCTGTCTCAGGTTGTACTGGCTATTTACTGCTCTCTCTGTCTCAGGTTGTACTGGCTATTTACTGCTCTCTCTGTCTCAGGTTGTACTGGCTATTCACTGCTCTCTCTGTCTCAGGTGGTACTGGCTATTTACTGCTCTCTCTGTCTCAGGTTGTACTGGCTATTTACTGCTCTCTCTCTGTCTCAGGTTGGAATGAACTCCTCATCGCGTCGTTTTCGCACCGTTCGATAGCGGTCAAAGACGGGATCCTGTTGGCCACCGGGCTGCACGTGCACCGCAACAGCGCCCACAGCGCCGGAGTGGGAGCCATCTTTGACAGGTCATCATCACCATCATCACTAAGCCTTCATTATAGATCCAATAGTCACCTTATTTGAAAGCAGATTAAAGTATTACACATGTCAACTGCAAGAAGCAATTGTCATAATAGGAAGTTTGATGTCATATTAGCTTCTGCCTGTCAAATGGTTCTTACAGTCGCATTATCATTTATTTATGACTTGAAGTCTAGGAATAATGTGTAATTTCTATTGACAGACAGACAGACAGACAGACAGACAGACAGTCAGACAGACAGACAGACAGACAGACAGACAGACAGACAGACAGGCAGACAGACAGAGTCTAGGTGTATGATTCCCTTCTCCCTTTCTCTCTATATCTTCATACAGTACTTTTATATATAGGACTATACTATATATTTAATCATCTATATATAGGACTATACTATATATTTAATCATTTATATATAGGACTATACTATATATTTAATCATCTATATATAGGACTATACTATATATTTAATCATCTATATATAGGTCAGGACTATACTATATATTAAAAAATTATAGTATAGTCCTATATATAGATATAGTATAATCCTATATATAGATTATTAAATATATAGTATAGTCTTATATATACAGATTATTAAATAATTGAATAATCTATAGGACTATACTATATATTTAATGAGAGAGACAGAGAGAGAAAGAGAAGGAAATTGTACACCTAGACCTTAAGTCACAGGTGTGCTTATTGATTGACACCAATAATCATAAAATATGTACTCCTACAATAGAGTAGTCCCTGGTCCCACAGAAACACTACATTTCCCAGAAAAATAAATCCATGCTCACATTGGCCTCAGCCTGGAGCTGCAGAATGCACTGAGCTGATCCTGATCCACGCCAGAAGACGCCTCACTGGAGTCAGTCTGCACTGTCTGCTCAGCTGCATCTCTCCTCCAGTTGGTGTTAATGACTTGGAAAGCAGGAAACAACATTAAAAAAAAAAAAAAAAAAAAAAATAATAATAATAATAATAATAATAATAATATTTCAAAAGAAAATGTGGTCTGTCATAGGCTACTTTGTGGACTTAAGACCAGTGAATTTTGTG
The DNA here is from genome assembly GCF_964638095.1 of Poromitra crassiceps. Classification (NCBI taxonomy): domain Eukaryota; kingdom Metazoa; phylum Chordata; class Actinopteri; order Beryciformes; family Melamphaidae; genus Poromitra; species Poromitra crassiceps. Next base: position 28,217,162 of record NC_139629.1, read on the forward strand.
TGTGTGTGTGTGTGTGTGTGTGTGCGTGTGTGGGTGTCACACACACACACACACACACACACACACACCCTCCTGTTGCAGCAGAGATCAGTATGACAGATCGTTTGGCGCTGAGAGGTGTTGTCATCAAACCCCTATTAACGAGGTTTCCATATCTGGACTGTGCTGACTGCAGCACGCCAAAGGCCAGAGCCACTTTCATCCACTCGTCCTCTCTCTCTCCCTCTGTCTCCATCTCTTGTCTCTCTCTCTCCCTCTATTTCTCCCTCCCTCCCTCCCTCTCTCTCTCTCTCCCTCTCTCTCTACCCCTCTGGTCACCAAAAGTCTTTGTGCACACTCATTACAGCCAAGTGCAAGTTCACTTCCAAAGCACTCATCACAGCTCGGGCCGTTAACTGTGGCATGGAGCATGAAGATGCAGAGCACTGATAATGTTGAGTGATCTCCTCCTCTCTCCTGCAACCATACCAATGAAGAGGCTGTTCAACTTCAGCACTGGAGTCCCTTCTTTTTCCCCTTTCTTTTGCTACCGCTGTTGTTTCTCAGAGCAAATTGAATTAGGACGAGCTAAGAGCCACAATTGACTTTGCTGTCTGTGTGTGTGTGTGTGAGAGAGAGAGAGAGAGAGAGAGAGAGAGAGAGAGAGAGAGAGAGAGAGAGAGAGAGAGAGAGGGGGTCAGAGGGGTGAGAAGGTCGAGTTACTGCACACGCTGACACGCCCACCCGTGATGTCACACGCAGATGACACGCCCACCCGTGATGTCACACGCAGATGGAGTGGGAGTGTCGGTGTTAGATTACAGATCATGTTTACCCTGTGGCTTTCGTGGCTTTCCTTTTATGAAAACCATCTACTAAATATAATTACTCAGCCTGCACTGTTGTAAACTTTTTCCAGCGATTTAACTGTGCCTATGTGGGCTGTGAATAGCAGTTGAGTGTGTATTTTGAATACAGTAGAGTTGTATTTGCAATTCATTTTTTAGTGTTTTATTCTATTTGGAGTAACAGATGGGTGGGGTTTACTGGCTATGAATAGAGCAGATGAACTCTTATAAGTCGATCAGAAAAATGGAGCAAAATCGACTCACATTGTTTCCTTGATATACAATTTCTGACAGTCAGAGATGGGAAAGGTACACACTTTCTTTACTTAAGTAGAAGTACAGGTAATTGTGTAAAAAAAGTCAGGTACTGATTCAACTTAATTACTCAAGTAAAAAGTAAAAAAAAGTACAGGCTCTGAAATGTACTCAAGTATGAAGGTAAAAAGTATTTTCTGTGCCAGGCAAATAGAAACTCACATCATATGAATATAATTCAAATAATATTAAACATAAAATATGCATAAAGACTATACTTTGATTAATAAGTACTCTATGATGTTGAATAAGCCAGATATCTTACTCTTTGTTTCTGACTTTCTTTTGTTACTGTTTTGTGCTCAGAGTGCTCACAGAACTGGTGTCCAAGATGAGGGACATGCAGATGGACAAGACAGAACTGGGGTGCCTACGAGCAATCGTCCTATTCAACCCAGGTAACACACTTCAGCTTTCAATGTGGAACCAAAAGGCCTAGTCAATCCATCATGATGAAGGAATGATCTAACCAGACACTGTGAGGCTTTGCTGACAGTATAATCACATCTTCATTTGTCTTGTAGCATTTGCAAAATAGGCTTGTAAAAGGAGGGAGTGTGTTAAAGCAGTAGACTATGGTTGTATAGACGCTTTTCACAGAATTGTCATTCCTGTCCTAGGAGTATTGACAGTCCAATCCTACTGTAATTAGCAAACACTGCAACAGGAACTGAGCTGGGGTTCAATTCAGAATGTTTATGTTGTCAAGTTAAAACCGTCTATATATAAACCAGTGATTCTCAATGTCAATTTACTACACATCAGATATTGACCCCCATTTAATGAGAGTTTGTCTCTCGGCCCCAAATCTAAGAATAGAGTTAGATATTGTTCCGTGAGACAACAGAAAAACTATGATGAAAATAGTCATTCTTCTACATTCTCCAACTGTGTTAACTTCTTGTAAATTAAATAATGGAGAAAATGAACAATTCATAAATTCACTGGGGACCCCCCTGGTGGTCCCCGGACCGCATGTTGAGAACCACTTTGAAAGGCAGCTGAATATTTATAACTATGAGTGGGAAGAAGGGAAATGCTTAAAAAGAGCATGCGCGCTCATCAAACAGCTTCCTTGGTTAAAAGTATAAAGGTAAAAAAAAAAATGCCATCACTGCCTCATGAAGATAATATTATAAGAGGGATTCTGTAGAATGCAGCATAGTATTATTGTTATTGCTGTTAGTTATTCTTCATCATGTATTATTATTTTATTATTTCTGTGTGTGTGTCTCCGCAGATTCTAAAGGTCTGTCCAACCCAGGTGAGGTGGAGGCTCTGAGAGAGAAGGTGTACGCCTCTCTGGAGGCCTACTGCAAACACAAGTACCCCGAGCAGCCCGGCAGGTCGGCTATGTGCTGCTTCTTCTGCTTCTTCTTCTCTCTTTTTTTTTTTTTTTTTTTTTGCTCGCTCTCTCTTTACACAAGGTTTCTTCTTCTTCTTCACAAAGAATTTGGGTTGTATTTATGTAGCACTGAAATAACAAGAAACGGATACAATTTAAACAAGACATGATGGAAGGAGCTCATTCCTCATCATCTTTCACTCACATCTGTTTTCACCATGTGCTCGCCAGTCAGCAAGACCATGTGCTCGCCAGGCAGCAAGACCATGTGCTCGCCAGGCAGCAAGACCATGTGCTCGCCAGTCAGCAAGACCATGTGCTCGCCAGGCAGCAAGACCATGTGCTCGCCAGTCAGCAAGACCATGTACTCGCCAGGCAGCAAGACCATGTACTCGCCAAGCAGCAAGACCATGTGCTCGCCAGGCAGCAAGACCATGTGCTCGCCAGTCAGCAAGACCATGTGCTCGCCAGTCAGCAAGACCATGTGCTCGCCAGTCAGCAAGTGAATTGTTGGCTGTTTTTCACATAATAGGCCTCTATCATTTTCCCTTTGCACTGAAACGGACACGGCGCATTAGGTCATTTTTGGGGGGAAACATTGAACGTCAGAAAACGTCCCAAAAAAATGATTTCTTTAAAAGGCCGAGTCTGTGATTGCATTTTGGCAGCTCCTGTTGAAACACTGTGTTCAGTGTTTATTTACATAGTGATTTATTGGATTGAAAACGTGTTTTTTTTTAAAACTCATTTACAGTTGAGCACTTGATGAAATGGCAGTGAGTGACAGTGAAACATGGATTTATTTTGAAGGTGTAAGGCACTTGGTGCAGCTTCAAGATGGAAAAGAACGTGCTTTGGAAAAGATCCTGCACCTCGATTCATTTTAGGCAGAGCCTGTCCTACAGTTGAGAAAGGTTGAACACAAAATGTTTTGCACGCCGACGGAATTCATGGGTTTCAGTCACTGAACGTTTTTGTTGTGGTCGCCATCTTGAGGAGCGAAACACTGCACACAACTTCTTAGTACCTTAGTTGCAAGTCTATGGGAGGACTGTACAAACCACGCCCTATTTGAACTACTCTTTTATACTTTGTGCTACAAACTCCATTCAAACTTTAAACACGTCAACGCATTTAGTACTTTATTATTCTTATTCCGCTTTTTGATACCTTTTGTTACTTTTGAGAAATCACATTTTATGTTTTATACTTTATTCAGCGTATATAATGGGAGTCTATGGAACCAGCCTAGAGTGTATAATGTCACTCTACCAGACTTTTGACTAAATTCACACATTTTAAAACTGGGACAGTTCACACAACTTTTCACTATATATTATACATCAAACCCTTCAGCTACTTCTGCTCTCACTCACAATGTCAAAGTATGTATGGTTTTGGAGGTATTAATGTTTGACACTAGTGTTTCCTATCAGTCGACTTCTCTCCCTCATGAATTCCATTCATGAGATTATCTGATCCAGCACAGCTGTCGTGGATTACTCTTTAAGACACTAACCAGCACCACCTGGGTGCAATTGCGCCTGCACCCTGATTGGCCGGACTCGGCTATATAATCTACTCTCAGGTGCGGCGCGCTTGCTCTTCTGATTTCCAGCCAGCAGACAGATGTATGTTGTCGTGTGAGACTGAAGTAGACGTGTGTTGGACAGAGAAGGAAAAAGCATAGCCATAGCCTACTTACTTAGAGTAGAGAGCTGGTCGTGAGCGGCTCCTCTCCATGCTTTCAGTGTTGTTCACACACTGTTACTTGACCGTTGTGTTGTGTTGTGACTGGAATCCGCCCACGGCGGAGGAACGTTGCAGCAGCAAAAGCAGGCTGGGGCAGGCGGCAGCGGTAGCAGCGAGTCTGTGGTCCGTGTGCTGTCCTGTTAGTCCCCTCCCTCAGGAAACCTGGGTTACATCGTAACCATCCGTTCCACTCTTTTTCTAATTGCGGGGGGCATCTCGTTTCAAATCGGTCCTGAAGATGCCGCCGCAACAGTCAACTGAAATGAAATAAAGTGTGCAAAACTCGGCCGTTCATTTGTCTGAACTACTAAGATTTCCTTTTTCCCGTCATCCTCATCCACCTGTCATGTATAATAACTCTGATGTGTTTCCATCTGTCTTGTGTGGCAGGTTTGCGAAGCTGTTGCTACGGTTACCGGCACTGCGCTCCATCGGCCTGAAGTGTCTGGAGCACTTGTTCTTCTTCAAGCTCATCGGCGACACGCCCATCGACACCTTCCTCATGGAGATGCTAGAGGCGCCCCATCAAATGACATAATGGTGGACGGGGTTAAGCCCTCTTACCCCCCTCCCTCCTGTCCCGCCGCCCCTCCCACATCCTCCGCCCGCCGGCCCTGGATGACCTTTGAACCCCCTCCGCCGGCCCTGGCTAACAGGGGAGCGGGCGACCTTTGAACCCCCTCCCCAGCAAGACAGACACATGGACGGAGAAACGCCCCGGGGCGGGGCCAAGCCTGCCTCTCCCTCCCTCGCTCCCCTCTCTCCTCGGCTCCCTTTGACGTGTTTCAAGAGAAAAAAAACTAAAGAATTCATCATGTCTATGGGTCTGTTTTATACCTTGTACAAATATATAAATAAGAAATATATATATGACAATTCATGAGAGAAAATAAGTGACAACGGTGGACTGAATTGAGGACGGACTGAGGATAAAAGAGATGTATTGAGCCATTGTTTCGGTCTTTTTCTTTCAATCTTGACAAACAAAGCGGAGATGATCAGGTCTGAAACACCCGCAGCAGGTGTCTTCTAAACAGTGGTGACATCAGGTCTGAAACACCCGCAGCAGGTGTCTTCTAAACAGTGGTGATGTCATAATTGTTGGACACTCATCAAGAGTCGTGATCGGGACAATCTTCTGTCTTGGACTTGTCGAAGAGCCTCGGTGCCGCCTGGTCCGCCCCCAGACTGGGACCGGAGCCCTCTGTCTTTCAGGACAGAACTTGGGGGAGGACTGGTGGAGGGGTGAGGGGAGGACTTCTCTGTTCCTGTCCGATTCAGCCGGTCCGGGACAAGTCGGGTTCCGCACTAGCTGATTTGAAGTGTACGCTTTCAGAAGAGGACTCAGAGGCGGGTCTAACAAGACTGCACGTGTGCTCAACTCAGGTCTCTGCCCAAATCCAAACAATTAAATCATGTCTTACTCTATTAGCACTGTGTAACACAACACTGTGTAACACAGTAACAGCACTGTGTAACAGCACTGTGTAACACTGTAACAGCACTGTGTAACACAGCACTGTGTAACACTGTAACAACACTGTGTAACACAGCACTGTGTAACACTGTAACAACACTGTGTAACACAGCACTGTGTAACACTGTAACAGCACTGTAACACAGCACTGTGTAACACTAACAGCACTGTGTAACACTGTAACAGCACTGTGTAACACAGCACTGTGTAACACTGTAACAGCACTGTGTAACACAGCACTGTGTAACACTGTAACAGCACTGTAACACAGCACTGTGTAACACTGTAACAGCACTGTGTAACACAGCACTGTGTAACACTGTAACAGCACTGTAACACAGCACTGTGTAACACTGTAACAGCACTGTGTAACACAGCACTGTGTAACACTGCACGGTGTAACACTGTAACACAGCACTGTGTAACACTGTGCAACACAGCACTGTGTAACACAGCACTGTGTAACACAGCACTGTGTAACACAGCACGGTGTAACACTGTAACACAGCACTGTGTAACACTGTAACAGCACTGTGTAACACTGTAACACAGCACTGTGTAACACTGTAACACAGCACTGTGTAACACTGTAACAGCACTGTGTAACACAGCACTGTGTAACACTGCACGGTGTAACACTGTAACACAGCACTGTGTAACACTGTGCAACACAGCACTGTGTAACACCGGGGAAGGACACTACATTAGCCCAGCGATCAGCCCTTCAGTAGATGTATGGATTGATGGGAGTGGAGATGAGCTGGGAGACCTCGATATGGACAAGGTGTGCCGTTCTTTCTGCCCACGGAGAAAAGCAACCATGGGCACAAAGACGCTACCTTCTGGACGGTTGTTACGTCAGCCTCGCACTAGCTTTACGCTACACGAGCGTTGTTACGCCCAGCCTCGCACTAGCTTTACGCTACACGAGCGTTGTTACGCCCAGCCTCGCACTAGCTTTACGCTACACGAGCGTTGTTACGCCCAGCCTCGCACTAGCTTTACGCTACACGAGCGTTGTTACGCCCAGCCTCGCACTAGCTTTACGCTACACGAGCGTTGTTACGCCCAGCCTCGCACTAGCTTTACGCTACACGAGCGTTGTTACGCCCAGCCTCGCACTAGCTTTACGCTACGCGAGCGTTGTTACGCCCAGCCTCGCACTAGCTTTACGCTACACGAGCATTGTTACGCCCAGCCTCGCACTAGCTTTACGCTACACGAGCGTTGTTACGCCCAGCCTCGCACTAGCTTTACGCTACACGAGCGTTGTTACGTCAGCCTCGCACTAGCTTTACGCTACACGAGCGTTGTTACGCCCAGCCTCGCACTAGCTTTACGCTACACGAGCGTTGTTACGCCCAGCCTCGCACTAGCTTTACGCTACACGAGCGTTGTTACGCCCAGCCTCGCACTAGCTTTACGCTACACGAGCATCACCGGATGCTCTGAAAGGCTTTGAATGGGTGCAGATTTAGTTTTGTTCTTTTCAAACATTTGGTCTCCGTCACGATCTTCAGATCACAAAAATGTCTGAAGCTTGGATGGCTGGAATGTGAATGGATGGCGTCATCCTGTGTGACGGCCTGTGAGCTCCTCTCGTCCCTCTCCCTCCCGCGCTTCTCCTTTCATGTCCATCTCAGCAGCACACCATCAGCACCTCCACAACTCACTCATCCCTTGGCACCCTGCAGTGGGATCCTAGCTTTAGAACGCCTTCTATCTACCTGGACAGAACGTTACAGCCGTATACAGTATTGATGGTATTTTTGGTTTTTCATTGAAATGACAGCAATGCGCAAATTACCTCCGTTTCCATCCCTCAAGACTTTCAGTTGTCGACACTTCCTCGGCCCCAGGTTCCTCGGCCGAGCTTCGGGCTTGAAGCGTTTTCGTGGGAGAAGTGCTTGTTGTTGCAGCAGAGCCATTGTTTGTTTGATTGTTTGTTTGTTTGATTGTTTTTTGTTACTTGGCACTTAACCTCATGACAGTGGAGTCAGGTTCCTTCACAGAGAGCTGGTGCGATGTAACTCTGGGGGGCGGACTTTGGCCGAGGCCTGGTCCAGGAACTCCCTAATGTTTTGCCTGTTCTTCCTCAGAGGTATACACAACACTCAACTCTCTCTGCACTTCTCTGGACAACCAAGTGTCATTTAAGTCAAACCGAAATGTTCAATATCTCCATGCTATGTATAAATATGTTATATGCCCATATTCTGCTTTTCCCCCTTTTCTTTTAATGCTGCAGCTGCTGCAAAACTATGCATTGTGCGCATTTCCAAAGATTGTCCATAGAGCGTTTTGCATTTTGATAGTAATGGTGTGGCTTGAACTGGTCTGCTATTATAACGTTTAAAGGACAAAACCAGTATTTTTGAGATGTGGGTCCGCTCCTTGATGGGAGTAAATACCTTAGACAGTTATTCAGTATTTTGTCCAATTATTCAGATATTTGAGTCATTTTTTGATTCATTTTCGCCTGATGGATTATACGTTTATTTTTTTAAATGCAACTGGAATAGTAAGTGTCAAATAGCTGTTCTCCCTCTTTTTCGAGAGTGTATTTTGGAACAGTGGAGACGTTTCAAAAAGAAAAAAATTGAATCTAATGTGATCTTTGTGGGTGTTTTTGATGCACAGCCAGTGATTAAAATAAATGCCAATTAAAATCTGAGGTATTAACTCCTACCAAGGCAACAATGGGGACTGTTTCACAGACATGCATTGACTTCACTGGAGATCTCCATTTCACTGGAGATCTCATTGGGAAAAACAAAGTAAGACTATGTGGATCCATGTCTGTGACACTGATCCTCAGATGTTTTCTTCTCTTTGGAAGAAGAAGCGAGGACCAGGTTTGGGCGACTGTGTTGAGAGGGTCAGATGGACTTCAGGCAGGATTACAACCTTTACTTTGAGACAAGAGGAGTTTGGACCAGAGAGAGTGAGAGATACGGCGGCTATGGAAGAGCTGTGACTTCCCCCTAGTGGAAGAGATGCAGCACTGCAACATTACTTGAATTTTATACAAGTATTTAATCAGACAAAAGATGGCACTTTTTCACAGCGTTATCATCAATGTTGATATTCCCTTTGGTGAGACAAAACCTCGGTGTTTGTGCTTGTTGAGACTGAAAAAGTAGCAATAACCTCAGTACGATTCTAATGGCTTGTTCTTTGTACAACTCGTTGATTTCAGTGAGGTGGCCTGTGTGATTATGAACTATCCAGGTGACAGTATTGACTGCCAGCGTGAGCTCAGTTTACAGTATTTATATTCTGGAAAAATGATACTTGTCTGTCTGTAAAATGAATAAGGAAAAAAAAAAGAAATTTGAATTTGCTCATAAATGTTTTCAACCTAAGCACTATGGCAGAGGGAAGTTTTATTCTTGCCAGATTTTACTGACAAATTGTTTTCTATAAGAGACCAGATTAGGCTAGATTTAGTGATTTTGTTTTAGAAGAATGTTGCAGATTTCATGCATGGCCCACTTTGGTCTCAAAATGAAGAGAAACACATATTCCCATACTGGTATTTATCGTTTGTTTCCCCAATAGGGTGACACAACTTTTCAAATGAATATCCTCCTGTCCTCTTAAAGGGACACTCCACTGAAAGCAATGCTGATTGGTTTAGCACATAATCGCACACATATATCTAACTCTCAATAACTGTCACACTAAAAGAATGCCCGCAAAACTGTTTGCAGTTTACGGATGTGTGAGATTATGTGCTAAATAAATCAGCGTTGTTTCTCAGTGGACTGTCCCTTGAAGAGATATCTCCTCTTGAGCTGATAGTTTACTGTGTGACCCCAGGTATCTTAAGCCATAAGTGGATGTTGTGCAAGCTCACTCTCCTGCAGGAATGGACAGAGAAGGGTCTTCTTGACTAGATAATGAAAGTATCACCTAGGTAGAATGATTACCTACATACATGCTTTATAACATAAAGCTATATTTTGTTTATATGTATATGTGTATATATTTATAAATATATATCTATAAATCTGTTCCTTGAGTATTTCCAGTCAATATCGCAAGAGGGAGACAAGTCTTTCAGACCAAACTGTACCGCGCCAGGTGAGAAGCCTTGGTGTCACTCAACTCAGAGTTTTATGCTGTTTTTCAAAAAAATATCGTCAAGAGGATTTTTGCATTTGACCTTGACTTTATACAAGCTCAATCTCAATCAACCAGCAGAATAGCTTTTTTAGCAGCTCTAAACTCAAAAGAACCAGCTCTCAGCAGTTTATGGGACCTCCAAAAGTAGCAAAAACAAAAGATAAAAAAGGTTAACAGACTTTAAGCCCTCCAAAATGTGTGTTGCTTGGCTATTGTATGTTCAAAAATGTAATCAGGAAAAGCTGAGCTTGTGACACAATCGCCGCTTTCTTTGTTGCATAGAGACAGTAAAAATGTTCAAGAAAACAATGGAAAAAGATCTATTTTTGTACAAAGGTAATTTTATCCCTTGCTTATGTACTCTGTTCCCCCCCCCCCCCCCCTTTCTTCTGTGGGCTGTTGTATACATTGTGGAAATGTTCATTTGAAAAAGGCAACAAAAAATATTTTTCAGATTGAAAAGGTAGGCTGAGACGAGCGGTCGGCACTCGTGCCACATTTACTTTGCCCTTTTCAACCTGTCGCTAGCAGATGGGAATGTCCTCTTTCATTCTATTTTGTCTATTTTTAAGGAGATGGAATTTTGTCATCTGTTCTTTGTGGGTTGTTCTCTGATGTTCTATCTTTCATGGACAGAAAAAAAGGTTATTAAAAAAAACTTAAAGTGAACTCGATTGCTGCCGTGTAATTCTCTAGAATGTGAAAGGTGCATGCAAAGGGGTGAAATCATGTCAACACTTTTCCACATGTATTCTGTGCAGGGCTGCATCTAACGGTTGTTTTCTTATCGATTTATCTGTCAATTATTTTCTCGACTAATCGATTAAATGTTTGGTCTGTAAAATGTCACCAAATGGTGAAAAATGTCAATCACTTTTCCCCCAAAGCCCCAGATGACATCCCGAAATGTCTTTTGTCCTCCTGACCAACAGTCCACAACCCAAAGACAGTTTACGGTCATAGAACTGTCACACTTAATGTTTAATCAATTATAAAAGTTGCCAATTTACTTTCTACCCATCAACTGATTAATCAACGATGCAGCGCTATTTCTGTCAGTTGTGATCTCTCCAAGCAGTTCAGCAACTATCAAAATCATTCATTTATGACAATATAGAACTTATAAAAGTGTTTATTATCAAGTCACAGGTTATAGCTGTCAAATGAAAAAGTATATCCCACAAAATCCAGGTCAACTAAATGTTGGGAAAAAAAATGAAGACTAGGCTAAAGTACAAATCACAATACATGTCAATGTAATCATGTACAAAATCTACAACAAATAACGGCCTTTGGTCACATTTGGTACATTGTAGGCTGTTGTTTTAACAGAACTATTACAACAGGGTTAGGAGCAACTTGAGAACAGAAAGGGTCTCGGAATTCATATATTCCAGTAAGATAACTCAGTTCATAACCATTATTAACATCATTTTATTCCGCTTCTCAGTAATACTGATACAACTGGAATACATATTAAAAGATAATATAACAAGAACATATTTTCAACTACCCTTTGTTTATCAAACGTGATGTTGTACCCCCTTAAAGTAATTGTACTTCCACATACTGCACAGATACAATGGCAAAATTAAGGTCAAACCAAATCAATCACACAAGACCAAATAAAAGGAGCTGGTACAGAGCCATGACATCAGAAGGAGCTGGTACAGAGCCATGACATCAGGATGACATCAGGATGACGTCATGACATCAGGAATAATGCAGACTCACAAAACAGTGGAGCACCGAGACACTGGGATAGAGTATAAACACTGCTGGAAAACGTGACGAAAAGGCGTCCATTTGAATAACTGCACTTGAAATGAGACTCTGGCACATATTGAAAGAAAGGTGGAGATGATCAAGTACTTCACATGCGACGAGGGGCATAAGCCCAATGCAGAACCGACTGCGTTTTGAGGGTGAGGCTGATGGCGAAGGTCTCAACTCATTTGGTTCTCCTTGCTGAGGTTCATTACCTAAAAGTCTTCTGTTTCCAGCAGGTGTTACAAAAAAGGTCCTCTTTTCTGACAACAAAAATGTAGAAAAATGGAATATAAAACAAGGCAAGAGCAGCCCCGGGAGATCCCAAGACCTTAGCAGTCGCTTCTCCACAGTTTGATGGTTTTGTCGTTTTCTAATGCTGCAGATGCAATGATGTTCTCTGTTGGGTGGCAGGCGGTGGAGATGACTACATCTGAAAAGAACAGAGGAGAAAGGACAATGAAACTAAGGCATTGATGCATACTGGCTAGGGATGTTCATCAATTATCGAAAATCGATAATTGATCGTTAAGGAATTGAATCGATCATGTGGAATTTGGATCGATTATTGTTATTATTAATATTATTATTTTTTGCGGACTAGGTTTGGGTGGAATTCGTTCCTCCTCGCCCCACTCCATTGCACAGCCGACTAACGTGAGGTGGAGCTTCATATAGTCTCTAGTTTTCTGGCTGGGCACGGGCCTTTGTGCCAACAAAACTGTTTTAAACATGGGGAATTCACACCGGCATGCCGGGGACACAAACAAACACACCCAGCGGTCTGTGGACCTCAGTGAGGCTCCGGCCTGTTGATTTGACTCGTGCTGTCAGCTAAGCTGGAAGACGCCGATTGCCTTACATCATGTAACCTGACATGTAACATGTTTGTTTACCTGGCCACAGCGCTAGTGTCTGATATTCTTACTACACAGCCGCAACGCCATTATAGCTGGCCGAGAACGCGCAATGTTATTACCAGACCAGAGTAAAATATATATATATATATATATATATATATTATTATTATTATTATTATTATTACGCTATCGATAATCGATAATTGATCGTTAATTTTTCCCGATTTTCGATTATGGACATTTTTCAAAATGAACATCCCTAATACTGGCATAATCAAACAATCAGGCTTTGTGTCCATTTTAACTCAAGCCATGTACTGTGTGTTAAATATTCAAGATGCATAGTGAAGCATCATGCAAACTTTAGAATCATTATATAGAGAAATTATTTCTTTACATACAGAAATAAGTATCTATCTTAACACACAATTTAATTTTGCATTTAGTCGTAAAACCATAGTTTTCCAAAAGCAAGTGAAAAAATATTCCACTGGGTTTCGAAATATTATCTCTACGACCTTCATACCCCTAGCTATGCTCTCTTTTCCCTAACCCCAACCCTTTCCCTAACCCTAACCCTAACCCCAACCCTTTCCCTAACCCTAACCATTGATGTTGTTCAGTGTAACTGAAAACATACTACGGTGACAAGTATGACGTACCACTTGAACTAGTGACCTTCCACGACTTCGATTAACATTTAGGCTACCTTCAACTTAGAACGAGTGCCTAAATACAGATAATGTCTGTGATACTCCAGCTAACTTTTTGGGCAACACAGATTTTTTTAAATATAACTCAAACAACTGTTCCAGTCTAATTGAAGCCACAACATTTCAGACTGGAAGTTAGTGTTGTTATGATCCCTGGCAATAGAGAGGTCCAGGAACGAGTCCGGAAATCATCGATGCTAACAGCCCTGGTTCTTCACAGTTTTCGCCTATGGGAGTTTTGAATGGGTTTTTGGCGCGATGCTTCTAATAATCTCTCTGGGCAACGCTGGCTTAATCAAACGCGAACCAGTGTTTAGTAACATCATCTTCACACATGAAGACCACTTTTATGAGTTTTGAAGCTTTTATGTGCCGTTAAAAGGGTGGCTAGCTAGCAAACGGCTAAATGAGACTACAATGTCGACGCGGATATTATACGTCATCACGAGTGAACGCGGAAATTCTTTCTCTCGCGCCTTCGCGTGGACGCCTATTGCGACACTGTCGTGTAGTTCTGGATTAGCTTAGCACAAGCTTTTTACTTCTAGGGCTCGCATTTACGCTACAAAACTCATGAAAGTGGTCCTCATGTGTGAAGATTATCCCGCTGAACCTTGGTTCGCGTTTGATTAAACTTGCGTTGCCCACAGACCTTATTTGAAGCATCGCGCCGAAAACCCATTCAAAAATCCCATAGACAGAAACAGTGAAGAACCAGGAAGTTCGGGACTTCCGCATTCAGCCTACAAAAATACGTCATCCCTGGAGCTCTCTATATGTGCAGCATCAGTGTAACGCATCTCTCCTGTACCTGTATGGCCCTGGAGCTTCTGGACAATCTCCTTGGTCTGCAGGTTCCAGATATAAACCATGTTGTCTTCTGAGCCAGACACAATCCACTGGAAGACAGTAGGCTGCTGTTATTATCTTTGGGTTTGGGTGAAATTAGTTGCACACATACTGTGCAAGTGAGACCAAGAAGTGCCATGGGGTAGAAATGCCATGGGGTTTATAAAAATGTCTTGGATCTCCAAAGAATTAGAAATAAGACATTAGATATCCTGTGTGTGTTACATCAAACATCAGCTGTTAACACTCATGCATACCGCGACGAGGCTCCTTACCTTTCCACCTGTGACAGAGAAATTTGCGAATATGCAGTACTTCTCGTTTTTATGGCCGCTGTACGTTTTCAAGCACTGAAATGGAAAATGAACAGTGAAAAGTTGAGATGGCTATATTGCACCAAATGAACAATGTCACCTTAGCAAGTAATTTTAATAATGTTTTCTCTATTCTTCCCCCCCGTCTTTTAAGGAAATGACAAGAAAAATCTGTTCGCATGATGAGATAATTTCACTTAATGTTACACAACTTAGGCCGAATACAAACAATATGCAAGGCAAACATTTGTGTGCTTCCGAAAATATAATTTAAATAAAATATAAAACTAGAACGACCGCAACGCGGACTTATGCCTCCGCCATTAGTTCATTCTTGAGTCCAAATCGCCATTTGAGGCAAATTGGAAGAAATTCCGTCAAGGCGCTCCTGTGATGTTGCGTTACAGAGCTTGGAAATTGGGTGTGTGAGAGGTCACAGTGACCTTGAACTTTGACCACCAAAATCTAGTCAGTTCATCCTTGAGTCCAAGTCGATGTTTGAGACAAGTTTGATTAAATTGGGTCAAGGCATTCCTGAGATATCGCGTTAACAAGCTTGAAAATGGCGTTCGAGAGCTCACCTTGACCTTTGACCTTTGACCTTTGACCACCAAAATCTAATCAGATCATCCTTGAGTGTAAGGCGATGTTTGAGGCAAATTTGATGAAATTCCGTCAAGGCATTCTTGAGATATCGCGTTAACAAGCTGGAAAATGGCATTTGAGGTCACAGTGACCTTGACCTTTGACCTTTGACCACCAAAATCTAATCAGTTCATCCTCGAGTCCAAGTCAATGTTTGAGACAAGTTTGATTAAATTCCGTCAAGGCATTCCTGAGATATCGCGTTAACAAGCTTGAAAATGGCGTTCGAGAGGTCACAGTGACCTTGACCTTTGACCTTTGACCACCAAAATCTAATCAGATCATCCTTGAGTCTAAGTCGATGTTTGAGGCAAATTTGATTCAATTCCGTCCAGGCGTTCCTCAGATATCGCGTTAAACATCGTACGGACGGACGGACGGACGTACGGACGGACAACCCGGATCCATAATGCCTTCGGCCTGGCTATCGCCGGCGGAGGCATAAAAATAAATAAGAATACATAGAATTTACACGATTGTCAAACATGCTTACTTTTCCTTTGCTGTAGTCCCAAAGCTTCAGTGTGCTGGGAAATAAAAGTAAACAATTACATGCCTGCAAATGAAAACATCAAACCAACAAAAAATAAAGTAATCATGACAGTTTTCATTCATATACAACTGCTGCTGGTGAAACCATCTATAACAAGAAGCTGATGCACAGCATCATGACCAGTGGTGTAGTGCTGCCTAGAGAAGTGGGTGTGCTCTTAGCTATTAGTTTTCTGCTAAAGCTAATATTTAGTTACAGCTGATCAAACAATAGCTAGCTACATATTCCTCCACTCTCCTTGCCCTGCGCATCGGAGGGGATTTAGAAGTGGCTACGCTCAATGCAGACTGAAATATAAGAACCCTGCACTAGACCACTGATAATGACTAAGATTTGAAGATGAGAAGTGATGAGTTCAGGCAATACTCACTTATCCAGTGTAGCAGCAAGGATATATTTGCCATTAGGAGAAAACTTCACAAACGACACAGGCGGGTTATCATCATCTGTCATAAACACAAAACGATAGTGAGGAAATTAACACGTGGCTAGAGGCGACTACTGTCGTAACCAATTACCTGGTACAGTGGCTGCATACACTGTCTCCAGAAAATATTTGAACCCATTGACTTTTATTCCTGTATTTCATGTTGTTACAGCCTGAATTCTAAATTTATTTAATTTGGATTTTTTCCCCCTCACTGGTCTACATAGAACAAAACGTTGCAGGTTACAGGGAAATTTGAATGACAGTAAAGTGTTTGGAATTGCAGGCTGCAGGGGAGTTTGAATGATGGACATCTGTTCATAATTAGATCACATTTACAGGGACTTTCCTGCACAGACCCAACAGACTTTTCATATCTTTGCTGGCGTTTGGCAGAAACAAAGTACACAGGAAAATGGGGGAGGATGGTTTGCAGGTTACTCTTTCCTTTCATTTCAAATCATAAGAAGTAAATCATACACGAATGGTAATGAAACGTCAAACTCATTGGCCTGTGGCAGACTCCATCATTAGATCCCTGACGAGGGCTACTTACTTTACCCAAACATTGTGTCGTTTCTTACATTCTTGTAAGTGAAGAATGTGGGAGTCTACTCATCTTCACCTAGACCTTCATTAGGGAAATGGAAACACTATGGAAGTTCCCAGACCCTTCCTGGAGCTGATCATCCAACCAAACTAAGCAACTGGGCCAGGAGGTGTGAGGACAGGACCGGTCTGACAGAACTACTTCCTTGGCTGCAAAGCACTTCACAAAAGCGGGCTTGATGACAGAGTGGCCAGAAGGTAATTGGTGGGAAATCACCAGATGCCCCACGATACGATATTATCACGATACTTAAGCCACGATACGATTATTGCGATATATTGAGTATTGTGATATATTGTGATTTATTACCTTTTTTTCAACTGCAAATGATGTCGCCAAAGGGAAAAAACGTTGTCAACATCGGTTTTATCTAATGAGATAAAGTTTCCAGTCTGTTCATCTCATTTCAATCGTTTTTATTGCAGCAACATGGGATTGTCAAGCTGACAGACTGTCATAAAAGCCTGTCATGAATGTTGCATGCACTTGACATTTTGTATAATAAAATATCACGATACTATGCAGTATCGATTCCCTACTAAAAAAATACAAATAACATGACACTATTATTGGAGTTTGCAAAATGCCATGTGAAAGACTATTCTGATGAGACAAGTGCAAAGTGCTATACAGACAGTCCAT
The DNA here is from genome assembly GCF_964638095.1 of Poromitra crassiceps. Taxonomy (NCBI): domain Eukaryota; kingdom Metazoa; phylum Chordata; class Actinopteri; order Beryciformes; family Melamphaidae; genus Poromitra; species Poromitra crassiceps. Next base: position 28,234,386 of record NC_139629.1, read on the forward strand.
TAGCATGTAGCAGCATGGCTAAAGTAAAGAGCGCTGGTGGCAGCATCATTCTGTGTGTCTTTCAGAGGCAGGGATTGGGAGACTTTTAAGGACAGAGGGAAAATAATCGATAAATGAATAAAGCCAAATGAGACTGGTGTGAGGATTGATGTTCCAACAGGACAAAGCCCCCAAATCAATACTGGAGTGATTTCAGAACAAGAATGTGAAAAGTCCTTGAGTGATTAGGCCAAAGCCTCCACTTGTATCCCATTGGAAATCTGTGGAAGGACTTGAAGATAGCGGTCCAGACTCTCAGCAGCCAATCTGACAAAGCTTAAGCAGATATGCAAAGAACGTTGGAAGGAAAAATAGCAAGATCCTCATGTGAACTGCCAAGCTGAAGCAGACCTATCCAAGTATTGACTCAAGAGGGTTGAATACATATTTAAATGTGATTTCTGTATGTCATTTCCAATACATTTCAAAATAAAATGTTTTCATTTTGTTGTTCTGAGCTTTTTGTTTTGCACTGCTATAACAACAACTACAACAACAATAATAATAATGATGATGGTCCATTTAGTCTGCTTTGAATTCAGGCTGCACAAACTACAGAACAAGTCAAGGGGTTTGATTATTTTGTGAAGGCGGAGCTTACCTATGAGTGTTTTTAAGCACTGCCCTGACGCTGTGTCCCAGATTCGGCTGTGAATGTAAAAAAGAACAAGAAAAAATAAGAAGTCTTTCTGTCTTGTCTTTCTGTCTGTCTGTCTGTAGGATATCTCAAAACATTATGAACAGATTTGCATGCCATGACACTTTGTGGGAAAGCAAGTCATGAGCCAACTTAGAACAGATTAACTTTGCACGCCCACTGGCCAAAAGGGGGCATGGCAATGGGTGTGGCCAATCACAAAAAGCTGCTGATACTGATGGCGTATACTTACACAGCTTAATATTTCAAAATGAATCAAACTCAGTGTGTTAAACTGTGTTGAACTGCTGTCAAGTTGATATATGATTATATATTGAATATTTTCCTCACCAGAGGCCGTCGTAGCTACTGGACACGATCAGGGAGCCGTCTCGGTTGAAATGAACCTGAAGTGGAAGAAAAGTCATCACACTGACTGGTAGCGTGTCCTAGTGAGATGGTCCAACAGAAATCATCATCGAATGTTTGTGAAAAGAGAAAAGACTTACAGCGGACACGGGGTCAGAGTGGGCTGGCAATGTTTTCAAACATTTACCCGTCTTGACATCCCATATCCGTACACTCTCATCAACTAGAAGCACAAAACAAACGTTTTGATTTATTTTCTAACAGTTTCTCTCCCATTTTCTCTCCAATTGCAATTGGCCAATTCCACCCGGTAGTTGCTCCAGCCCCCTCTGCCGATCTGAGTTGTAGACTAGCACATGCTTCCTCCAATACATGTGCAGTCGCCAGCTGCTTCCTTTCACCTGACAGTGAGGAGTTTCACTGGCAGGACGTTAACGTGTGGGAGGATCACTCTACTCCCCCCAGTCGCCCCGACCGACCAGAGGAGGCGCTAGTGCAGTGACCAGGACACATACCCCACCGGCTTTCCACCCGCAGACACGGCCAATTGTGTCTGTAGGTACGTCTGACCAAGCCGGAAGTACGCTGCCGGGTCTCCGCGGTGTAGGAGAGTGCTTTGACCTCCGCTGTGTAGGAGAGTGCTTTGACCTCCGCGGTGTAGGAGAGTGCTTTGACCTCCGCGGTGTAGGAGAGTGCTTTGACCTCCGCGGTGTAGGAGAGTGCTTTGACCTCTACACTACCCAGACCCCCCCCATTAAATCTACTTTTTCAAAATGGAAACCCCACATGTGGACATTATAGAATAGTCCTTAACAATGGGACTGACATCTAAAGCTGGAAACATGCTACCGTACGTCAGCCTCTCGACTTGAAACCTTGCCGCGGGCAGCTAAACCTAGGCCTAAAAAAAATAAAGTTCGGTTCCGGTTGCGACCGACCCTTCCCCCCCCCTGTCCAATTTACGTGCGACACCAATTTATTTTATGAGCATGTGATTTGACGGTGGCGCTATGGCTGGCTCAACAACTACAGGATTTTAGTGTGAGCTGTTTGCAGATCCAATCTTAAGCCCTCCCGATCTGCTCACAGCCCTCATCGGGGCCGTCCCGATCATATCAAACATGTTTGATATTTAGGACTGAAAATCTGCGCGCAATACATCATTCTGCTGCTGCACAAGACTCCCGTCATTATCGTTAATTTGACGCGGCT
>NC_139629.1:28236842-28302951 GCF_964638095.1 Poromitra crassiceps
GCAAAAACGTATTTTCCGCCGAGTAACTCTGCTGTTGCATACTTCCGTTTGTTTAATTGTTGTTATTGAGTCTATTTCAGCAATAACTGCACTTATAGCTGTTTAAACTTGACAAACGTTGACGTTACTGCTCGAGCCAGAAAGCCATGGAGGCAGCCATTGCCGTTTTGCCAGCGGCGTTCCTGATTGGCTGGTTACACTGTCAACTACGAGGCAGGTCCTTGATTTGCCTGTACACTTTGTAGTTTCTGAAAACACCCGCCCTGGGCCAGAGGCCAGATGGATCCACAGAACGAAACAGAATATGAGTTCATGGATGCGGATGGTTTGAACCAGGCTACTGAGCCGATACATTAACATTCCCAGTTGACCACATTAGTAGCAAGTAAACCAGGCTCTGTATCCTCATGCTTGAGCCCCATTTAGGGTCACACATGCAAAATGTGTGCACAGTATGGGGATGTCATGCAACTAGGCACGATTCCTAGGCTCACCTGCTGCACGGCCTTGCCCGCCCTGCAGCTCGCTGAGCTGGCCCTGCAGCTCGGCCTCGCCGTGGCCTCGCCTGCTCTATTGGCGCGCGTGGTTGTGTTCAATTCAATTTTATTTGTTCAATAGTGATGTCACAATGCACAATTGCTCAAGTGACATCACTCATGACATCTCTGATGACATCATCAGCGGGACAAAAATTGAAACAGAACAGAGAAACATTGCCCACATTGCCCAATTTCTAAGATAGATAGATGGTCCATAGCCAACAACTCCTGAAACTCATACTGGAAGTCAATGACTTCTCTAGACTATTACCAGAGGAATTTGGTAGAAGAAGAAACGTTTCCACTGAAGTTGGCACCTTCTGGGCAGCATCGCTCATCAGCAGCCAATCACATTTCCACATTGCTACAGTACGTGTCCTGCATATTGTACAATACTAGTGACACCAGAGCTTGCATGCATGGTGAGATTGTTGCTTGTTGGAAAAGAGGAGAGGTTCAAGAAATCCATATACCTTGCTTTGACTGGAAGATGCTGACGATAAAATCGGTGGTTTTGTATCCGTCTCTGGTTTCTTATCTTCTGCTGCCATGGTTAGGAACTGGTGTCTGTTGTGCACCACCCTGAATCAGAAAATTCAGACTTTATATGCAACATTATACACTGTACAGTCTGTATTCTTTATGGACGCTCGGACAGCAAACAGAGCAGGCTGTCGGCAGCATGGAGGTTCGTTACATAGCTAATTCATGTTATCATAATTATATAACAACCATAATGAACCGCGACGTGACAGAACAGTGTGAACGACGTATGCCCCATTTTGGCCAGTTCCAGGACTCTACTCGGATCTGAATATCTTCTAGGGGGATCAGAATGAAACCAAAGTGATTTGGGTGAGTAGCTGGAAATAAGGTCCTGGGCGTGTAAAAAACGGGAATTCTTTTCGCCTTAAAACTAAGACAAAATAACAAAGGCGATATCACATTAAACGGTATTGTATGTATTGTATTTGTTTATTTTCCGGATAAAAACGTCCCAAAGGAGAGAAAAAAAATCGAACAAAGGACGAAATTGAACCCCTTCGTTGTTGAGACGTTAAAACGCGAGAAGGCCACAGACATTTAGCAGGAGACCTTTCTTTACAGTTACACTGTTGTGTTAACGTTATAACGTTTGCCGAAAAACATAGGGTGCAAAGAGATTACGGTTAGTGTATTGATTTCACAGGTAACGTTAGCTACAGAGCTAACGTGTTAGCTACAGAGCTAACGTATGAGTAGTATGACTGTGAAGCGATTGCTGCTGGTGGCAAATTGAATGGGGCCTCCATCACAACAAAGAATCGGGTCCAAGCTACTTAGTACTACTTAGCCGAAGACATGTCATACTCACGGGCGTTTAGCGTAGTTTCTCTGTCAACCCTCGTCACTCCTCGTAATTGTTGGGGAGAAAATGCATCTAACGCTATCTTTATTCAACAACAAGCTAAAGTTGCAATCTACTGTGTCGCCTTGATGTATCTCGCAAGGAGCTACTCAGGCTAGGCGGGGAATGTCATGGGGAATGTGGTGATAGTAGCTTGCGCATGCGTGCTGCACGAAAGGGTTACGGCAAGTACGGAGGGACATGCCAAAAGAAACGTGAAATAACCAATTTTTACAGTCTATGGAAAGAACCAAGTGGACGTAGAAAACTAGACGACAGTGGGCGTGCTCAGCACTTAGGGGGCGTGCTCTGTACTACCTCTGGCCAGAACTGGACCCTTCTCGACTGCAGAGGTGTACCTTGAAGTGGGCGTATCTAACCTGTAGCGTGCCATGTTTTATGTTTTATGTTTCTTTTTTTCTTTTTCTTTTTTTAATGTTTTCTACTTTGTTTTTATTTAGGCTACATTGTATGTTTTGATGTCATTGTTGTTAATATTGGTTTCTTAGGTGAGATATCTCGCATAAGCCCATTAAGGTGTCTTGTCTCTGCACCTGCACTCTGCAACTGCATCGTTTCATCCATTTGTATCCTTCCGTTTTTCTATGTGCAAAAAAAACACATAAGCAAACAGGGGGCGTACTTGTTAAACACCTTTAGTCGGCGTACTTTTGAAGTCTTGTAGTGGGCGTACCTTGAAGTCTTGTAGTGGGCGTACCTTGAAGTCTTGCCGCAGACAGATTTCACAGATTTTTTTCATTTTGTTCAGAAGTCACTCCCGTCCCGCTTCTACTTCACATCGTACTCCTCCTCCTCCTCCTCCTACAGTCATCCTCCCAAAACAGACAACTTCATCCTAAAACAGGACCCGGAGTGGACTTCACTGCAGGCAAAAGTCTCCGTATTCAAGAAAAAGCCAAAGTACGCCACAAAGAAAGTAATATATTGACAAATATCAAACTTTTAGTTTTATTTACTGAACGGATGCATGTTTTATCCGTTCTGTGATGCTAACTACTCCACGTTTTTAACAGCGGGGTTTAGCCAGCTAACGTTAGCTATAGCTACATACATTAGCTTCGCTTGCCTTTCTCCACGTTAGCTCAGCTAGATAGCTTCCTTGTATTTGTAACGTTGTAACGTTAGCGGCCATGAGTCGAAAATAACTTTGTGGTGGTTACGTTATAAAATTTCAGGACGTTACTTGGCAGAGAGAGAGGCTAACTGTTTGCTACCTGTTTAGCTAATTAGCGTTAGCTTGTCAAGTGGATGTGGCCAATACCCAGACTGTCCCCCATGAGCTGTTTGGCTCGACAGGTAAAAGCCAGCCATCAGTCGAACGTTAACTTTTATCTGTCAAGCAAAACACGTAACACTCCCCTCTGCTCTGTCCAAACTTGCCCAACTTTGAACTGCAGGTTTCTACTCTGTTATGACTGGTTTGGCATCGTTTTAAAAACATATTTGATCACTTCTCACATATACAGTGACAACAGAAAGCTGGATTTCATTTCAGACCTTAAGTCAATTTTGATTTGACAAAGTTGCTTTTGAGTAGGCTATTTTTGACAGCCTACTTGTCTTGTTTTCAAAGGTGGAACATCATTCACTAAAGAGTTGGACAAGTAAAGTCTGGTGCAAACCAGTTAAAGCTACAATACAACTTTTTTCATTAAAATAATATCTTATAAATTATCAGTTTAATTGTGTCTGTGACCCTGTGTGTAAATACCCAAATTCTCTAATTTGCCCCAAACTGTTAAAGTGGTGTTTGTAATGTGCTGTATTGTGTGGGCTGTGGGTGAGTGTCCTGAGTTGACATGGGTGTTGGCCATCAGAAAGTCATAACGACAACAAAGGCAGACAGCAGTAAGAAACAAAGGAACATTGATGCTAATAGCGCATTCAAGACAACTCGGACCGCCGTAAAGCTTCTGGCATACTCTTCGCGCACGCGCTGGAGGCGGGTCTCCGAGGAGGGCGCACGCACTCTGCGCGGGCCAAAACAGAACATACTCAGTGCTCAGCTCGCTCCTCCAGGCAGTCTGAATTAAATTGAATGTAACGTTCCCAATTCTATGTATTCAATTCTAAAAAACGACCCTCAACATTTGGGAAGGGTAAGCCACACAACTAGTTCATTATAATTGAACGTCATGCTTCAAAGGCCACTTTACGACGGTGAGGACTCAATCACAGCAGATCTCCGCTGATAGCCTACCACGGAGATCTCACAGGCACAGGCAGCAAAACCCAACGCGCTGATAGAAAAATCTCCATGGACGCGCTGCGCTCAGGCCTCGCCCCCCGACACGCCCCGTGCGATGACGTCATAATTGCCGCACGCCCTATGCACTTGGCTGGGCGCAAAGAGTATGCCAGAAGCTTAAGTTTCAACACGGAACCTCCGCCCCGGACAGATTTGCGTTCACACTACGGGCTATGGGTTGCTATAGCAACCCGTGTTGTTAGCATTGTAGCTACCTAATAGCTAACAATGCTAACCGAATACTGAATTTCACATATTGCTCTAATCAGAGCGAAACATAGATGACACAAACACATATTAACGTTAACATTACATCATTAAGACGACAAATTTTGTGTTAAAACATTAACAAACGTCTTTATAATAATGCTGTGATTACCATTAACGATACAAGTCGCCATTTTGATCTGGCTATGATGTCAACTCGGACAAAGCGGAGCTCTGGGTGATACCCGAATTTCCGAGCTGTAATTCCGGCCTGGACAGGTTGGAATTTATTCCGGTGGTCCGAGTTGTCTTGAACAGGGTATAAATACGGAGATTAGACCTGTTAAAATCACAGATGAATTCTGTTTAGCACAGGCCACATGACATAAAAACAGAACAGCGTTTAAGATTTGAGGACAGTGATGAGCAAGCATGCACATGAAGCATGTAGCACAGAGGGTTAGCAACAGCATAAGACTAGTCCAAAGAGCATACATAAATGCGAACATATTGGTTTGTAAGCCGCTAATAGTACCGACATTTGTTTTGTAAAATGCATCGATAGACAAATTAAAAGACAGCACACCATCTGCACTCAAAATTCATGTCTCAACTGGGTTTTGTTTTGACGCCGACAGGTCGCACCGCGGGGTTCTGAAATGGGATGGTGCTCTTCCAGGCCCTGTGAAGAGCTGACGGACAGAAACGACAGAACTCGCTGACGGTAAACTGCAACCAGCAGAGGTTGTGGCTCGTTCTTGAACCCTGGTCCCTTCCTGTCGCTATCATGTCGGCAGTGACAGCACCAACTCCAGACCCCCCACAGGCTGTCAACCCCCCACCCCCGGAGGTGACCAACTCCACCAAGCCAGGCCGGAAGACGAACCAGCTGCAGTACCTGCAGAACGTAGTGACCAAGGCCCTGTGGAGGCACCACTTTTCCTGGCCTTTTTACACGCCTGTCGACGCAATCAAACTTGGATTACCGGTGAGTAGTTTGCAGAATTTGTGTCTGAGACATTCTTTCAATTTGGTATTCATTGCCATTTCAGAATTCGATGGTTCTGTGTTGTCATATCAGCAACACAGAAATTGTCTTCAGTTTCAAAGACCGTTTCAGCATGTAGCATGTAGCTTGGTTTTGAAAGTCAAACATTTTACATAAGCCAAAAATGTTACATAACACTGATGATGATGACACATACTGTACCTCTGTTTTAATCTTACTTTTCATCTTATCTTCTAAACTACATACCTGATGGCTTTGGGGGGAAAAGCAACACTGATTCTGAAGCATTGATTTCTTTTGTTAATTAGGACTATCATAAGATAATAACAACTCCTATGGACTTGGGAACCATCAAGAAACGACTAGAAAACAACTACTACTATCATGGCGCTGAATGTATGCAAGACTTCAACACCATGTTCACCAACTGCTATGTATATAACAAGGTGAGCAGCTACACGAGTGGAAAAACAGCGTTTGGGGTTAGCCTCCTCACACATGGCAATGCCTCATAGACTCCTCTCTTGACTCTAGGCCACAGATGACATAGTGTTGATGGCGCTGGCGTTGGAAAAGATCTACTTGCAGAAAGTTGCCCAGATGCCTGAAGCGGAAGTGGAGCTTTTACCTCCTGCACTCAAAGGCAAGGCCAAAAAGACTATCATGCCAGGTAATGACCTATCAGTCGTATTAAACACTAGGCAACTTCTCACATTGCCAGCTCCAGATAGCAGCGGGAGTTAACCGATTGAAAATATGAACTTCAATTCCCAGAAATCATATTATTTAAACAACACACAGCATGTTCATTTTTGCCAACTCGGCCAGTCTGTATTGCTTTATATCAAAGTAGGGCTGGGCGATATGGACACAATCAAATATCACAATATCTTTGACCAAACAAATGACCTCAATATTGATATTGTGACAATATTGTAGGGATATCTATTGGTGCTTTCAAAAAATATTTACTCAATGAGATTTTTGATAATCATCAGTAATGTGGATATACGGTAATGACTAAGTGGGTAAAGGCAAATAATAGAACAGCTAGAAGTAGAAAGACAACACTTGTGCTATGCTGTGCCATAATCATCATATTACCATATCCAAAATCTAAGACGATAACGATATCTTGTCACATATCACAATATGGATATAATATTGATATTGCCCAGCCCTATACCAAAGGATACTAAAGGAATGAATGAGAGAGCCAAAAGATCTAACACTGAACACTGAATCTAGCTTTCTCTGGACAGAGTGCTGCACGCTCCTGTTTAAGAGGCACTTTCCAATTTTGCATTTATTTGGATCACTTATTGTTTGCAGAGAGGTGTCCATTACCTGTAATGGGCGGGCGGTCGGGCGGGGGATTTAGGACAGGGGTTTCCAAACTTTTCCGTCCAAGTACCACTACGTACCAAAGTACCAAATTTCCCAGGCACCACTTCCACTGCGTATAAAATAAAATGTGCTGATTTAACCATGCAATAGCAGCAGAAAGGCTAACTGGCAATATAAGGCTACTAGCTGGTTCAAAACAGGGACACACGCACACGCACACACGCACACACGTACACACACACACACACACACACACACACACACACACCTGCCAATGAAACAAACGGAAGGCTGTGATAAAGAGGACCCTTTGAAAATGTTTTTTCCCTCGACAAAATGTTGCCTCACTTTGGAGTGTTATTTATTTAGCTACCTTCCTGACAAACTAACTTTGGAGTGTTATTTATTTAGCTACCTTCCTGACAAACTAACTTTGGAGTGTTATTTATTTAGCTACCTTCCTGACAAACTCACTTTGGAGTGTTATTTATTTAGCTACCTTCCTGACAAACTAACTTTGGAGTGTTATTTATTTAGCCACCTTCCTGACAAACTAGCATGACATGGTTGGAAATTGATTCCTTAGTTCTTCTAGTTTCATATGATACCAGAAACTTCACTCTGGCTTTAAAACTGAGCCTGCTGCAGCCTCTGAAAGCAAATGTTAAAAATGGTGACATTTCCCTGATATCGCGATAGTTCCGAAAATCGCCCCCATCCGGCTACTCCTCAGGCTTATTGTGTATTTTTTTGCAATTCTCTGGTGGACCACCAGGCGGAGCCCCACGGACCACCGGTGGTCCGCCGACCACAGTTTAAAAACCAATGATTTAGGGGATGGGTGTCTTCTTAAACAGAAATCTTGCCTTGTGGAGCTTTAAAGCTACTCTAAAGTTCTGCAGAAGTTTATCCAAATATATCATTATCAAATGATATATCACAACATTTGAATTGAGGCAAGACCTCCCAAACGGGACTAATTGAAAGCATATAATTTAATAATTGGCCTTTGAAACAATACCAAGGTTTGTTTCAGCTCATTTCCTCGCAGTGCACTGATAAGAAAACTACATGTAGCACATTGCATAGTTGAAGAAATGGAGAACGTATGACTACTTGGTCTCCAAATATATGAATCTTTTCTACCCCTTTCTGTGTAAATGAACACAAATAGGTGGGCAGGAAGGAACTGTGACCCCGTTCTCTGCAGCGACGACACCACCCTTATATCAGACAAGCCTCAACTCTTCTACCTCCAACTCGCCCTCAGCCCCCAACCAGTCACTCCAGACGGCCATCAGAGTGAGTCACCCTTTGTGCCATCGACCCTTAACTATAAGGTTCTCCTTAAATTAGGGAGGATAAGGAGATTCCACCCTTATTGTGGTGTTTTGTGTGTTTTAATGAAGAAGAAAGGGCAGAAGAGGAAGGCTGACACCACCACCCTCATGACCTCGCCAGTCATCCCCAGCTTGAGCGATCTACCGGAGAGCAAGCGGCGGCGGGATAGCGCGGGCCAAGCGGTCAAGCCTCCCAGGAAGGACTCTGTAGGAAGCACGGTGCCCCAGCATGGTGGCCTGAGCCAACAGCTGAGCTGTTGTGACGGCATCCTGAAGGACATGCTGTCTAAGAGACGTGCGGCGTACGCCTGGCCCTTCTACCAGCCTGTAGATGCTGAGGCTCTGGGCCTACACGATTACCACGAAATCATCAAATACCCCATGGATCTCAGCACTGTCCAAGTATGTGTACTTACACAAACGCATACACAGCAACCCATTCTAATTCTCTCTGTGGCTCGTTCAATATTCAACATTTTTACGATGTTTTTATGATTTTACGATGTGGTTATGGATGCTATTACTGTCGCTTCGGTAACCTCAAGTTGTTGATTTGCAGAAAAAGATGGACGGAGGGGAGTACAAGGATGCACAAGGTTTTGCTGCAGACGTCCGATTAATTTTCTCAAATTGCTACAAATATAACCCCGAAGATAACGCTGTTGTTGCTAATGCCAGGAAACTTCAGGTGCGTTTTGAATTCTTCCCTCTCTTTAAGACTTGAAAGTCAAACCGGCGATTTAGTTGTTCTCTAGCTCCAGTTGTCTCCATTATTATATTTGTTTCAGGGTGTGTTTGAGAAAAGGTTTAACAAGATGCCGGAGGAGCCTGTGGAGCTGACCTCACCAGTGGGGGGCGTGTCCGCTAAGAGCGCGCCCTTTAGTGTGAGCACTGGCGAGGACTCCAGTTTGGACAAATCGGACTCTGAGGAGGAGCGCACCAGCCGACTTGCTGAATTGCAGGAGCAGGTGGGCGCGGAACAGGTGGGTTTCAGCAGCAGTTTCTATCTTTAAATCTTGTAACATAATACCACATTTGCATGTCCTTGCAAATACAGGCACAGAACAGTTGGATCATCACTATTTATTGCTGGTATTTCAGTAGTTATGTTTGGGTCCACCTGTTTTTATGCAAATTTTCAATTTGCACATAAAAAACCTGAGTGGAAATGCTGCAAAATGTTAAAAAAAAAAACTCCAAATATCACCAAAAAGTTTTCACGCTTGGGGAAGGTGGAAAAATTGGCGTTATGGATCAGTGGTAAATGCGCTAAATGCAGTGGAAACAGATTAAGCTAATTTTCTGTCGTCTCTCCATTCAAAAAGCAGGGAGGCTGGGCCATCCTTATCAGAAGTTTCTCTGCTAGGATACTTAAGGCCGTTTCTGGACAAACCTAGGCTCTGTATGCAGGCAGACGTTTTGTTTATCTTCAAACTGGTGGAGAAATGAAAATACTGAAGGCAGAGACTCCATTCAGCTGAGAAATGATATGCACTTGATACATGATCAAATAGGGCAATGTTTCAGTGATAAGAAGTTTTCTCTGCAAAAAATAACCAAAAGAACCTGGCCACCAGTAGCTCAGGGTCATCTTGAAACTGGGGGTTTATCTCAGGCAGGCCAGTGGAAAATAACTGGCTAGACTAGAGAGAGAATTCAAATGGAGGAATGAGACGGTGCTTACTACATAATACATATAATATAGTATGATTTCCATTACATTTTCCTGTTGATATATGTTTATGTAGTTATCTAGGGGAGTGGCTTGCCAGAGAATAACTGGCGCCTCCTATATATTTTGCCTCCTACAAGCAGACATAATCTGCAACATTTCAGACAAATAAAAATATGTTTTGCTATGATGGGAGGAGCAGATCTAAGAGCCTGTGTGTTCATTTGTGTATTCATTCATGTGTGATGCTTTTTGCAATGTGCCCTGTTTGCAGCAATTACAGTATGCACTGTTTAGACCGCATAGAGGCATAATTGCTTAACATATCGAGAAATATTGTGTGCGCTCGTACACCAGGCAGTACGGTAGAAGGCAGAAGTCAAACAAGCATCAACAACTCAACACTGGGCCACTGTGCATCTACATACTGTAGCAGAAAGTAGCTCTGTTATTGTCCAACTATAGTGGCTAAGTCAAGGCATTCATAATATGTTGTTCAGCAGGTTCTCTTACAGCAGGGATACTCAACTTGCTTTGCCCAGGGGCCACTTTTGTAAAATGATAGGAGGCCAGGGGCCAGTAATATACAAACATTAATATGAATTTGTCTATAGCGGATTGTACGTTTTTTGGGGTGTCAGCCGGAGTTTAGTCTGACAATTTTGTGCACACAGGATAGTTAAGTTAGTTAGGTTAAGTTAAGTAGATATAGGTGCCTGGGTGGCGAGCAGACAAGCGGTATTTGACAATTTAGCTGGAGCTCAGTCAAACTTTATTTCACGTTAGTTTTCATTGTGTATTAGAGAATGGTCGGGGGGCCACTCTGCACCCTATCGCAGGCCTCATCTGGCCCCCGGGCCGCAAGTTGAGTATCACTGTCTTACAGCAACACTGCTATCACAGCCGTTTGGTGTTAACAGGTGGAGTTTTATAGTCAGCTTGGTTTGACTCACTCCAATCATGCACCTATAAAGCACTAGTGCACGAGTGGCATTGCCTCTTATTCAATTTAGCGTTCTTCAGTTATACTTGTAGAAAACATTGTAGATCCAGATCATTTGAGATTGAAAGGTGTGTGGTATTTTCGCTGGAAATCGAAAGCCGAATTTTCTCCAGTCTTGTGCCTTTGTTTATTGTGGTAATATTTCCATGTCGTGGCACCATGCTAACTCATCTCCATTGGCTCTCTACCCAGCTTAAAGCCGTCCACGAGCAGCTTGCCGCACTCTCTCAGGACCCTGTGAGTAAACCAAAGAAGAGAAGAGAGAAGCACAGAGAGGATGCCATGCACAGTAAAGGCAATCCAGACGAGGAGAAGAGGACAGGAAAGCATGGCCAGCTGAAGAAAGGTGCCGTCAACACCAGCTCCAGGTAGGACGTGTACACAACTGACAGCCTCTGTAATCAAAGCGAGTACATCACTTCATACAGACCTTTGATAGTGTTCGTCTTGTCCTCCAGGCCACCGAGGAAGGGAGCCAGGGGCTATGATTCGGATGATGAAGCTCTGCCTATGACGTATGATGAGAAGCACCAGCTGAGCCTGGACATTAACCGCTTACCTGGGGCAAAGCTGGGCCGCGTGGTGCGCATCATCCAGACGCGAGAACCGTCACTACGCGACTCCAACCCCGACGAGATCGAGATAGACTTTGAGACGCTCAAGCCCTCCACTCTGCGGGAACTCGAGCAATATGTCAAGATTTGTTTACATAAGAAGTTGAGGAAAGCCGAACGTAAGTACTGAGGTCTTCTACCGCCTTTTTTTATTCACTACAAGAAAAACATAAGACTGACAGCGACGATAACGTCAATCACCTACTGATGCGTGTTCAGTTGATAGTTTCAGGCAACCTCAAAGTTCAGACACATCATCGTACTTTTTGTCCACCAGTTGTTGACATCATGATCAACAAACAATCATAGACTACCTCCTTCTCCTGCCAACGTTTAAGGTGGCCTGATAAAGTAGAGTTAAAGGTATAGAGAGCCAACGTGAACGTCACTTCCTGCTTCAGCACTGTACCAGAGATTTTCTTCTGCAATTTATTTCCCCATAGACATTTTGTAAAATGCTTATAAAAATAGTTTTACTTGGTCAAACCAAACGGTTCAGCTATATTTAGAATCGGGAGAGACCATAGAACATTTCATTCAGACCAAAACTTTAAAAAACAACATAGAAAAAATATTTTCTTTAAACCTGCATTTTTTTTTAACGTTTTGGTCTGAGTGAAATGTTATGCGATCTCTCCTGTTTCTAAATATATCTGTACCGTTTGGTTTGAACAAGTAAAACTCTTTTTATAAGCATTTTACGATGGTACCATGTAGTACCTTAGAGACAGAATGTAAGCCACCATAACCAATGTAACCAACCATAAATAAAGCGTAACAGTCATTACTGACTTTTTGTAAGTATACTTGATTGGGAAAATGGTATTTTAGATTTTTATTGTCCTGGCCTGCTGACATCGCTGGATTCGCTGCAGTGTTCACTGGCTCATGTTGACACACTTCCACGAAGTGGGATAAATTCAGAGCCTGCACCCCCATGTTAAAATGCCCCACTTTGTAGCAGTGATTGATTAAGCATGTTTACAGAATAGACCAAAACACGGTTAGCCTAGATAGCTAATTTCACCCACCTCCCAGTTGGGAGGTCGTATTTAGGTTAAATCTGATATTACATGAATGCCCTTGTCCACCCTGGGTAAAGAGTCTGTTTCTGAGCTCAAAGAAGTTTTTACTCAAATCAACTTGGAACTGATTAACTTTACACGCCCACCAGCCAGAAGGGGGCGTGACAATCACAAAAAGGTGCTTAACTTTCCACGCCCACCAGCAAAAAGGGGGCGTGGTAATCACAAAAAGGTGCTTAACTTCCACACGGATTCACATAACAACACAAAACTTTGTGGATAAGTAGGTCATGAGCCAACTTACAAACTGATTCACTTTCCACACCCACTGGCCAAAAGGGGGTGTGGCAATGGGCATGTCCAATCACAGAAAGGCGTAACACCACAAAACTATTTAGAAAGGTTGATCATGGGCCAAGGATGAACTAATTATGTCCACTGACCAAAAGGAGGCGTGGCAATGGGGGTAGCCAATCACAAAAAGGCACCTAATTTTCAAACCGATTCACGCAACACCACACCGTGGCGGATGTATGCACTCTACCGAGTCCCCTCTAGTTATACTGTTTTTGGTGTGTGTGCGTGCGTGTGTGTGTCTCTGTGTGTGTGTGTTTGTCTCTGTGTGTGTGTGTGTGTGTGTGTGTGTGTGTGTGTGTGTGTGTGTGTGTGTGTGTGTGTGTGATCTGCTGATAGAAGTAAATCACTGTTGCCTTTCTCTCCCCTCCAGAGAGAGGCAGGATGGGCGGAGCCCGCCTGGGCCGCAGCAGTAGCTCTTCAGATTCGGGCAGCACCGACGACAGCGGCGCCAGTTCAGACAACAGTGACTCCAACTGATAACAGTAACTTGGTGAACTATATCGGTTATATGTATCTATATTTCACAGTGAGGTGTATATAGAGATTTTCTCCAAACTGCAACACATGCCAAACTTTCAATTGCCATTTCTTTTTTCTTTTCTTTTTTACAACATGAGAAATGAAGGTTCAAAGGTCGCTTGTTATGGCTGTTCTCGTTAGATTACAATGTTGCCCTTTAGATGCCGTCAAAAGTGTTTGTGCCATTTCTCATCAAACTCTCTGTGTCCTGAACACAGCTGGACGGGAGGATTGAGTCGGGGCACATTTCCTATCTGAGCTTCAACCAATCTCCTATTTCTGTCTTAGCTAGTTATTTTCCCTGTATACTATATAAACGTAGGCCCATTTAAATTGTGATATTTTTCATAGAAATGTTAAGTGTTCTTATATCTTTTGGAGACGGACTCATAATGTGCTTTTGTCTTTTAATTAAATGGGCAGCTATAGAGCACAAACTAAGACATAATCAACAATAAGCTTTGTGTTGCTCAGAGTGGAAGGAAGTGACACTGAAATACGTATATATATATGCATACAATTCAATTAATAATCAATATGAAAAATACATCATCAAAAAGTCAGTGTCAAAGAGAAATCAACATACCAGCTTCACCCTCTCAGTACGGATTATGCCTCCATTTCCTTTTTCTGTGTAAAGGATGTGTGTTTTGAAATGATAAAATCTTTGTGAGTGCAGAGACATTTAGGTGTATTTTCTATTCTTATTTTCTTATATTTTTCTTGATACTTGTTGCCTTCCTGGTATTAATCCGTATTGAGTGGGGAAAGCTGGCTTGATTTCTCATTGACAGTGACTTTTTTTTTTTGTTTGTTCACATTTAAAAAAAATTATAGAACACAAACAAGACCAAACAGGCTCAGACACAGGGAAAAGGACAGTGACTTTTTGATCATGCATTTTTGATTGAGTAATTAATTGAGATGTATGCATATACGCATTTAAGCGTCACTTGGCTTTGAGCAACACAAAGTTTGCGATGGCCTATTGCTGAAACGCTTCTGTCTTTTGTGCTCTATATAGCTGCCCATCTAATTAAAAGACAAAAGGACAATATGAGTGCTGGCTTTTCTTTCTCCAATTGTTCATCTTTGGCCGTGCACCTAAGGTGGGTTTTTGCATCAGGTCGTGTTCACAGTCACACTTGTCTGAGTTTGGACTTGTAATATATTTCCCCTCGTGCTGCACACCTCTCAATAGCAACTGTTTAAGCTGTCAGTAGGGTCAGTTGACTGCCACCACCAAATGGATCCATTACTATTTTGACCATAGAAAGCTGTCAATTTAAATCTTTCCTTGTTGGACATTAAACAGGAAAACAGATGAACAATAATGTGGAAAACAAGAAACAACCTCAAACCAGCTTCAAGTATATAAAGGCTGATATTTGGCAGTCAGGCATTGATATTTGTCATTTGTTTTGCCGCACGTGACGTATCCAAATAAAATGCTCCAAGATTACTCCAAACGGTTATCTCAAGAACCCAGGATGGGGAAAACACTCGACAAGTAACAGTCACTTTTGATATTTGGATTGACCGTAAGATCAGTTCTGACCTGTAAGATCAGTTCTGACCTGTAAGATCAGTTCTGACCTGTAAGATCAGTTCTGACCTGTAAGGGCAAAGAGCAACATAGTTCCTGTTTGCCTTTGGATCATTGAAAAGGCAAACGGGACCATTTAAGGGTTTCATTCCAAAACACTATATTCACACTTTGGAGGGGGGGGGGGGGGGGGGGGGATTCCTAAATTTCAACAGTCAAAATGTAAAAATCACAGTACTGTGCAAAAGTCTTATAGGCATTAGGCACCTTGTGTCTTAAATGTTTGGTTGTTTTTCCCTGCATGCTATTTATAGTACTACTTTTTATATTTAGAAATGTTTAATTTAATTACTTTACTTTAATTACTTTAATTATTTTCTTGTACATGTGCCTAAGACGTTGCTGTATCTTCAAAAACTTTACATATTTGTAAGTAAAGGTCTCAAGAGATGACTCTTACCTTTTAATAGTTTGGCTACCCATAACTGATTTTAATTAATAGCCATCATTGTTTTAGAAGAGGTGTTTTCAAATGGTGGATATGTCGTTTTGGAATGAAACTCTTAAGTTGGATAAATTAATAATTAATACGTTTCACTCTCTTTTTTAAGTGTGTAATTTTTAAAAAGACAACACATTTTCTTTTCTTTGCTTTCAAGGTGTAGGCATAATACTCACTGGATAAGGGCTAACAACCTGAATGGCTATCTGCTACTTTGCCTCTACAGCTGCCTCCCATTTTAAATACAGTCAATGTTTAAGAAGATATTTTTGATATTGTGATATTTGTCAGTTGTTCAATGACATTCTTTACTTTTGTAATGCATTATATGCAAATTTCTTAAAGTTACCAATTGAAGTCGTGTGTGTGTGTGTGTGTGTGTGTGTGTGTGTGTGTGTGTGTGTGTGTGTGTGTGTGTGTGTGTGTGTGTATGAATGCGTGCATATGTACGGGCTATAATGGCTTTTTGTATAAGATACTTTCACCAATATTCTATTTCTGTCTCTATTTTTTTTGTCTTTGCTATTTATTTTCCACATATACAGGAGGCCCGTTTCAATTGTAATATTTTTCATAGAAATTCATTTAACTGTTGATATCCTTTCCCTCGTTGTGCTGCACATGCTCTCATGAGACAAAAGTAAAATGAACAAATCTCTCAAAATGGATGGATGGTGTTTTGGAATGAAACGCTTTACATGCAGTTGGTTTCCCCAAACATTTCATAGTGAAAAAATGTAACTGGAATGTATTGCCTTGTCCAGAAAAAGTGCGAGGGGATTATTTTAAATACATTTTTGTGACTGTTCCTTATTTCAAGATGTGTTGTGTGAGACATTTTTGATACACAATCACTAATTGAAAGACTTCCAGAATAGAACACACGTAAATGACTTAACAAAACTAACAACAAAACTATTCTCAAGAGGCAAAAATAGCTTAGTTTTTCCAGCATGTGACAACACATTCAAAAAAAAGTGCTGCTCTCATAATTGTTGGCACCTTTCTTGCAACGTCAACGTCAAGGTCGGGGTAAGAGATGGGCTGAATGCAAATCCTGGTCTCAAAAATCAGAAGTTTCACAATATTTGACTCTTGTTCATTTTTACACTGTCAGCAGACTGTAAAGAGACACTGGTACATGGCTAGGGAGTAAGCTGCACCAATTACAATTGGGAGATAATTGATCAGGATGATAATATAACTTGATTATCACCTTGCATCAAGATCGCTATTGCACATTTTAGCGTAATATTTCTCATGATTAGTTTCCTATTGATGTGCCTTTGAATTAGCCCAGGCACAGCGAAAGGCTACTAAAGGTTGACGTGAATTTTGTTTTCTCTAGGTCTCAAACATGTGACAGTTGGTAACTTATCTCTAGTACGCTCCACACCAGAGGAAAGGATAGCCAAAGCAAGAGACAAGGCTTGCTGGAGGATTTCAAAGGACCAATCTTGAAGCTAGGTGGACCTGCATTAGACTGGTCCACCAACTGTATAACAACTGTGAACCATTTTCTTTTTTAATGTTATGTTAAGAATGAAGCTATTTTAGTTTAGTTCCTGTTTAGAACCTTTACTAGCAGGGCCCAATGTTCTAGCTTTGTTGCCTCACTGGGCCACTGTGTGCCGGCTCCAGTAGACGTGAAAGAAAGCATAAAAATAGTGAGCATTTTTGGTCAATTCCGTGAATTAATATTATATAGCCCTCTGATGCCTTTCAGTGGCAGATTTCACATTTTAAAAAGTACAGTCTTGCAGTGCTTCTGTCTTTCACAGTAGCTGACACATTTACGTGTGGTTTTTCACGCTGTATAGCTAAAATGACTGGGAATAGGTGTAAGAGAAGTTTGTTTAATGTACAAAAAAAAATCTTTGTTTTACAGAGGCTGTGGTTACTATCCAGGACAACTTGATGTTTTGCCTCTATGGCCGACTGTGCTCCTTCATGAATGTATGATGCCTTAAATGGTTGCGCTTCACCACACCACAGTGCATCTTATGCACTCTGTGGCAGTTTATGGTCTTCTTTTGATTTGAATTGTTCCTATGTTCTTGTCAACATGAGTGCATCTGCTGCTGTTTGGTGATCTGTTGTGGGCAGATTGGTGTTCCTGTCTGGTTTGCTGTCGCAATGTCCACACTCTGACTTTGAGGCTCGTTAACTGCTAAAGTGCATGTAAATGCGTCAATCAGATTATTGCCCTAACCTGATTATTCCCTGTTATTGGATGTGCATGTAAACACACTCAGTGATGTCATTGCGTTACTCAAGCAGGAGTGTTTAAAATGCATCTTTCTAATGTGGAACACATCTCTGAAAGAAAGTTATTCCCTATGGAGGATCAAAAGAGCTAAACTTGAAATAGATTGGCTATAAATGCTTCTTATTTTTCCCCTCATTACGGCTCTGCTATATTAGTGAAAATATAAATAGTCAAATTGGAATTCAGAAGAGAAAAGGATGAAATAAAACGGCAGTAAATAAAGTTGTAAAACATCTATACATGTTTTTTTTTCTTTTGAATGTAACACTTTTAGACTTTTCTTTTTCACTTTACCAGTGGAACACAAAATGTTTTCTTTGTAGTTCTGTAACTTATGTTTTAGAATTTACTTTTCAGTTTCAGATTGATTTTATGTTCTCAATTTGTCTTTTGAATGTTTCCATTTAAATGTACCTATTATTGAAGCAGAACAGTAAATAAGTGATTCCATTTTAATTTGGATTCTTTTGAACCTCTACCATCCTCCTTATTTCAGTGTCGCATCAAGTGACAGCCCCTCAGAGTTTTACTTCAGAATTCACAGCTTTCCATCCAACACACCAGTTATTTGAGTCGAACATTTATTGGAAATAACTTGTCATCATTCAATAAACAGTTAGACTAATGTCTGGAATTTGGTCAATTATTTGTTTGGGTTCTTAGTCTAAGTGGCACTTGGTTTTAAAGGTTTCCCTATGCATTCATTTTAATTTGTAAGTTACCATACAAGCCTCTATTTGTTTGTCGTAACCCTAACCCTAACACCACCAAAGTATACACGTGCAATAAAATCTAACTTCTGCTTTTAGGCTCTGATAACAATACAGTATTATTTTTTTCAACATGCATGGCAATTATGACTTGTTACGCTTGCAGAGCAATTTAATCTTCCTGTACGTGTCAGTCATCGAATCAAGTTGCTTTTAAGCTTGTTCGTTGTTGCAGCATGGGATGAGTGGCAGTGATTTGATAGTTGGAATGTATCTGCTAAACCTGGGAGGAGGTGCATTATCTTTTCTTTTTGTAAATACGTTTTAAATGTAAACACTTTTTTTCCCCCAAACAAAACATTTCTGTGAAATACACTTTGTGTTGTGTCCCTCTTCAGTAACAGTATGCCACTTTGTCATTGGTCATACTCTACTCAGGATAAACTATCCTGGCCTTCTTCACTGAAACATGTCGTTTTGACTGTCTGTCTGCCAGCTGCTTTCCAGTAACGCATCCGATCCACCAGCTTCTGCTCCACTGGATCTTGGTGCTAAACACTGGACAGATGAACAGGAGTGGGCTGGGTTGTCCATGCAGTTTAAATGAGAACATGGCACCAACACATTGACCACAGAACCTGAATGTAAAGAACACTTCCTAGAGAATCATTGAGTTTTCCTTTGGTACACTTTACATTGCTTCATAGATATAAAACAGTAGAGGGGAACTGTCATAGAGACTATTCTGGAATGGGACCATATGGCAGCCATCTATCCACTCTTGCTTGAATTGGAACCGATGGCTTCCATTTAGTGCTGCTAGATAATGTATATAATCACAGCATCACTAGCCTACTTACATCATTACACCTGGCTGTCAAAAAGTACTAAACATGAGGCCGTTTTTGTAGTTTTTAGTACTTCATGGTAATTGAAAATCAACATTGTACCATGTAGGCTACGGACCATGAGCCTAGAATGGACATTCCAACTCGCAGGAATGTTCATGCCATTGCCATGGTAACACAATAGCAATCTGATGATCTCATGCACACATTCCAACTGATTTCCATGGCAACATGAAACATTATATGGCGGCCATTGTCAAGTGCACCCGCCAAATGACCATTCAAGAATGTCGATTTAAACGGGAATGACCATTCTATCAATTCAAATGATATGGCACTGACTCATGGGTCATGGGTACAAATAATGCAAGGCAGGACATCGACATTGCTTGCAATTCAGTACTCAACCAATAGATGGCCACCATGTACCATCTCATAAAGGTTGCATTTTTTGGGGTCAAGGTTTCAGTTTGTCTCATACCACACTGATAAACACACACACACATATATATATATATATATAATTTCAGTCAAAGATTTGGAAAGGCCAATGTAGAAACAACATTAAATCCACAAGATCTGATTTTGAATAAACCACAGCCAACATCAGCATAGTGAAAATACCACCGCTCATCCAGCATCAGACTTTGCTGAGGTGCTGGAGCTTGAAAGTATCAAAATGAGTGAAAAAAGCAGCGTCCGCGACACTCAAATCTGTGCAAAAAAAAACGTCTTTATTGCAAGATTTCGGTATAGACAGTTTTAACTTGACAACAATAACAACCGTCACAACCCACCTGAATAACCGGTTTACTTCCTGTATAGGCTACATAGCTGAGCGCAGGCTGATATTCGGCTCATATTAAATGTTAACGTTAGGCCGTGTCTCCGACAGACACATTAACAAGGTAGGCTATTTTGGTCTTTATGTCTTGTAGTAGTTAGTAGTTGTTGTTGTTGTTGTTGATAGTTGCCATAACAACCACCCCTGTCGGAAAGACGTGCACACGCTGGGTAGGAAGCGTTGTTGTCCCGGAGGCGATATTTGTTTTCGGATGATGGCGAAGGCATAACCCGCCCCTCTCTGCCTCTGATTGGCCTAGCGTCAAACTTCCATCCAAACACATTCGCTTGGCTATCCTGCATTACATCTCTGTTACAGTCTGTGGTCAGACCGTCAAACGCAGTGGGTTACGCTTGCTAGCCTGCATGAAAGACGCCAGTGTGTTTATGTTTTTAATATAGTCATATCTATGGTTTATAACGCTGCCACTAATCACAGGCAGAGAGAGCCAGGGGTGGGTTATGCCTTCGCCGTCATCCAATAAAAATATCGCTTCCGGTAAGCTAGCTAGCTAGCTAATGTTAGCTGCTGGTTGGTTGGCTAACTAGCGAATGTTAGCCGTTAGCTAACGTTAACACATTAACTAGGCAAACACAGACATGCAGAGCTCCAAAAACAGAGCAATTCGTGATTTTGTTACTGTAGTTTCTGCAGAGTAACGTCCATGTTCTGACGGATAGTGCAGTAACAGTCAGCAGCTATGATAGCGCAGCCAGGGGGGGGAGGAAGTCCATATATGGTCCATCCGGTCATGCGGCACAGGACATTACGTCATCACAGGATAACGCGATTGGCTGGCTCAGATCTGTTCAAATCTGAGCCAGCCAATCACGTTGTCCTGCGTTGTTTGGGATGTGTATAAAAGGCGACCGCAGATGGGGGTGGGTGGGGGGAACCGGGAGAGAGGCGAGGAGAGCAGAGGGGGAGAGGAGAGGGGGAACCAGAGGGGAGAGAGGGGGAGAGGAGAGAGGGGGGACCAGGGGGAGAGGAGAGAGGGGGAGAGGAGGAGAGGAGAGCAGAGGGGGAGAGGAGAGGGGGAACCAGAGGGGAGAGAGGGGGAGAGGAGAAGCGGAGAGGAGGGGAGAGAGGGGGAGAGGAGAGAGGGGGGACCAGGGGGAGAGGGGAGAGGAGGAGAGGAGAGGAGAGGGGGAACCAGGGGGGGAGGAGAGAGGGGGAGAGGAGAGGGGGAACCAGGGGGAGAGAGGGGGAGAGGAGAGGGGGAACCAGAGGGGAGAGAGGGGGAGAGGAGAAGCGGAGAGGAGGGGACACAGAGGGAGAGGAGAGGGGGACCAGGGGGAGAGGAGAGAGGGGGGACCAGGGGGAGAGGAGAGAGGGGGAGAGGAGGAGAGGAGAGGAGGGGAGAGAGGAGAGAGGGGGAGGGGAGAGGAGGGGAGAGAGGGGGAGAGGAGAGGGGCAACCAGGGGGAGAGGAGAGAGGGGGGGAGGAGGGGAGAGCCGAGGGGGAGGAGGGGGAGAGGAGAGGAGAGGAGGGGGAGAGGAGAGGGGGAACCAGAGGGGAGAGAGGGGGAGAGGAGAAGCGGAGAGGAGGGGAGAGAGGGGGAGAGGAGAGAGGGGGGACCAGGGGGAGAGGAGAGAGGGGGAGAGGAGGAGAGGAGAGCAGAGGAGGAGAGGGGGGACCAGGGGGAGAGGAGAGAGGGGGAGAGGAGGGGAGAGAGGGGGAGAGGAGAGGGGGAACCAGGGGGAGAGGAGAGGGGCAACCAGGGGGAGAGGAGAGAGGGGGGGAGGAGGGGAGAGCCGAGGAGGGGGAGAGGAGAGGAGAGGAGGGGGAGAGGAGAGAGGGGGGACCAGGGGGAGAGGGGAGAGGAGAGGAGGAGGGGAGAGGGGGAGATGAGGAGAGGGGAGAGGAGAGGAGAGAGGGGGAGAGAGGAGAGGAGAGGAGAGGAGAGGAGAGGAGAGGAGAGGAGAGGAGAGGAGAGGGGGAGAGCGCCGCCAGCGGTGGGGGGCGCCCCCTGAAGCCTACCCCCTTACCCCCCCCCCCCCCCATGGGCGGGGTATCCGGGGATATGAGTCAAGCGCGTGCAGGGGAGGGGGGGGGGGGGGGGGCATAGTGGCTGGACCCTTCCAGGGCCACTGCCATCTCTCTGGGCGGCCCTGGTAGTGGAAGCAATCATCTTGCTCTATAATGACCAGAATGGGTGTTGTTCAAACTGAACATTTATTTCTTCAACATGCTGCAGCAGAAAGGGCCATAAATAGCCGACACTATTTTCGTAGTTAAGCTATGAAGTAGCCTACTTCCCCCCGCAGCATCATGACATTGAATGAAAGTATAGGCTCGTTTGAGATGACTTCTGGCTCGCCTGGGAAGCAGGCGAGTGCAGTCAGCCAATTAGAGGCAGAGAGGGGCGGGTCATGCCTTCGCCTAGCTTTCGCCATCATGGGGAAAAAATAGATTGCGTCCCGGAGCTAGCCTGAGAGGCTAATAAAAGCTACATGTTACGATGCTGACTATCAGTACGTTATTGCACG
The DNA here is from genome assembly GCF_964638095.1 of Poromitra crassiceps. Taxonomy (NCBI): domain Eukaryota; kingdom Metazoa; phylum Chordata; class Actinopteri; order Beryciformes; family Melamphaidae; genus Poromitra; species Poromitra crassiceps. The sequence goes on from NC_139629.1 coordinate 28,259,339, forward strand.
CATAGGCCTATCTTTACATTTAAACGTGTACATAGCAAAAATAGAAATAGAAGTAGGCTATGTCAGTGTTTTCCCCTGAATAGCTGAGAAAGTGGACACTGTCAATAGTTAGCATTGTGAAGCTGATACAATTCAGGTGGCGGTAATGCAACATTTAAGGATGCCACCTGCCATAAAACACAGAAGAAGAAGCTGAGAAAAAGGAAGTGCTGTGGGGTTGCAGCTGGTGAAAACTGTCTATAAGATTTGAGTGTGCTGCTTTTTTCGTCATCAAAATATGCGCGCGCATGTGGGTAATGTAAACGCGGAAGTGCTTTTGTTTTGCTAATGCTGCTCCCCCTGGAAGGAATCAAGGCCTGAACTACACGAGGTAGCTAGCATTAACACTTATCGTGCGTTCCTTTATCGCAAAAGAACTGGGATGTGGAGGCTAAATTACGTCACATCCGTTTTGTTAGCATTCCATTTGCAGAAAAGTTGAGCTGGGAAGTTCACTGTTTGTTCACTGGTCAGATCCACTCGCTAGCCAGGCTAGCCATTGTTAGCAATAACAGATAACAAGTCATTTCGTGGCATTTCGCGCTTTTGCATTTTGCACACACAGATAGAAGTAGGCCGTGCTGTGTGTACAGCTGATTTAATGAGACACAAACAAGACAGAAGTGCTAAATAGCATTTATACAATTATAACTATTGTTGTTGCGCGGATCAGCCATCTTTGATTTTTTACGTCAGGGCTGCTGAGGCTCCTACCAGTTTGGAATGGGAAATACCAGCTCTAGTGACGTCAAGTACCAGCTCATCAACTTTGAACCGGTAAGATTACCAGTTCCCAGTTATAAAGGAATGCACGATTAATATAGACACTCGCACGAGCATCAAAATGAGCATTGGTTGTTGCGTGATCGGTTGTAGGAATCGCTATTCCAAGACGGGCAGGCTGAAGTTCTACCGAATTCCAAAGGGATCACATTCGTTTCAAAGCAACCGAAAGCGTCTATGGCTGCAAGCTATTAAACGAGTTGACTGGACTGAGGAAAAGATCAGAAATGCTCGTATTTGTGGTGCTCATTTTATATCAGGTAAGTTGTTTATCTACCCATTGATTTCACTGGAAAGCATGATGGACTAATTATCTATTTAATCGCTAAAGGTTGATAGCCAGATTACCCTGCTAGCCGGGCGCTAACGCTCAGTAGCATTCCAAATTGTTGCATAAAATCCACTTTTATATCGTTGATATAAAAAAATCCATGATGCAATACCATTCCGGAAGTGTGGGGGGCAGTAGTACGGACAGCGACGCACTGTGTTTACACTGCTGCCCCCGAGCAGCATTTTGGTAAACAAACCGCATCACTGGGTGGCAACGGCAATGGAGCCCTATGGAGCCCAAGTGGCGCGAGGCTTGCTGTCTCACTCTAGCCGGCTAACTCTGTTTACATTTTAAAAACTGCGACAGTTCACACAACTTTAACACGACATGCATATATTATACATCAAACTCTTGAGCTACTTCTGCTCTCACTCAGAATGTCAAAATATAAGCGATGTCATCCATAGTTTTTGAGATATTAACGTTTGTTTGGCACAACTCATACTATTAAGTGCCGCGGGGTTCCGCATTTCTGGATGGTAAGTGACGTCACGCTGATTCGTCCTATTGCATCAGGATTTTTTTTTATATCAACGATGGATTTTATGGAACAATTTGGAAGCGGCAACAACAGTTATTTAGAAGAACAGGATGTTCATCGGATAGCATCTTCACTTGAAGTTTCTGGCTCAGGTAAGGACTCATTTTAAGACCTAGACGCGAGAGCGGCGCGGCTGTCTGATAGGTTGAGGCCATCGTCATAGACAGTCCGCATGTCTGGGAACGCCCACAAAATGTTAAACGGCTGGCGTGCGAGTGGGGTAAAACCGCCCATATATCTCATGGGCTGACTCACCAAAAGACGGTGCTGCGGCTCTAAACTACATGTTTGGGGGTTCTAGAGCAGAACACAAGACGTCTGCTCAGATGTGCGTTTACTGCGGTGGTTAAATCCCCGATCGTGTCTGCCTGGGCTGGGCTATCAGCTAAATTCTAACTTTGCTGAATGGATAGAACGGGGGAATTTACCCCACCCTGACCCCGCCCCCAGGCTAACCCAGCGTCTATTGTGGGCGTTCCTAGAGCCTGTATGGGCGTTCCCAGACATGCGGACTGTCTCTATGGGAGATGCTAATAGGGTCCCCGGGCGCTAACGCTCAGTATGAGCAAGGAGCTAGCAGGGTAAATAGCCAGATAACCAGATTTGGCGTGTGTGTGTGTGTGTGTGTGTGTGTGTGTGTGTGTGTGTGTGTGTGTGTGTGTGTGTGTGTGTGTGTGTGTCTCTCTGTCGTGTGGGGTGCGCGTGTGTGTGTGTGTTTTATTTGCAGGTGAGGTGTCACTGGACTGGGGCAGCCCGGATTTTGTCCCCTCTGTATTCACAAAACAAAGCCAGACACCCAAGATTGAGAGGTAGGTACTAGAAAAAAAAATCAAGCCTGTCCTCTCCTTGGTAGATTGTACATTTTGTATTTTTTTTAATCTTACATTGCCAATTTGCCATAATATTACAGCTGCTGGCTTTGAGAAATTGATCAGTCAAGTGTACATTATTTTTTACATAATAGGTACAATAGAGAAAGAAGTGGAGATGACGTCGTCAAAGCACCACCAAAACAACCTGCTCCCTCTGAAACCCCAGAACAAGAATGTAGCACGGATCATTGTGCTGGTATGAATATATGTTGTCTTTCACAATGAACTGATTCATGGTGAACTTGTCTGCCTTGGTTGCTGGCTGCACATGCTAACTGTTCACTTGTCTGTGTTAAAGCTGAAGAGGATATTCCAGGACCAAGGAGAGACTACGATGATCTTAACCTGAGACACAGTGAACTTCAGCCGGAGTGTGTCAACCTGCGCCAGGACTTTGACACACTACGGGCAGAAAATCAAAAACTAAAAGAGGAGCTGCAAAACTCTAGGTTTTCCTACGCCACTGTTAAGTGCAACATTCAACAATTGATTGTTCTCACAGGATTTACCTCTGTGATGTTTGAATGGCTGTTTACAAAAATAACAGGCAGCGTAGACAGAATTTGCCAAAGACTCAGTCCAAAGGACCAACTTTTGATTGTGCTGATGAAATTAAGACTGGGCCTAAGCAATACTGATTTAGCACCTAGATTTAAGATATCAAGCAGCACTATATCACAAATCTGTAGGATCTGGATAGCTACTATGGCCATTGTTCTCAAGCCACTCATTAAATGGCCAGGTAAGGGAGCCATACTTAAGAATATGCCCAAAATCTTCAAGCGGAACCTTAAAAGATGCCGGTGCATAATAGATTGTACTGAAATTGTCATAGCTACACCCAGTAATCACACTCTCAGGGTCCTGACATGTAGCTACACCCAGTAATCACACTCTCAGGGTCCTGACATGTAGCTACACCCAGTAATCACACTCTCAGGGTCCTGACATGTAGCTACACCCAGTAATCACACTCTCAGGGTCCTGACATGTAGCTACACCCAGTAATCACACTCTCAGGGTCCTGACATGTAGCTACACCCAGTAATCACACTCTCAGGGTCCTGACATGTAGCTACACCCAGTAATCACACTCTCAGGGTCCTGACATGGTCATAGCTACACCCAGTAATCACACTCTCAGGGTCCTGACATGGTCATAGCTACACCCAGTAATCACACTCTCAGGGTCCTGACATGGTCATAGCTACACCCAGTAATCACACTCTCAGGGTCCTGACATGGTCATAGCTACACCCAGTAATCACACTCTCAGGGTCCTGACATGGTCATAGCTACACCCAGTAATCACACTCTCAGGGTCCTGACATGGTCATAGCTACACCCAGTAATCACACTCTCAGGGTCCTGACATGGTCATAGCTACACCCAGTAATCACACTCTCAGGGTCCTGACATGGTCATAGCTACACCCAGTAATCACACTCTCAGGGTCCTGACATGGTCATAGCTACACCCAGTAATCACACTCTCAGGGTCCTGACATGGTCATAGCTACACCCAGTAATCACACTCTCAGGGTCCTGACATGGTCATAGCTACACCCAGTAATCACACTCTCAGGGTCCTGACATGGTCATAGCTACACCCAGTAATCACACTCTCAGGGTCCTGACATGGTCATAGCTACACCCAGTAATCACACTCTCAGGGTCCTGACATGGTCATAGCTACACCCAGTAATCACACTCTCAGGGTCCTGACATGGTCATAGCTACACCCAGTAATCACACTCTCAGGGTCCTGACATGTTGTCATAGCTACACCCAGTAATCACACTCTCAGGGTCCTGACATGTAGCTACACCCAGTAATCACACTCTCAGGGTCCTGACATGTAGCTACACCCAGTAATCACACTCTCAGGGTCCTGACATGGTCATAGCTACACCCAGTAATCACACTCTCAGGGTCCTGACATGGTCATAGCTACACCCAGTAATCACACTCTCAGGGTCCTGACATGGTCATAGCTACACCCAGTAATCACACTCTCAGGGTCCTGACATGGTCATAGCTACACCCAGTAATCACACTCTCAGGGTCCTGACATGGTCATAGCTACACCCAGTAATCACACTCTCAGGGTCCTGACATGGTCAAATTATAAACACAACACCACCATCAAATATTTGATGGGCATCTCTCCTGCTGGGGCAGTTACATTACATTCCTGTCTCCTGGATGGGGTGGACGGGTTTCAGACAAACAGATCACCAAAGAGTCCGGTTTCTTAGAGCTTTTGGAGAACGGCGATGAGATTTTAGCAGATAGGGAATTCCTAATCAGAGACGAGCTTGCAGCTTACGGTGCGACACTACGAATCCCAACAGGCAAAAAGCAACTCTCTGCACAGGAAGTGGACTCATCCGAACAAGTTTCTTGTGTTGGGATCCATGTGGAGCGAGTCGTTGGTTGGTGGAAGGATTTCAAGATTTTGCAAACGGTGATTCCAGTAGCACACGCTGACCAACTGGATGATGTTGTGACCGTGTGCTGTGCCCTTCAAAACCTCTCTAAGGGGCTGTGTCCACAGGACACGTGTATTTGAGAAGCCAGTGCCTTTCTGCAGTTCATTCTCGATGGTAAGGACACGCTAGGAGCGCTGCTCTTTCAAGGAGCGCACCGGTCGTTTAAGCGCTCTTTGGCGGCTAGTGTTTTTTGGCGGAGCGCTCTGGGCGGTTCAAGCTGAAGAAAGTTGAACATTTGGAGGAAAAGCGCGCTGCTCGTCAGTGTCAGTCCTCCTACCTCTTCTCCTGCCAGGGGGATCTTCAAACTCCGCTGCTGCCAGAATTGCCAATAATCTGGCTTTCATGTTTACAGTGCGAACAATCAACATCAACAAACGGATGAAACTAGCTTGCTACCGTGCATGTGACCGTTGCGTCCTGACCCATAGGGGGGTGGGGGCAAAAAAAACACTCCGTACACTGTGGTCTGTGCGTGTTAGAAGCGCTCTGGGCATGATTTCCAAAGCATTCTGATCTGAAAAACACCTTCCCTGTGGACACAGCCGTTAAGAGTTTTGTTCTCAAAACTCAAATTAATAACTCATTAACTCAAATCAACTCTCAATAACTGTCAAACTAGATGAATGATGAATAGTTTGACAGTTATTGAGAGTTGATTTGAGTTAACGAGTTATTAATTTGAGTTAGTGTGGACCAGTGATGTCACTGATCCACACTTTAACACTCAATAACTGTCAAATTAAATGACAGACTTCAAAACTGTTTACAGTTTTCTGATGTACTACTGATGTTCTAATGATACAAAGCTGGTTGAAAATGGATGGAGTGTTCCTTTAAGAATGTGAATATGAATATTGAAAATAAAATGAGTATTTCACTGTGTATTGCCACCTTATCCATGTATGCTTTACATTTATAAAACATGTATTTGACACTTAATGATTGACAATAAATCATTATGATACTGAATCTTCATCTTAATTCCCACCATTCTTTTCCCACCCATCCCTCCTTCCCCAAGCGTGACGCGTGAAGCTTGAAGCTGCCAGGCATGAAGCCAATGGGAGTTGTGGGCGGGTCGAGGCGCTGAGAGGAAAAGAGAAGGCTTCTTGTGTGAACGGTGAGGCCTCAGTTCAGCTTGTGCCTGCCTCAAGCTTCAGCTCTGCTACGTTTGGCGTCCTGTGTGAACAAGGACTAAGGTTTTTATTCATCACGTTTATGTCACTACTGGATGTCATGAAAATGATTATTGTACTTCATCACAGTGAATCAGATGTTATTGTGCTACAACCAGAATTATGTTTTATGCTGCCCCATTTGGAAAACATGTAGGAACCCTGATAAACACAATCAATAGTCAAGTAAATACAACGCACGCCATAAATACCACGCACGCCATAAATACAGCTACATTATGCTCAATATTGTAAGGACCTCTCATATTGCACAATCTTACTTGCAGTGCAGTATCTTTGCTGAAAGGTTGTAGTGTAGTTGCCTGTGAACAAGGCCTGAACTCTGACCTTCCAACCATCTTGCTGGCTTCCTTTTGATCTGTACACAGATGTAGTGAAAGTGCTGGTTGCATTTCACAGTTAATCATTTTGCCAATATCTGGCCTTCCACAGTATTTACAGGCCCCCCGTGGCCCCCCGTGGCTGGAAGGCAGGCAGGGTCGTGTCGTCTTGTCAGCAGTTCAGGCAACACACTCGACATAAAGACATCTTGTACTCTTGTACTGTGTGGCTCAGGAGGTAGAGCAGCTCGTGTGAAGGACTACTAGGCAATGTGCACCAGATGCATTACGGCGGTGTTTTGCGGATCCGGTAAAACTACCGGATCGGCCATGTTAACACATTGAGTGCCAGCCGTTTTTTCAATCCTGTAGGTAAGTTGTGCCAGGGTTTTTTTTGAGGATTCTGGCTCATTTTACAAGAGCCGAGGATTCTTTTCTGTTAAGACTTCGTGAACACCAATCATCTAAAAAGAACTAATAGAATGTGTGCTTTCTCTGTCTAAAAGAGTTAGTTTGCAGAGTTAGTAGTTATGTAGATATTAGCCGTTGAGTACAGCATGGTTTCAGAGATTTTCAGAGAGTTTAGAGATAAATGGATTTTTAGAACCACCTCACGTGCCTGTGATTATGGGTGCCCTTGGGCAAGTCTGTATACTGTATTGTGTGTGTGTGTGTGTGTGTGTGTGTGTGTGTGTGTGTGTGTGTGTGTGTGTGTTCGCGCGTTGCTCCGCGGCTCTGAGAGGAAGAGATCTCTGTCCGTTCTTTGCCCCCACAGCGTGTCTGTCTCCCACTCTGTGTGCTCTCTCTCTCTCTCTCTCTCTCTCTCTCTCTCTCTCTCTCTCTCTCTCTCTCCTCTCTCTCTCTCTCTCTCTCTCTCCTCTCTCTCTCTCTCGGGACTAGAGAGAGAGAGAGAGAGAGAGAGTGTGTGTGTGTCTCCAAACTCCTCCCTCCGTCTGTGCTGCGGAGGGAGGAGGCTCCGCGGCCGCTCTCGGGCAGTCTGGACTGTAAAACTGGCTCGTTCGTTTCTTGAGGTGTCGGCTGAGAGCTTTGAAGAAGCTTTTGCGATTCTGGTCTTATTTATGCGCAAAGGTACTCGAGTGTGTGTGTGTGCGCGCGCGCGCGCGTGTGTGTGTGTGTGTGTGTGTGTGTGTGTGTGTGTGTGTGTGAAATCGAAAGAGTTTTCGCCCAGCTATTTCCTTGAAAATTAGACTGGCTTTCCAGCGGACCCGTGGCTGTGGCTTTCTCTCTGTCTGGAGAGAACTGTCGCCACTTAGTGGTCGGTAAAATAGATTATACACATTCTCTTCCTCCAATATTGATATAGAAGACGTAAAAGGGGTTGATTGATGTCCCACCGTCAAAAAAAATAAATGTTTATGTAAGACGAGATATCTCGTCTTTGGCACTCAACGGTTGGATTATGTAAGACAAGATATCTCGTCCATGGCACTCAAGGTAATAGATGGGCAATCTGGGAACCCATCGGTAAAAAAAAAAGTATATTTTCTCCTCTAACCTCTGGGGGGCAGCCTCGTTTCAACGCTGTGTAACAGGAACTCAAGGGGCCCCGCCGGCAGAGGAAGAACATCCCTCTGGTGGACATTAGCGTTAAGCCTTCATTCTACGCATTCTACCAGGTGAGCCACCGAAGAACGGGTGGTTGAAGGAGTCTGCCAGCGCCAGCCTCTTGGAGGGCTCGTACTCCAGCATGCTTTCAATCAGGTCCAACAACTGGTGGTGCTCCTCCGCCTCCGAGAGCAGGTATCGCCGCAGCGGTTTGCAGTTGTCCCGGACATATTTCCCAGCCGAGGAGCTCTCGTCCCAGTCCACACGGCCACGGCAGAAGTACTGCTTCCGTGTCTTGCGAATCATCCTGGAGGGCACCGGTCCCAGGAGTCTCTCCATCATAGCCAGATGCTCCCGGTTGTCGTGAGTCTGAAACAAGGTGACGCCCCGGTAGTACTCGAACAGGATGCAGCCGATGCTCCATACGTCACAAGGCTGGCTCCAGCCCAGCCCCAGTAGGACCTCCGGGGCACGGTACTGCCGTGTGGACACGACGGCGCTGTGGTGCTCGTGGTCGAAGGTGGCACTGCCAAAGTCGATCACCCGCACGGCCGTGCTCTTCACCGTCCGCTCGTCTCGCTTCTTCTCCATATTGTAGGTCGTGGTGAAGTCTGCGTTGACAAACAGGATGTTCTCAGGCTTGAGGTCTGTGTGCGTCAGCGTGTTGTCATGGAGGAACTTGACGGAGAGACAGATCTGGTAGGCCATGTGCCTGACCTGGCTGATGGAGTAGGGCTGATAGTTGTTCTCCTTTAGGAAGTCGAAGGTGCTGAGAGAGAGCAGCTCAAAGGAGATGCATATGTGGCCGTGATAGTCAAACCAGTCATACATTTGAACACACAGGTATTTGTTCTCAGCGTCTTTCTCATTGATCCAGTCCAGCACATTGATCTCCAGGCGAGCATCCTTCTTGTATTCCTCCACATTTTTGATCATTTTCAGAGCGACATGGAGTCCTCCCCTACGATGGTCAATGCACTGCATCACCCTCCCGAAGCTGCCTTCACCCAGAGTGCTGACCACCTCATATCTCTCCTGCAGGAGGTCTCCCCTCCGACAGATCAGGTGACCTTGCTCGTCGTCCATCACAGTCGGTGCCCGCGTCCGGCTGTCGCTCCGCGAGGATGTTTTGCAAATGATTTGGGGGCCCGCTTGCAGTACCTTTGTGGCCCACAGTTTAGGAACGGATGGGCTATAGGAGCTGTTCCTACGCCGCCTTCGTTTGTGCTTACGCCTGCTGCCTTTCTGCCGATACGACTCGTACCGTTCACGTTCCCTCTCGCGGCTGTCTCGGTATTCGTGCGCGCTCGGGGAGCGGTCGCATGGATAGTAGCTTTTGGCTGTGCCATGTGGCTCCCTGTCGCGGTCTCGTTCTCGGCTCTGATCCAAGCGTCTGCGTCGTCGCGCATAACTTCCTTCCTGTCTGTGTCCCTGTCCACTTCTGTCTCGGTCTCTGTCTTTCTCTCTGTCACCGCTATAGGAGAAAGAAGGCGATCTCCGGTGCCGTTGTCTGTGCCCTCTGGCCCTGTACCGGTAAGGATGGAAGCTGCTTCGATTGTCTCCTGCCTCTCGTGTGAGGCATTGTTTTAGCATCTAGGCCAGTGTGGGCTTCAACCCCTCCCTTTTTACTAGTAATATAGTGATGTCATATATCACCGATGATGTCATAATGTGGGGGGGGGGGGGGGGGGGGGCGTTTCTACATTCACACTTTGAGCAATTGTGATGTCACCCAGGATGTCACTCAAGCAATTGTGATGCCATCTGTGATGATGTCATCATTTTGTGAAAACATCACAAGTCGTGAGCTTTCGAAGCTTTCACAAAAATTCCATATACCAAATCGTAATACCACATGAGGGGACCGGCCGTTCAAGTGGATTTATATTTGTTCACGGTAAACACAAACCGACTTGAAGGAAGGCAGCATGTGATGTCATCAGTGATGTCACTCGAGCGCTCATGATGTCATTGGGAATGTCATCAGTGATGTCTGTCTGGTGATGATGTCGTAAGTGATGGGCCACTAGGGAGGAACATTGAGGAGGGGGCGGAGCCAGAGGGAGGAACATTGCGGAGGGGGCGGGCCGGAGGGAGGAACATTGAGGAGGGGGCGGAGCCGGAGGGAGGAACATTGAGGGGGCTACCAAATGGGGGGGGGGGGGGGGGGGGGGAGGGGTGTCTCAATGGGTGCACTTAAATCATAATGTAGGGATGGGTCATAATGTACTATAGCACATACATTCTCAAAGTTCCAAACCATTATTTCAGTCCCTGTTTGTTGTCTTAAGTATTGGTTAAGGGCACACAATTGCTGCAACATTGATCACCTGTACTGTGTATCAGTGCTGTGCTGTGTATCAGTGCTGTGCTGTGTATCAGTGCTGTACTGTGTATCAGTGCTGTACTGTGTATCAGTGCTGTACTGTGTATCAGTGCTGTACTGTGTATCAGTGCTGTGCTGTGTATCAGTGCTGTGCTGTGTATCAGTGCTGTGCTGTGTATCAGTGCTGCGCTGTGTATCAGTGCTGTGCTGTGTATCAGTGCTGCGCTGTGTATCAGTGCTGTGCTGTGTATCAGTGCTGTGCTGTAGGGCTGTGAATCTTCACTGGCCTCACGATTCGATTCGATTACGATTCAGAGGGCTACGATTCGATTCGATTACGATTATCGATGCATCTCGATGCATCTTAAATCGATGCATCACTTTTTGCAATACATGATTTATTTTTTCTCACTTTCTTTTTTCTCACTGTGTGGCTACTTTTAAAATAAAAGTGCATTTGGAATTGCATTGTATTATGATCCATAATTAAAATAAACAACTGCATGTACTTCCATTATATTGTATTTGATTATTATTATTATTATTATTATTATTTTCTTTTTTAATAATCGATTTTTGACATTTGCGAATGGATGCAGAATTGTGCACGTCCGCATCGCGATGCATCTTATAATCGATTATTTTTGACACCCCTACTGTGCTGTGTATCAGTGCTGGGAGAGTCAAAGAAAAAGGATGGTCCACCTGCGTGCACACTGGGGCTATTCATCATTGACACTGTGTTTCCCAGCCCAGTTTGCGCCCCCCGCCATTGAGCATGCTGCAGGCAGACGTGCTTTTTGGGACCCCTCTTCCCATGGCGCATATGGAACATGCCACCCCTCTTCCCATGGCACATATGGAACATGCCACCCCTCTTCCCATGGCGCATATGGAACATGCCACCCCTCTTCCCATGGCACATATGGAACATGCCACCCCTCTTCCCATGGCACATATGGAACATGCCACCCCTCTTCCCATGGCACATATGGAACATGCCACCCGTGCACTCCACACAGCCTTGGGCCATATGATGGATCAATGCCACAACTTCACTGACAACTGGTCGTTCCTGCCTCTTGTGGCCATCGCTCACAGTGCACAGAATCCATTATCAAAACACCGCAGCGCGCAGCGCGCAAGACGGATCGCTCGGGAGACTTTGTTAGCTCAGAAAATAAATTTATCAGTTTCACTCTCGTTTTCATTTTCTTTTTATGACCTTGTAGAAAAACATGACCGGGGGTCAGAATGTAGAGTACATGGATGTGGTTTCATCGTGTGCAGTTGACTGAATGCATGCACAGTATTCTTAAAGCGAATTCTACATGCGTGTTATTCAATCAAAGATACAGTGTTGTATGTAGGCCTACAATAAAACATGGGACATACAGCGTGAAATGTTCTGCAAATAAGCTCATAATCCTAATCGGTGACGCAAATATTCGGTAAAGAAAATAGTTCCTACATGTACACAACAAAGTTTGTGGATTATCTTGAATAACCGGGTCATGATTTCTGGAAAGAGACATTGCTGTTGAGTTTTTCAAATGTGTGTTTTTGTCACTTCGACCACCACAAGCGGAGGAGTGCCATTTTATTTGAGAGAAGGCAGAAATCTCTGGGGCTGAAACTCAGGCAACTAACACAAAACGATCTAGGTGGATAAATAGCACCACAGGTGAGAGGAAAAATATGTATTTAGGATTTGAGGGTGAGCTGTCCCTTTAAGGCTCAGATGGATTTCATTTGGGTAGAAAACTGCCCTATGTAACTGCCTGTTCACCAAGTTCTTCAATAAAGAGACTAGTGTTATGGTTGGCGAAAAAGAAAAAGAAAAAAGATTTATAACAAGGAAGTAGCTTTCGGGGGCACGGCGGTGCAGTGGTAGCGCTGTCGCCTCACAGCATGAAGGTCCTGGGTTCGATTCCTGTCTGGGACACTGTGAGCGCTGAGGGCCTACTACTACAGCCCAGGTGGGGTCGTCGAAAAAGGGCCTTCCTGTGTGGAGCTTGCGCGTTCTCCCCGTGCTCCCCTGGGGTCTCCTCCAGATAGGAGACCCCCACTTAAAAAAAAGGAAGTAGCTTTGCATTTTCCACATACTGAATGAAGTAGGCTACTTTCTGGCAGAGATGTAGCTTGTTTCCGGGCAAGAACAGGTGCCATAACAGCACTGTTTCCCCAAATAGCCCTCCTTAAACATTTACCGCTTTTAATTGAGGTTGATGGGCTCTTTAAAAGCTCTAACAAAGTTGACCCGACCACGTGGCTCCATTATGTGTCACAGCAGGCGCTGTGCAAAGGGCAACATCAATAGCTGTTCCTCTGGCTCCAGCACTTTCACCACCAAGCTTTCTCAGCTTAGGCCAGGCTTTGCTTATCCATTTAGAAGTGTACGCCTAGACCAGTGGTTCTCAAACTTTTTCTGTCATGCCCCACTTTGAAGGAGGAACAATTTTCATGCCCCACTGCCCCATCAAAATTGTAACAAAAGGGTCAAAGTTTAACTTTTATTGAAATAACATCAAGATCATGACCATTCCTTTCTATTTTCTTTCAGTAATGTTGTCCAAATAAAAAAACAACTTCCATTTCAACTTTTCAACATTTCAACATTTTGTGACTGCTACTGTACTGTGCTTTTTTTAAATAATAAATTAAAATAATCAAACAGAAATTGCAATCACTTTGCTAGAACAAACAAAGTTAACCAGATTGCTCCATCAGATACAAATCTAATGAAATGTGCAATCACTTTGTTATAACAATATTAATAAAGTTATATCTGTACAAAAAATAACAAATATTTGGCAAGAAACATTTGCATTAAGTCTTATTATCACTGTATTAGTGGCTGCAATGAACCTGTTTTGCACTGCACATCTTTTCAAAATAATAACAATAAAGTGCAACCTGTGCAAAACTAAACAAAACAAGTTCAAATATTTGGCAATATGAATGCTGTTTTGCCACTGCGCCACACAGGGGGGGGGGGGTGCCAGGGCCAGGGCCCTCGTTAATGTTATTGGTTACACCTGCTTTACCTCCTGCTTTACCACCTCAAAACAGTTGCTGTGAAGAGGGCAGATCACTTATCATCCACAGACTGCAGTAGTCAATATCTCAAAAACTATACATGACATCACTTATATTTTGACATTCTGAGTGAGAGCAGAAGTAGCTCAATAGTTTGATGTATATAAATATATGCATGTCGTGTTAAAGTAGTGTGAACACGGTAGTATTGGATTCACGGTGGCGCAGTGGTAGGGCTGTCGCCTCACAGTCAGAAGGTCCTGAGTTCGATTCTCGCCTGGGACACTGTGGGCGCTGTGGTTGTGTTCCCCCCCATATCTTCAGTGCCTACTGCCCAGGTGGGGTATCTCGTCGTAAGGGCCTTTCTCTCTGTGTGGAGTTTGCATGTTCTCCCCGTGCTCCCCCAGGGGGTTCCTCCGTATATAACCCCCCCCCCCCACCACTAAAAACATGCAGAAGATCAGATCGTCATCGTCATCCGACCAGTGACGACAACATCCGAAGTTGGTCCCCGGGCGCTGTACGAGAAAGCGACCACTGCTCCTGGCCTGCCCCCCGGAGGAAAGGACATGCCTGGATGGGTTAAATGCAGAGGACACTTTTCACCGGCCACCGTCCGCATGAGTGTGTTGTGGCCGCATGCATGTATTGTGGTGTTCGTGTGACAATAAAAGACAGGCTTGTCCGTTACGAGAGAGAGGACTGTCGCAGTTTTAAAAATGTAAACGGAGTTAGCCGGCTAGAGTCAGACACTCAAGCCTCGCGCCACTTGGGCTCCATAGGGTTTCATTGCGGTTTGTTTACCAAAATGCAGCTATAATATTGTCAGATGGTGGCCCTGAGACAAAATCTTATCAAATGGGGGTCTGTGGTCTAATTTGTGTCTGTTTAGGATCCTTGACGTGAAAAAGTTGAAGAACCACTGACCTAATAAAATGTCACTTTTCTACTTTCATTTGATCAAATTAAATAAAGTGACATTTTTACTAGTTGCCATTTTGGTGGAGGAGGACCCCCTGTAGGAACCACTGCCCATGTTTGTGTCTGAAAATCTGTGCAGCAGACGCAATGCGCAGTTCATCCGTCAGAGGGCGCGCTGCATACATACCACAACTTTTAGTTTATAAACCATAGAGAAAAAGACAACAAACACACTGGAATGAACATATTTTACAGCGCATTCACGAGTGCAGCAGCAGCAGCAACAACAACAACAACTACATCCAAAAGTTTCACTTGTTTTACTACTTGACATACGGATCATTTCTTCCCCACACATCATGAGCTCGTGCAATTAAGCCGCCGAGCGCGCGCCTTGACGTTTGCTCCTCCAGCTCGAGCTCGGCACGCGCAGGCAGGCAGGCAGGCAGACAGGCAGGCAGGGAGCCCGACCCGTCCGAGAGAGAGGGAACAGAGAGAGGAGAGGACACGAATGGGACGCAGAAAACACTACGGAACACGCTGTTGACCGAGGTCAAATCTAACGCGGATTGGATAAACGTGAAGAAAGTCATTCAAAGATTCATTTTGTTGCCCGCGTGGACATGTTTTGGGCTGCACGAGACTGAAGGATGGTCACTGGCGCTGTTGAAAGGCTGCTCTCTCTCTCCCTGTGTGAGATTGTTTTGCTCTGAGGTGACCGTTAACGTGCTGCCTGGGATTGAATATAACGCTTCGCGCTTCACTTCTGGCTCTACTTTGAGGACGAATAATACACAGAAATGCGGTAGCTATGTCGTTCTTTTAGTCCAGGCTTTAGTAGTAACTGAACTAACGTTGACGGGTTGACACAAGACTCGCACCGCTCGCTGTGTTTTCCACGTTGTTGTAAGTTAGCCTCTCTATCGTCGGCTGTGTGCTGCTCAACGACGCTGAAGACAAGACCTAACAGCATTCAGTAGTTTTATTATTATGACCTTAACGTCTTTTTGGATAGCCATGCTGAGGAAACTTTCTTTGAGAATGAAGAAGAGAAAATCGCCGTAGTAAAGTGCACAGGCTATTTTTTCTGCTTCCATCGCGCGGGCCGTCTGCGAAACGGAATATATCGGAACCAGTTTCTCACATTTCAAAATAACCTCTTTACAAAACACGTCGACATTCCCTTCTAGTCACTGCTACGAGGAGGACAACAAGCCACACGCAGCGCTGCTGACATGAGCTGGAATGGGGAACCGAGCCCTTCTTTCGTCCAGAACGCGTAAAGAAGTTGCAAAACGGCCCACTTGGTTTGCGAGCTGGTTCTAGTAGTGAATGATTCAGACATCCAGAGTGGACCCAGTGTGTGTGTGTGTCTACTCTCTCTGTGAGGCGGAGGAAACTGCCCCCAAAGCCGCTGTTGTTATGGAGGAGTGGAGACAATGCGGGCGGTGGTTGATAGACTGCAAGGTCCTGCCGCCGAACCACCGGGTGGTGTGGCCCTCCGCGGCCGTCTTCGACCTGGCACAGGCCCTGCGAGACGGCGTGCTGCTGTGCCAGATGCTGCACAACCTCTCCCCGGGATCCGTGGACCTCAAGGAGATCAACTTCAGACCCCAGATGTCCCAGGTGAGCGAGTTGCAATAAGCTTCATTCAGCCCCACACACACAGAACAGAACACGCTGCTCAGGAAGCTTCATTCAGCCCCACACACACAGAACAGAACACGCTGCTCAGGGTCAGGACATCCGAGCTCACACCCTGTCTGTCTGCTGTGTTCATTGGGTGCTTTTCATTCATCATTCCCTGCTGAATCACATTATAGACACCTGGCTGGGAGTGCCCACTGCAACCACACAGTCTTCTAGTGTTGGTCACTGACAGCAGTGTGTGTGTGTGTGTGTGTGTGTGTGTGTGTGTGTGTGTGTGTGTGTGTGTGTGGGGGGGGGGGGGGTCTTGCATTAGTTGTTAGGTGATAGCCTATTTATCATCCCCCTGCTGGTCCAGGGAGTGGGACTCTTAACCTAAAAACCACCCAGGTCACAGAGCCATTTCTTGGCCACAGCCCACCACATGGCTGGCTACACTGATATCAAATATACACAACATGCTGTGTCTATAACTTAAAAAATGAAAAGAATAAATGAAAAAATATCGGCCAACATATATCAGTCAATACTGATATATCGGTTATCGGCCGATAATATCGGTGGACCGATGTATCGGTCGGGCTCTACCCACAAACCCCCCATTTCATGAGATTCTGACTGGAACCCCAAATCTGGAATATTTCGATTGCTGGCTTGGCTACATATTTTGTCCAGGATTCCCTGAGATAATAGAGGAACCATGATCACAACAGCCATTCTTCTATGTTCTCTTATTGTCTTAACCTCTTGAGAATGAGATAATGCTGAAGTCTAGCACTTCGTCAGTTTGCTGGGGACCCCCTGGAAGCCCCTCAAGGACCCCCGGTGGGCCCTTGACCCCACGTTGAGAACCACTGCCTTAGTTGTTAGTTGATGGGAACGTTAAAGCAGCCTATTTATCATTCTGTCCACCCCACAGCTGGTCCAGAGAGACTCTCTCCCCAGAAACCACCCAGGTCACAGAGACACTTACTTGCTGCACGGTTGATTGGCTACCATGTATTGAGCTATGCTAACTGATAATTAGGTTGTTACACCGGTGTTCACACACAATGCATAGTTGGTGCTTTAACACAGTGGTTCCCAACCACCGGGCCACGGACCGCTACCGGGCCGCAACACATTTGGTACCGGGCCGCGAGCCGGTAAAAAAACAAAAAAAACAAACGTCAACTTGAAACTATGTTTCAACTACCACACAGCCTATAATATTATAGCCTATGTTTATTTTTTTTATTTTTTATTTTTTTTATTATTAAAATTGACAACAGATCCGCAACTTTTTTTCCCATCTACCGGTCCGTGGCACAAAAAAGGTTGGGAACCCCTGCTTTAACACATGCAAGGCTGGTGGAGGAAGTAGTCACCACACTATTGATGGTAGTAGGCTGCTGTGCTATTGCTTTTGTAACCTTTATTTATACAGGGGAGTCTCACTGAGAGCAATGCTCTCTTTCTCAGGAGCACCCTGTTCACATTCACACACATTCATACCTGGAAGCTGACCAGTACAACCACAGTCTGATCTGCTGCCCACTGAGCAGCTCCACTGGAGCGGTTGGGGTTAAGGGCCTTGCTCAAGGGCACCCCAGTGCTGGTAATGAGGGAGTGGCAAGCACTGCTTTTTCAATTTCCCTACCCACATTTATCCTGCTGGTCTTGGGGATTGAACCGACGACCTTTCGGTCACAAGCTCACTTCTCTAACCGTTGAGCCACCACTTCTGCATTGTACTCATAGATGACAGTCTTTCATATATTATGAACCGTTTCAGTAATGCAGTGCCACTCACGCATTCACGCAGTTTACTACATTTTCTGTAGTCCTTTGTAGGGATGTCACAATATATCGTCCCACAATATATCGCGATATCAAAACGTGACAATATGCATCGTTGAGATGAAATCTCATATCGTGAGAAAAAGAAGCTGAACATGGTGGCACTGATCTGCATCTGATTGCATGCTCGCTCTCCTTTTCATCGCTTTGTTTGAACAGACGAGGGATGCTAAAGACACAGAGGATGAAAATGGTGAAATGACTCAAATTAGCGTGGAGGATGCCCCCTCAACTTACAAATCGATCGCAAAAAAATATTGTTAAAATTTCGTATCGTTATCGTGAACCCAATATCGTGTATCACACTGATACTCAACTGGCGGCCCGCGGGCCACATGCGGCCCGTGATGGAATTGCAAATCAGATTTGTGGCAGTGTGGACACACTCCCAAATCAGATTTGGGAAACCAATCAAGATAATGATGATTAATGACTTTATCAGCAAATCGGATTTGCCTGTAATGTGAACATGGCCTAAGTGTCCAAATGTTCATGTCATTCTGGCCAATACTCCACTTCTGTTATAGCATTTCAGTCTGGAATATGGAATATCTTGAGTATCCCTGGTGTATCGTATCGTATCGTGAACTGAGTGTATCGTGACACCCCTAGTCCCTTGTATGAGTGCTTACTCTCTGTTGATCTGTCCAGTGTACTGTGGTATATGACATGTGTCACTGCAATTAAACCCTAGCTATTCAGTGACATTGAAAGGTCTATAGTGTTGCTATAGATAAGAGGGCATTCAGTGATGTGCATTGAGCCAGTTCTTCTCCAGGCAGTCTCATGTCAAGTGGCTGGCTCGTCTGCTTGAGCAGGAAGGCAAAATGAAGCGTTTAGAGTTCAATCATTTGCAAAGAATTCTTACCGTTTGTTTTGGGAATACCAGATGGGTGTGGCTCACTCCATCGTCCAATATAATGTGTCAGAAAGTTTCAGGACAAAAATAAAGGGAGAAATTGTGAAAGTCAATATAATTTAGCATGGTACTTACTTAGCACTTAGCAGTGATGGACAGCTTAATTGACAACCCCGCCAAAATCAGTAAACAACTTCCATCTGGTCGCAGCAATTTAAATCAAAAGTGGTGAAATATTAGCAAATAGGATTGAGCCCACATCAGATATCACATCACCATACAGCACAGTAGGGAGGAAAAGACACGCTGTAGTTGCTCCTGTATTGTGGCCTGACGTTTATGTCCTTAGCCGAGGGATTCGAGGGGGAATATATAATTATACGTTTATCAAAACATGGGTCTATATGTTGGTAGGGTGGAGGGTTTGGGTCTTAGTTGTCATATGTCTCACTGTCTATATGAAAGCCTCCTCTGCTTCAGTTGTCATCCAAACTGGTTGATGTTGTCAAAGCCAGTGAGGAAGTGTTTGGTGCCACAGGAAGTGGACATGACCGCAGCAGCGGAGGGAAAGTCGGCTGTGGCAGACGTTTCTATTGACTTTTTATTCACCCTGATGCCGCTCCTAAAATACTCGTGAGCCACACTATTATGACCAGAAGTCTGGGAATCGCCGTGATGAATGCATCATGGTTACCCACGTTCTTTTCTGCTTGGCTCCATTCTGTGCGCCGGTCTCCGTTATGTTTCATAGCATGTGAACCTGGCTCAGAAGACAAACTAGCCAGATGTTATGTTTCATAGCATGTGAACCTGGCTCAGAAGACAAACTAGCCAGATGTTATGTTTCATAGCATGTGAACCTGGCTTAGAAGACAAACTAGCCAGATGTTATGTTTCGTAGCCTGTGAACCTGGCTCAGAAGACACACTAGCCAGATGTTATGTTTCATAGCCTGTGAACCTGGCTCAGAAGACAAACTAGCCAGATGTTATGTTTCATAGCATGTGAACCTGGCTTAGAAGACAAACTAGCCAGATGTTATGTTTCATAGCATGTGAACCTGGCTTAGAAGACAAACTAGCCAGATGTTATGTTTCATAGCATGTGAACCTGGCTTAGAAGACAAACTAGCCAGATGTTATGTTTCATAGCCTGTGAACCTGGCTCAGAAGACAAACTAGCCAGATGTTATGTTTCATAGCATGTGAACCTGGCTCAGAAGACAAACTAGCCAGATGTTATGTTTCATAGCCTGTGAACCTGGCTCAGAAGACAAACTAGCCAGATGTTATGTTTCATAGCATGTGAACCTGGCTCAGAAGACAAACTAGCCAGATGTTATGTTTCATAGCATGTGAACCTGGCTTAGAAGACAAACTAGCCAGATGTTATGTTTCATAGCATGTGAACCTGGCTTAGAAGACAAACTAGCCAGATGTTATGTTTCATAGCATGCAGTGTTGGGCAGTAACGCGTTACTTAGTAACGCGTTACTGTAATTAGTTACTTTTTTAGTAACTAAGTAATATAAGGCGTTACAATTTCCAAAACAGTAATTAATTACAGTTACTAATCCAAGTAACGCATGCGTTACTGTGTTACATCATTGCCTGCCAGAATGCAGTGTTTTCTATGTAAAAGAAAACATTTTATCCTCACGGACTCAGGCACACACATATAGTCATAGTGTGTGTGCGCGATACAGCGTCAGAGCGTGCACGCTGGCTTTCAAAACAAACCGAGTCAGAAGAAGGAGACGAGCAAGAGAAACCTGGCTACCTCGAGAGAGAATATGCGGGGATGGAGGCTAAATTGAAGGCGACGCTGGGTGAGGTAGACTTGGGTGTGTTCACTGGATTAACAGATACACTTTGGGTAAGTCAGTCAAAGCCTTTCTCACCGTAGTCAGACGGGCCGGCCCAGGGAATGTTGACAGATCATCACTTTTCTTTCAGCAACGAAGCTTGAAACGTTTGCATTGAGGCTGTTGTATTACCACTCCGAGTTTCCGACAGTAACAGCATCTTTCACTCACGTTATCTGTGTGACTGTCTGACTTTCATTTCGTGTGAAGCTAGCCAGTCTTAATACACCACTTCCTGTTCTTTCTAACCGAATTTCAAAGTAAAATGCCTTTGGCTTTTCGTTTAACATAGCCTATATAATACCAAAGCGAAAATAATTAATAGAGTGACATGCTAGACGGTATTTGGGGTAAAAATAAAAATAAAAGTAACTAGTAAAGTAACTAGTAACGTACCTAGTTACTTTTTGAAAAAGTAATCAGTAAAGTAACTTTTATTACTTTTTTAAGGAGTAATCAGTAATCAGTAACTAATTACTTTTCCAGAGTAACTTGCCCAACACTGATAGCATGTGAACCTGGCTCAGAAGACAAACTAGCCAGATGTTATGTTTCATAGCATGTGAACCTGGCTTAGAAGACAAACTAGCCAGATGTTATGTTTCATAGCATGTGAACCTGGCTTAGAAGACAAACTAGCCAGATGTTATGTTTCATAGCATGTGAACCTGGCTTAGAAGACAAACTAGCCAGATGTTATGTTTCATAGCATGTGAACCTGGCTTAGAAGACAAACTAGCCAGATGTTATGTTTCATAGCATGTGAACCTGGCTTAGAAGACAAACTAGCCAGATGTTATGTTTCATAGCCTGTGAACCTGGCTTAGAAGACAAACTAGCCAGATGTTATGTTTCATAGCATGTGAACCTGGCTTAGAAGACAAACTAGCCAGATGTTATGTTTCATAGCATGTGAACCTGGCTTAGAAGACAAACTAGCCAGATGTTATGTTTCATAGCCTGTGAACCTGGCTTAGAAGACAAACTAGCCAGATGTTATGTTTCATAGCCTGTGAACCTGGCTTAGAAGACAAACTAGCCAGATGTTATGTTTCATAGCCTGTGAACCTGGCTTAGAAGACAAACTAGCCAGATGTTATGTTTCATAGCATGTGAACCTGGCTTAGAAGACAAACTAGCCAGATGTTATGTTTCATAGCCTGTGAACCTGGCTTAGAAGACAAACTAGCCAGATGTTATGTTTCATAGCATGTGAACCTGGCTTAGAAGACAAACTAGCCAGATGTTATGTTTCATAGCATGTGAACCTGGCTTAGAAGACAAACTAGCCAGATGTTATGTTTCATAGCATGTGAACCTGGCTTAGAAGACAAACTAGCCAGATGTTATGTTTCATAGCATGTGAACCTGGCTTAGAAGACAAACTAGCCAGATGTTGCTGCTAAGAAACGTGGTTAGTGGCTCTCTGACAGAACGATTGCCCACTGACGGCACAATTGTCTGGTATTCTTGGCACACCTTCTATGACCCCCTTCTGTCATAGTTTTGTGTGTGTGTGTGTGTGTGTGTGTGTGTGTGTGTGTGTGTGTGTGTCAGCCTCCCTTTCACTATCTGTGTCTGTGTTGAGTATATTATTAGGCTGCCCCTTCTTTGTTTAGACATTCCTTGCTTCTCCTATGTCAGTGCTTCTCAACCTTTTTGATATCAGGACCCTCGGGCCGCGGACCCAAATCTGACACCTTTTTTTTTAATTAGATATGATTTAGTCCAGAACTCCATGACTATCTGTATTGTAGAGAGATAACAGTGAAACTATGATCAAAATCATTCTACATTCTCTAAATTAACTTCTTGTAAATTAAATAATGGTGAAGTTTAACAATTCATCAATTTCTTGGGGACCTCCTGGAACCCCCTCAAGGACCCCTGGTGGTCCCCGGACCCCACGTTGAGGACCACTGTCCTATGTGGTTTCAGTCCTTCACACTCCCTTACTGGTCACCACTCACCACCAGCAGCCTTGACTGATTGGCTCCAGGACTAGCTACTGGTTTCCAATGATTACAAGGAGAAGGAGGTCTGGATGGCATGCTTTGATCCGCCCACTAATCCAGTGCTCCAGTCCCACTACGTGAAGCTGTAGTGTGGGGTAGAGGTGGGGGGGAGAGGGCGTGTCCTCTGTAGTGTGGGGTAGAGGTGGAGGGAGAGGGGGCGTGTCCTCTGTAGTGTGGGGGGAGAGGGCGTGTCCTCTGTAGTGTGGGGTAGAGGTGGAGGGAGAGGGGGCGTGTCCTCTGTAGTGTGGGGGGAGAGGGCGTGTCCTCTGTAGTGTGGGGTAGAGGTGGAGGGAGAGGGGGCGTGTCCTCTGTAGTGTGGGGTAGAGGTGGAGGGAGAGGGGGCGTGTCCTCTGTAGCGTGGGGTAGAGGTGGGGGGAGAGGGCGTGTCCTCTGTAGTGTTGGGTAGAGGTGGGGGGAGAGGGCGTGTCCTCTGTAGCGTGGGGTAGAGGTGGAGGGAGAGGGGGCGTGTCCTCTGTAGTGTGGGGTAGAGGTGGGGGAGAGGGGGTGTGTCCTCTGTAGAGGTGGGGGGAGAGGGCGTGTCCTCTGTAGCATGGGGGAGAGGTGGGGGGAGAGGGGGCGTGTCCTCTGTAGTGTCGGGGGGAGAGGGGGTGTCCTCTGTGACAAATTGGGTTAAACAAAATCCTGGCAGCAGAACAACGCTTTGTGATTTATGACATGGAAAGGTTGGAGCGCACGTGCTTGAACACTCAGAAACACACTCATTCACTGGCTCAGCCAAACGAGACGGAGGTGAAGCAGGACCATTACATTATTTGCTCTGGACAAAAGTCCTCTTCCCTCAACCGCTCCATTTGTCAGGTGATGGATGCTTTGTGAAATGCACTTCTGTCTTTGAACCTGCTTTGCTATTACAACGTTGGTGAAGATCCTCAGATATGTTTGGCAGTGAGAGTACGTTCAAACAGGTTTGAATACTCTGTGACCTGGCATGGGATGGTGGCTTTTGACAACACTGTCACATAGATGATTACAGATGAAATGAGGTGGTTAGTCCATTTCTAATAATGACACAGCAGTTGTGTTCAGTTACATCTGCTGCTGTCAACACAGCCGTTTAGACCGTCTTCAGTGCAACAATACATACATGCACGTTTGACACTGACCCCTGGTCTGTCTTCCAGGTCATCATCTTGGTCCTGTATATTCAGTGGCAAGGCACTAATACGGCCTGGCCGGGTTAGGGGTTAGATTCCTGCTGGGACCACCCATGCTACAAATGTTTGCACTCACGCAGCAAGGCACTTTGGATATACACAGTATGTGTCCATTAAATGGCACTGGCTGCGTATTCAAACATGATTCTGTCTCCTCTCAACCTGATTTCATCTGTCAGATTTGTGATGCAAATGCATAGAAACGAAAGGAGCTAGGTGAGGTGGTTCGGGCATCTCGTAAGGATGCCTCCTGGTCGTCTGCCTCGGGACGTCTTCCAGGCACGTCCAGCTGGCAGGAGACCACGGAGCAGACTGAGGGCCAGCTGGAGTCATTACATCTCCACACTGGCCTGGGAACACCTGGGGATCCCCATGTGGCCAGGGAAGAAAGGGGAGTTTGGCATTTAGTACATTCACCATACATTAACATAATGAGTTATTTAAATCTTCACTAATCTCACTATAAAATGAATGTTTTATGTTTAACATGTATTTCGAGACTGTTTGCTTGACTGTACATGTGAATACTGGTAGATCACAGAATCAGAATCAGTTTAATCTGCTATTAAATGAAATTAATTATTAATTACAATTATTAAATTCTACAAGTCAGTGGTCTTCAGGTCAAAGAAAGCAGTTTGTGACTCGAAGTTTGCTGGTTTTAGTTCAAGGACTGCTTGGGAAAATCTGAATACGCAAAGCTCTTGTCTTTCTCAAACTACAGTAGGCTACTCGTATGTGCCCTTGGACACGACACCTAGTTCACAACTGCTGGAGTGAAGCAGCAACATGAGCAACAAGAGAAGTGTGTGGTAGTGCAGCCTAGTTCCCAGGTGAAAGCTGAAATAGAGCTTCTCTCATTGAATGCACACAGGATAAAACATGTGCTTTCAAGCAGCATCACATGCAGCACGCTTAAGGTCTTTGCACACACAGTTTGTTTTCGTATGTGTGTTTTTTAATCCGTCCCAGCTCGCAAAAATCTATTGACTGATGCGAAAAACGCAGAAAATTGAACCTAGTCCGAAAACTTAAATGACGGACGTAATTGTAGGACTCGGTGTGTCAATGATGATTGACACAAATGAGGTTGTATTCTTTTTTCTTTCGTGCGTCAATTTCGGACGAAAATACGGACTTGGTGTGCAAAAGCTATTACAGCTGAACAGCATCACATGCAGCACGCTTACAGCTGAACAGGGAAAAGCAGCGAGTGCCCAGTTGTGCATTGGTCTGCTGTAATAATGAGGCACTGTAGTTAGGGCTGTCCCAAACGATTATTTTCTTATCGATTCGACTAACGATTATTTTTTCGATTAGTCGATTAATCTAGCGATTATTTTCTATTTAATTTTTTTATTATATAACAATAAATTTACCCAAAACAAATAAATAAACAAAAACTTCTCAATTTCAGTATTTTATTTAACCATCTCATTCTCGTTTGGGGAAAAACTCTTCCACACTGCTTTGCTTCCTGAAAAGAGAGAGAGATAAATAATAATATAATACTGTAGGGAGGGACATATTTAAAATTAGTCTAAGTCTAATTTCCATGTCTGTTATTATGATATGATCATATGAATTATTATTATTATTAATATGAATCTTATTATTATATAATAGATAGTGCCTGCCTATTTGTCAGTTGCCTGCTCTCATCACGAAAATACTGGACCACCTGACACATAGATTAAATTGATCATCATCATGATTCATCACTGTATGTATGAACCCTTTCCCTAAACTGAGGAGGATCAGTATTTTTACAGGACATGGATTTATTTAATCACTGGAGTAATGTGCAGCTAACTCAGCCAAATGTATGTTTGCATCAGTGTGGGGGTAAGGAAATAAATAATACACACGATTTACAGACTAACAGTCACAGACTGTAACAATGGTCTGTAACGTTAGTTTTGATCTCATCTTACATGGCCGTGAACCCAAACAGAAGAATGTAAAAAGCCGAATAGCACTGTTAAATGATGCACGCAGTAAATTAACGTGAGCAGCAACAGACTAACAATGGTCTGTAACGTTAGTTTAATCAATTTTCTACATGTTAGCCGTGAAAGCAAACGGAAATATGTACGTTAACGTTAAACGGCCGAATAACACCGTTAAATGGTGTAATGTTATGTTCGCTGCGGTGCAGAAATGACTACTTTTTCCAGCCATCGCTGCCATCTTTTTTGTTTTGTGACGTGTATTACGTAATTACGTAGTCGACGTCATCAATTACGTCGACTCGCTGGGACAGCCCTAACTGTAGTAGATTTATACTGCACACAGCGAGATGCATCAAGTAAATTATGGGAACTGGACTGTTAAAAAAAATATATATATATATATATATATATATATATATATATATATATATATATATATACCGTATATATATACCATAGATATAGATATATATATATTTATTATATATTTATTTATTTATTATTTATTTATAGATATACATAGATATATACACCATAGATTTATACTGCACACAGCGAGATGCATCAAGTAGGATGGGAACTGGACTGTTAAAAAAAAAATCTCTCTCTCTCTCTCTCTCTCTCTCTATATATATATATATATATATATATATATATATATATATATATATATATATATATATATATGGAGATTGTGGGAGAAAAAACACTGGGCAGTAATTAATATCATTCATAGAAACAAATACTTGGTCTAAACTTTACAGTTCAATTAGCGCAGTCCTGTGTGTGTGTGTGTGTGTGTGTGTGTGTGTGCGTGCACGTTAGTGGGGGGGGGGGGTGTTGAGTGTTCTAAGTATCTCGTGGAGAGAAGCTGTGTTGACCTTATTTAGACGGTCAGATGAGTCCCTGCTTGTATTTTGAAAGGCGAGGGAGGTATTTGTCTTTACCTCAAGGTTGTGCTGCCTAACGAGCGCTGCTAGTGCTGTTGTGTTGTGTTGTGTTGTGCTGCCTAACGAGCGCTGCTGTTGTGTTGTGTTGTGTTGTGCTGCCTAACGAGCGCTGCTGGTGCTGTTGTGTTGTGTTGTGCTGCCTAACGAGCGCTGCTGGTGCTGTTGTGTTGTGTTGTGTTGTGCTGCCTAACGAGCGCTGCTGGTGCTGTTGTGTTGTGTTGTGCTGCCTAACGAGCGCTGCTGGTGCTGTTGTGTTGTGTTGTGTTGTGCTGCCTAACGAGCGCTGCTGGTGCTGTTGTGTTGTGTTGTGTTGTGCTGCCTAACGAGCGCTGCTGGTGCTGTTGTGTTGTGTTGTGTTGTGCTGCCTAACGAGCGCTGCTGGTGCTGTTGTGTTGTGTTGTGTTGTGCTGCCTAACGAGCGCTGCTGGTGCTGTTGTGTTGTGTTGTGTTGTGCTGCCTAACGAGCGCTGCTGGTGCTGTTGTGTTGTGTTGTGCTGCCTAACGAGCGCTGCTGGTGCTGTTGTGTTGTGTTGTGTTGTGCTGCCTAACGAGCGCTGCTGGTGCTGTTGTGTTGTGTTGTGCTGCCTAACGAGCGCTGCTGGTGCTGTTGTGTTGTGTTGTGCTGCCTAACGAGCGCTGCTGGTGCTGTTGTGTTGTGTTGTGTTGTGCTGCCTAACGAGCGCTGCTGGTGCTGTTGTGTTGTGTTGTGTTGTGCTGCCTAATAGAGCTGCACAATATATCGTTTCAGCATCGTCATCGCAATGTGCGCATGCGCAATAGTCACATCGCAGGACGTGCAATGTCAAAGAATAAGGCAAATTAACTCAAACACGTCAGGCTATAACTTTTTTGCTGGTTGATACTCAGCACTTAGCACACTAGCATCCTGCCAATCACTCTGGCTGCAGCTAAAAACACTTGCTACTACGTCACATCCATGCAGGTTACCCACTACCTTCTTAAGGGACAAGGCTTGATGAGCTAATCAAGTCATTTGGTGAAAATTCCTGTATTCATATGTGTGTGTTCATATCGCAATATATATCGCAGAAACCAAATATATTGCAATGTCTGTTTTTTCCAATATCGTGCAGCCCTACTGCCTAACGAGCGCTGCTGGTGCTGTTGTGTTGTGTTGGGAGATGCTTCTGAGGCTCTCGTGAACGCAGCGCCTCAGGCTGCGTCTAAAAGACAACAACAGTGAGGCGTGCTCTCTCAAGTCTTCTGTGTTGTTTTCACTCTCAGTCTTCCTTGTCCCCCCTCCTCCTTCCTGTTAGGTAGGTGTGACCCTCCTCCTTCCTGTTAGGTAGTTGTGAATACCTTTGGGATGACTCAGGCGGGTATGTGTGTGGTGTTGTGTGCGCTGCCCTTCTTTTCTGTGTATGTAGGTGAGACGTGTGTGTGTTTGTTCAAGAGAGAGAGATGTGTGTGTGTGTGTGTGAGATGTATAGTACATGTGCTCTGTGTGTGTGATGTACAGTACATGTGCTCTGTGTGTGTGATGTACAGTACAGTACCTGTGCTGTTGGCTGGGCCCACAGCGCAGAAAGCGGTGTGTGTGTGTGTGTGTGTGTGTGCGTGTGTGTGTGTGCGCGCGTGTGTGTGTGTGTGTGTGTGGGCGTCTACGTGTGTGTCTGTGTGATGTACAGTGTGCGTCTGCGCGTGTGTGTGTGTGTGTGTGAGATGTACAGTGTGTGTGATGTACAGTGTGTGTGTGCTGGGCCCACAGCACTCTGCAGGACTCCTGCACTCACACAGAGGCTGCTGCCTGCCTGCCTCCACTCACAATAATTGAGTGTCTTTCTCTGTGTCGGGCTCCCAGCAGCTAAATATCACTAGTCAGCAAGTACGGTAACAGGATACCTTTGTTTGGCATTACCAAGAACATGAGCACAGCATGAACGCTGTTTCCTTCATCCCGGTGGTGAACATGAGCACAGCATGAACACTGTTTCCTTCATCCCGGTGGTGAACATGAGCACAGCATGAACACTGTTTCCTTCATCCCGGTGGTGAACATGAGCACAGCATGAAAGCTGTTTCCTTCATCCCGGTGGTGAACATGAGCACAGCATGAACGCTGTTTCCTTCATCCCGGTGGTGAACATGAGCACAGCATGAAAGCTGTTTCCTTCATCCCGGTGGTGAACATGAGCACAGCATGAATGCTGTTTCCTTCATCCCGGTGGTGAACATGAGCACAGCATGAACGCTGTTTCCTTAATCCCGGTGGTGAACATGAGCACAGCATGAACGCTGTTTCCTTCATCCCGGTGGTGAACATGAGCACAGCATGAACGCTGTTTCCTTCATCCCGGTGGTGAACATGAGCACAGCATGAACACTGTTTCCTTCATCCCGGTGGTGAACATGAGCACAGCATGAACACTGTTTCCTTCATCCCGGTGGTGAACATGAGCACAGCATGAACACTGTTTCCTTCATCCCGGTGGTGAACATGAGCACAGCATGAACACTGTTTCCTTCATCCCGGTGGTGAACATGAGCACAGCATGAACACTCTTTCCTTCATCCCGGTGGTGAACATGAGCACAGCATGAACACTGTTTCCTTCATCCCGGTGGTGAACATGAGCACAGCATGAACACTGTTTCCTTCATCCCGGTGGTGAACATGAGCACAGCATGAACACTGTTTCCTTCATCCCGGTGGTGAACATGAGCACAGCATGAACACTGTTTCCTTCATCCCGGTGGTGAACATGAGCACAGCATGAACACTGTTTCCTTCATCCCGGTGGTGAACATGAGCACAGCATGAACGCTGTTTCCTTCATCCCGGTGGTGAACATGAGCACAGCATGAACGCTGTTTCCTTCATCCCGGTGGTGAACATGAGCACAGCATGAACGCTGTTTCCTTCATCCCGGTGGTGAACATGAGCACAGCATGAACGCTGTTTCCTTCATCCCGGTGGTGAACATGAGCACAGCATGAACACTGTTTCCTTCATCCCGGTGGTGAACATGAGCACAGCATGAACACTGTTTCCTTCATCCCGGTGGTGAACATGAGCACAGCATGAACGCTGTTTCCTTCATCCCGGTGGTATTCATACTAGTGGCGGGTAGAGATTGTCTGAAGAAAAATGTACTCAGTGTGATTTGAGTGTTATTGAGGATGAATTTCATTTTTGTATGGTTCACAACACAAGGTATAGTGACCTGAGGAATAAACAAAACAAACAAACAGTGTGTACAGTACAGTCTGCGACGTGTGATGTAATGTAGTGTCTTGTAAGCCCATATGGGCTGTGGGCAGCTAACTGGTGCATGTGTCAAATACAACAACACTCAATCAGTCCAACTCAATGGAAGTTGTGGTGGTTTTGCACACCGCCTCAAACATAATGTACAGTGGTCTAATGTACTGTAGTGTAGCTAGCATGCAGGTGCACATCTTTGCCATATGACTCACAGGAAACAAGCTGTCTTGGTCACACACACATACAGTAGACATCCATTGTTCTCTGTGGCTTGTGGTTCTGATGTTGAAAGGCTTTAGGGGAGCTCCGCAGGGTGGGAATTGGATCAAAGTAAAGTGTGTGAACCGGAAAATGCTCTGGTAAATTCCAGCCCACCTACTCGACTGAAATGTCTGTGGCCTCATTTCTGCTTGGTTTGTTCCATGTGGGGAGGGGCTGGATGGTGAGTGGTACTATAGAAACGCCCCCCCCCCCCCCCCCCCCCCGCCCCTCCTCCCCTCAGGGGTAATTTAATCTTTGCGTTTGGTCTACTGTTGACCCCGTGACCCCGCGCCTGCCGGATGCAGGTAATACTGCTCATAGAGCTCGTTAGCAACACTTCCTGGGCTGCACAGCTGAGACGGAGCCGCTGGAAGCTAATGGCATTGACAAGGAGGGAATGGGTGGAGGCCAGGGATTCCCCCAACCTTCCTAACCCAGCAGAGAGAGACCCCACACGAACTGAGGCCACTCTAATCTTTTTAAGCATGCCAATCGTGCTTTAGCATGTCTGGAGCCGGCCTGTAAGGTAGTGGTGGGGGGTTCAAATCCCTCTTGTGTAAACGTGTCAGTCACAATGTGTAGCCGAACAGTGTGGCTTTCACAATGACATCTGTGCAGCTCCATAGCTGCTGGCTGCAGTTTTTTGATCTAAATGCTTAAATGCTTGAAACGTAAAGTGAAGTTGCTGCTTATGGACACATTTATTTCCAAAGACTTTGCCTTTCCATCAAGGCAAAGGACGGCTACTTTAAATAATCTAATAGGCCTACTGCCTACTAGGGCTGCACAATTAATCATATTTTCATCATCATCGCAATATGAACATGCACAATAAACACATCGCAAAGACTGCCTGAAACACAATGAATAACAAAAGTGGTTTTATTTACATGCGTCATGCATTCCCACTCAGCATCTGATCATTTTGTCTTGTGTTGTAAATCCAGCGTACACCTTTCCCTTGCAACAGTGCGCTCCGCCCCCTCTGCCAAAGCCCAAACACGCTGTGTGTAGTTTCAGCTAGAGTCAGTGTGTATTTAATTTCTTTATTCAGTGGGCATAGGCTATGTTTGGGGCAAATGTTAGCATTATTAAAGCACAAAGACATAGGAACTGTATAGCTAGCTAATATGCATACTTTAATATTTGTTTATTTATCGCAAGTCGTATCGTCATCATCGCTATATTGAACAATGTTATTGCACATCGCAGAATTTCCTCATATCGTGCAGGCCTACTGCCTACCTATATATAGGCCTACCTGCTTATACTATAGCCTAATTGGAACACAAACCTGCCCTGTGTATTATAAATGAGATATGCCATTTAAATGTTCAAACCCTTAAAGCAGCATACTTGAGTATCCTGAATAATATCACAAAATGAATGAAACATGGCGGCCCTAGCGTGGCCCTAGACCTGAGAGCTGCGGTCAGAGCAGCTCACAGATTCCTCCGTGTCATTGCAGAACTTGTCTGTGCAGATGATGTGCGCCTCCCTCAAATGAGGAGGAGGGATTTCTGGGAAAAGTCGGGTGCTGACTTCACTTCCTGTCACAAAGTCACAACAAACACGCTTGGAGACGTGCTTTGAAGAGAGATCAGCAGAGGAAACCTCTTGGAGTGCTTTGAAGAGAGATCAGCAGAGGAAACCTGCTGCTGTCGGCACCTCTACCATTCAGGCTCCTTCACAAATTGTGAATGCAGACATTTTTGGTCAAATTAGAAATATATCATAAATCTATATCTGTCTGTCTGTCTGTCTCGCAATTCAAATAATACTAAATATAATACAAATAAATGATTCTTTCAGTAATAAAATCATTGTAAAATAATGATATTTCAATAATGGTGACTAAATGCTATTCTTCATGCAATATAGTCCTCCAACTGGCAATCAGCATGAATAGTGGCTTTTGGTTGGTCGGTCTATCTATCTATCTATCTATCTATCTATCTATCTATCTATCTATCTATCTATCTATCTATAATAAATTGTGATATCATCATCACTGATCAAAAGTTCAAACCCTTCAAACATGACTTAGTCAATCAGAACGGAAGACCAGAACTATTGATTTCATCTTGACTTCTGCCTTTAAACACACTTTGTAAAACCTCAGCAACATTCAACTGTCTGTTCCCTCTGCCTTTCTTCCCTCCACATTCCTCAGGGAAATGCTGCTACGAGTCTGAAACGTGAGCCCATGCTGTGTGTGTGTGTGTGTGTGTGTGTGTGTGTGTGTGTGTGTGTGTGTGCAGCGTGTGTGTGTGCGTGTGTGTGCGTGCGTGCAGTGTGTGTGGGGCGTGTGCAGTGTGTGTGGTGTGTGTGTGCAGCGTGTGTGCAGCGTGGGTGTGTGTGTGTGTGCAGCGTGTGTGTGTGTGCAGTGTGTATAGTGTGTGTATGCGGGGGGAACTCTGAAATGAGCACATGTCTCAGGCTGTCAGGCAGGGAGAATTGAGGTGATGTCATGTGTGAAGGCAGCACCGCACAGCCTCTCTGCAAATTCAATAAAGAACGTTTCCTGGTGGGAGAAGCTGAAGTGTTTTTGTTAAGAGTACAATGACCTTAGCAACAACACTGTCACTTCTTACAGCACATCCAGTGCTACTAGGATCAGTCTGACATTATCCACTCATTACCTGACCAAAGTAAAGGCAGGATACAAACAATATTCTGACACCTTTTGTCTTTTTTGAATTTTCACCATTTTCTCCCCAATTGTACTTGGCCAATTCCCCTTGCTAAGCTATCCCTGCCTGGTCGTTGCTCCACCCCCTTTGTAGACTACCACACTTCCTCCAATACATGTGCAGTCGCCAGCCGCTTCTTTTCACCTGACAGCGAGGAGTTTCACCGGCAGGACATAGTGGGAGGATCACATTCTGCCACTTTTGCTGCTCCACCAGACAGGCAGACAGACAGACAGACAGAAAGAGAGACAGACAGAAAGAGAGACAGACAGACAGGCAGACAGACAGACAGACAGACAGAAAGAGAGACAGACAGACAGACAGACAGAAAGAGAGACAGACAGACAGACAGGCAGACAGGCAGACAGGCAGACAGACAGACAGACAGACAGGCAGACAGGCAGACAGACAGACAGACAGACAGACAGAAAGAGAGACAGACAGAAAGAGAGACAGGCAGACAGACAGACAGATCGTGGAGTCTTATGGACACCGTGTGGTCTCTAAAGAGGCTCCATGTGTACAGTGGTTGTTGGGGGTGATGCACATGGGCACATGGGCACATGGGCACGCTGGCGACTGAAGCTGGACTCTTGTTGGAGCGGCTCTGCTCTGCTGGGCACCTTCACTCCACACAGAGAAAGAGACAGAGGAGGCTCTGGTCCTTCACTCCTCACAGAGAAAGAGACAGAGGAGGCTCTGGTCCTTCACTCCACACAGAGAAAGAGACAGAGGAGGCTCTGGTCCTTCACTCCACACAGAGAAAGAGACAGAGGAGGCTCTGGTCCTGTCTGTGAGGAGGCCAGCCCCCCCCCTCTCACCCAGTAAGCCCACTGAGAATACCTATTTCTCTTGTTTACTGTGTTGTTTTTTGGGCTTGTCTGACGCTCTATTTTTTGGGGGAAATGGGAAATGGTCTTTCTTCTCGTGTGTTCACTGGCATCCGTCTTCTCCAGCCGTGACACTTGAGCGGTTGTCATAGTGGTATTGTTGTTGCTGGGAGTCTAATTTGGGTTGTTGTGGTGGTAGTCAGACTGATTGTGGCTATTTCCTGCGGTTGGGGACAGATTAGGATCTGGATTGTGCTCCGGGGAGAGGCACACAGCAGCTCCCTTCCCCTCACCCACATGAACACCTCCACGCACACACACACACGCGCACACACACACACACACACACACAAAACGCATGAACGCACGCACACACACGCACACGCACACACACAAAACACACACATACACGCGTGCGCGCACACACGCACGCATGCACGCACGCACGCACGCACACACACACACACACACACACACACACACACACACACACACACACACACATAACTAATACACTAGCTGCCTCTTGCTGGGGGAAAGATAAGCAGCTTCATATTTTCTCTATCTCTTTTCCAAAGGAAAGAGATATTATTCACTCCTGTGACACGGAGTATAGGAGGAGTGTTTATATGTTGCACTAGCCATGGATTCATTTTGCAGGCTTTGCCATAGCAGCACCACAAAGAAGTGCCGATATCCCATTACCGACGAGTATTGATCGCGTGGCATAATTGGCTGCGGAATAGGAAGGACACAAAGCTGGGGTTACAACATTAGAGACACAATCCCGTAAAAGGCCAGTGCTTTATTGATCTGGCTCTCTTGTTAATCATGCAAACAAAGTGGAGCAGCGTGTTGCAGCTAACAGAGGGCGGAAAGGATCATTTCCTCCTGCTCCACCTTCGCCTCAGCTCAGCGTGTGCTGCCTTCTCATTCCTACATTAACCCATTCATACCTCATGCAGCATTTGTGTGTGTATCCCTTTAAGAACGCGAACCGCGGTCTTAAAGGGATACACACACAAATGAGAGATATACACGCAAATGCTGCATCAGGTATCAATGGGTTAAACTTCTTCCCAGTAACACAGGCTCGCTACTTTAATTGCAATCTCACTCAAACGCGTTTATATTCTGTCAGCCATAGAATGTTGTGCTTTAGTTTTACACTGTGTGACTTCTGGCCCGTCAGTGTCATTTTGCTATGTGACTGAATGCAGTTATATCCATTGAATCATATGGCCATGTTCAGACTAGGAGGCCAAATCTGATTTGTGAACTTTAATGACCTATTTATGATTCTATCCAGATTGGTTTTATGAGTCTGGACGCTCCAGGTCTGATTTGGGTCACTTGTCCCAAACCACATAATGGAGGTCTGGACACACAGATCCGACTTGGAAATCAGATTTGTGGCAGTGCGGACACTCTCCCAAATCAGATTTGGGAAACCAATCAAGATAATGATGATTAATGACTTTATCAGCAAATCAGATTTGCCTGTAATGTGAACATGCCCTAAAAGTCAATGGGATTTTTCTGTGTGAATTTTGGTGAAGTGCTTGAAATAAGGTCGGTGGTTAACACAGGTTTATGAAACAGCAAGATCATCTTCACAAGTAACCACCACTTTTATGATCTTTGACGTTTGGAAAGTAATGTGTGTTACTTTTGTCACGATTTTCAGAGAATTATTTGGTAAAAAGGTCAAAGGAATTCAGTGTCGTGCTCAAGGACACTTCAGCAGGTCAGATGCTTGGCAACAGGGACTGACCCAAAGTGGTGCAGTTGAAGGTCTCTAACAACGACGCTCTGCTGTTTCACACAGGAGACAAGCAGCAGTTAGGTGCTGCTTTGGTAGAAACCAATCTGTATTCTGGAGGGTGGCGAAAAACCCTGATACCACTCGCCCGAGTCGCCCCCAGTGCCGTTCAAATTCAATGTGTACCTTTCTCTCATTATTGTATCTCTGCTGAAATAAGCTCCCATCCTGCATTCTAATACATTCTAATTGTTACAGTTAACAAAGGCCACGTCGGCTCCACTTCATGCGTTCATTTCATCTGCGTTGGCAGTTAGGTAACTGACTTTGCCAAGAAATGTCACAGAATCCTTTCTGGTGGACAGACAGGCAAAGTCTAACGCATCAAAAGCCTTAGGCTGGCTTTACACGGTGAAACTTGCACGCAACTTTAGTTGCATGCAACTTAGGTGAAACCGAGTTGCAAATGAATTGCATGGTATAAACCCTTCTGCAACTCACTTGAAACTTCTGTGAAACTCAGCCGCGACAGTTGCACAGCTCTCAACTTTGTGGAACTAGTTTCATGCAACAGCCAATCAAAATGCTGATAACCAGTCAGCTGATCACTAGGCTCTGGCTGTCTAAATCAGTGCGCAGTCTCAACAAACACACACAAGTAGCCTACATGCCATGGCAGGACGCAGCGAAAATGCGAAAAAAACGATACAACACCTCCGAGTCCGAATTGATATTTTCCAGCGAGAAAACGATATGAAATACGATACAAAGATACAGAATGACAATTCTCACTTGAAAAAAGAAGAAAACGATACAATAGATGAAAAATGACCAATCTAGCTAGCTAGTTTTGCTGGAAGAAACTGCCAAGTTGCACGAGACTTGATTATTTTTGAATTGCTTTGTGTAACTGTGAAGTTGCATGGAATTTGGGTTGCATGCAACTTGCAACCTGCAACTAGTTGCGTGCAAGTTTCACCGTGTAAAGCCAGCCTTAGGAAGGGAAATAATGAAAAAGCCCAATAGGAAACACTTAATAGCAGCTATAGAAAGCGCTGTTGATGATTGCTATCAGTCATTTTGGCAAGCGTTATACTACAACTTGCGCCAGTGCTGCTCCACTGGAACAGTTGTTCAGCTTTAAATGTATACTCGTATTGTGTTGATGTTGAGTCTGTTGTCACAGAGCATGTCCAGTCTGCACTGCATGTGAGGTCCTGCTCTTTTTCCTCATGCACTTTAGTGTGGCGATCCTGCATTGTGTAACTGTCCTGCAATGCCTCTGTCTGCATCACTGGATTAGTTCAGATGTTATGTGCGCCCGTTGTACTTAATTACATGATATTCTAATTCTGATATTCAAAGGCAAGGATTACAGGAGTTAGAACAGAGGAAGCTGGCATTTGGTGATGTGTTTATTTTTTTTAACCTCATTTCAGTGTTTGCAGATAGCAGTCAGTCAAGTCTGCTGTGCACATTTATGATGACCTGTAAAGTATTTCTTGATACTGTATTATCAAGATCAATTGCGGTATTATTATACAATACTTATTATACACATGACCGCAAGCAGGCACATCTTGGCAGATTTCATTTTTTGAAAGGTGCAATCTGTTGTCAATCAGTCACATTCTGATGTGACGATACTGAT
Source organism: Poromitra crassiceps (assembly GCF_964638095.1). Lineage (NCBI taxonomy): Eukaryota > Metazoa > Chordata > Actinopteri > Beryciformes > Melamphaidae > Poromitra > Poromitra crassiceps. The sequence continues at coordinate 28,296,490 of NC_139629.1, forward strand.
ACTGATACTGATGCTGATGCTGCGGTTGCTGAATTGGTTGAAGTAGCTTGTGTAGCCATTTATATGAATATTGAAGCAGTCATATGTTATGAACTTCCCTGTAGCTCCTGTGGGTTTCTGATTTCCCCTCCTCTTCAGTGCATTGATCCATGCAGGGCCTTTCGTCATCTTTAGGGAATGTAGCCTACTTTCTATTTTGGAGAATGTGTTGCCCTAACCCAGTCCTACACAACATCTGACCACGCAACAACACAACATCTGACCACGCAACAACACAACATCTGACCACGCAACAACACAACATCTGACCACACAACAACACAACATCTGACCACGCAACAACACAACATCTGACCACGCAACAACACAACATCTGACCACGCAACAACACAACATCTGACCACGCAACAACACAACATCTGACCACGCAACAACACAACATCTGACCACACAACAACACAACATCTGACCACGCAACAACACGAGTCAAATGTTTTTCATCCATGATCTCCAACAACCGCTGACCAACTTCTTCTTCTTTTGAGATGTGTGCGCGGTTGGCGTCCAAGCGTTGCATTAGCGCCCCCCACTGGTCAACTTGAATGTATTAAGAAGAAAACCCTTCCCGTTACATATATGCACCACTGTGTGGTTCTCATCTGCAATTACTGCTCATGGCCATAGGTGTTGTCAGAGACAAGAAAACTGAAATCTTCTGTATTTATCACTGTAAAGTGTAGTTAGGGATGGGTACCGTTCACATTTGAACCGATACCGGTACGATACCGGTACCTGGAATTCGGTACGGTACCCAAAACGGTACCATTTTCGGTACTTTACACGCTCTAATAACAAAAAAAATTACAGTTGTAAAAAAATAATAATCCAAACTTCTCAGAGAGAGCGGTCGGTATTCACTAAAGCCTTCATATCTCAGGCTCTGTAGCACATAGAAACATAAAATAAAAAGCATTTGAGAGCTTAACCCTTTGGCTTTTCGTATTATATTTGCCCTAATGTTCATTAAAAAAATGTTTTATCTTTAACCCCAAAAAATAAAAAAAAATATTCTAATGCATTTTAAGAAATGTTAATAAAGATTATGGCAAATGTAACCCTTCCAACTAAAAGGCCACGGGTTTAAGGTCTCAAATGCTTTTTATTTCATGTTGATAGCTACTATACAGGCTGAGGAAATACGTTATTTTGAACCCTTGACAATTACTGCAGCAAGAGTAACGTTAGCGTTTAACGTTTAACGCATTGACAGTTTAACGTAGTAACGTTTGCAGTCGTTGTGAAGACAGTGAAAAGCCCCGTTATCTAACAACCACAACGGCAGTGTGAAACAACTTATCCAGCTAACGCTAGCTAATTAAATAACGTTACCTGATGTTGTAGAAGCCGATGCCTCTCTCAACGTTACAGCTGAAGAGGTGCTGCTAACGTTAGCTGCGGTGTGGTAGGCTATCTGCTTCATTCACCCTCAGCCTATTAGTCTAGGGAATCTGTGAGAAAAAATGACCCAACCTTAAACTAATTGCAACAGAAATTATTTGTGTTGTATTCAGCTCTTGAAACCTTCCAATTTAACATACTGAAAATCCCAGAAAATCCCAGTAGTGGAACATTGTCAAAATTGGCATTGTCTCCACAAAGGAGGTTTTCGGTGCCGTTTGTCTGACCGTTTGTCTGTTAGCAGGAGGATTACGGCAAAACTACTGGGCCGATTTTCATGAAACTTGGTGGAAGGGTGTAGCATGGGCCAAGGAAGAACCTATTACATTTTGGGGCGGATCTGATCTGGGTCGGCTCAATGGAGGGGGCGGGGCTAGGGAAAAGGGTCCGTTGCAGGTGGGAGGGGGTGTGGTCAGGAAAGGGGCGGGGCTAGGGAAAAGCCCTACCAAACATAAGCCCTTTTCCCACATGCGCTTTGTACCGCAAAATGACCGGAACGTGGTCAAATGGCTGCATGTGGGAAAGGCGCCGTGCCGGTATAAGCGCGACCCCGTCGTCGCGGCCATTTCACCAGTTTTGAGCCAGTCAGAAGAGCGGTATGCCGCGATAGACAGACAGGTGAGAAAGGGGTCCAGTCATTTTCCGCTATCAGTGGGCTGTGACTTCGTGGACCAGGTTGCACACAGTAGACAGTCCAACACCAAATACACAGCTGATTGTTCGATATTCCCCTGGTGTTGCGTACCACCAAAGGACTATTGCCAGTCGCAAACGCGCTTCCAGTGGTTTTCGCCACCGGGTGATCTTGCGTGCGGGTCGGACCAGACTCAGCACGTAATACCGGGACATGCGAAAATGACGCTTCCATTCCACGTCGTCAAAATTGTTCAGAGCATCTTCCCAAAATAAATTCCCTCCTGGTCTCTCTCGCTTCCAGACGGCTCTAGTCTCACGCAGCAGCGCAGAGGTACATAACACTGTCATGATCTGTCCCCGGTTTAGTCTATCTTCATATTCTGCGCAACACTCTCATGGGCGAGGTGTACACACGTTGCTTAATGTTCCAGCGGGCATAATCTAATCATTAGCGCACATTAAAGCAAACTGGCGAAATGATCTTGTGATAATAAGAGCAGTAGCCTATGTCAGCTTCATGTGTGTGTGCCCCCCCCCCCCCCCCCACCCCCCACATACAGGCAATTTCGCTGATAGATTCCCACATGCCAGAGGAGAGGTGTGAAGGGAAATGTCCGATATTGACTTACAGGTAATTTTCCGGTACGCATGTGGGAAAACGGCTATACTGTAACATAACAAAACAAAACATAAATTATAGCTGCTGCGCAGCAATGGGTCGTGGCCGGGCAAGTCAAGTCTTTTAGCTATATAGTCCAAGTCGCGTCTCAAGTCTTTAGTCACAAGTCCAAGTCAAGTCTCAAGTCTCTTATGGATGAGCTTTCTGTCATCTGCTGCATGCAATCCAGGCTGCTTAGATTAGAACACTGCCGTTCATGACAGGGCTGGGGCAGAAGGCAGCAGGTTAAGTACATGGCAGTTGAACATAGAAGCGGAGAGAGTAGGGACAGTGGAGGCAGACAGAGATAGACTGAAAAATTGTTTATTTATACTTTGGCATGTATGACATTACCGATGACATGACAGCAACAACTATGACATCACCCACCCAGTCTGCTCAGCCAGGAAGGATGACATCATTGATGACATAATCACTGATGACATCATTGATGACATCACTGATGTTGTCATTGCTCAAGTGACATCACATCATTAGGTATAGCTGGTATATATCGTGCATTCCTTTATAACTGGGAACTGGTAATCTTACCGGTTCAAAGTTGATGAGCTGGTACGTGACGTCACTAGAGCTGGTATTTCCCATTCCAAACTGGTAGGAGCCTCAGCAGCCCCGACGTAAAAAATCCAAGATGGCTGATCCGCGCAACAACAGTAGTTATAATCGTATAAATGCTATTTAGCACTTCTGTCTTGTTTGTGTCTCATTAAATCAGCTGTACACACAGCACGGCCTACTTCTATCTGTGTGTGCAAAATGCAAAAGCGCGAAATGCCACGAAATGCCTTGTTATCTGTTATTGCTAACAATGGCTAGCCTGGCTAGCGAGTGGATCTGACCAGTGAACAAACAGTGAACTTCCCAGCTCAACTTTTCTGCAAATGGAACGCTAACAAAACGGATGTGACGTAATTTAGCCTCCACATCCCAGTTATTTTGCGATAAAGGAACGCACTTATAATATCTGCTCCTGGAGTTGTTTGAAACACAGTCACTGAAGAACTAAATCTATAAATGAAAATAAATAAACTGACAGTCCTTCAAGTCAGTTTTGGTGGAGCACAAAGTCCTTCATCACTGGTGTTAGTGGTAGGGAGTGGACTTGGTTCAGGCGATGTGTCCCCAGTGCTTGGCGGATCCGGATCCGACACAAGTGGGCCAGCTGCGAGGACATCTCTTGGCCTCCAGAAAGACCCTGAGAGCCTCAGGATCAGCCCATTTCTCCAGGTGTGCCTGCTCTGTGGTCACCAGGGCCGGGTCAGCGCCGTGGTCCAGCAGCAGCTGGACGAAGGCCGTGTTGCACCTGTTACGCAGCACCCACTCCAGCAGGTGAGAAGCCACGTCACGGGTCAGAACGCCAGCAGCCTGGAGCAGCAGGTGGAAGCAGTCCAGGTGTTTGTGTGTAGCACTGATGTAGAGAGGGGTCAGGGTGAGTGAGCCGTGTATCCTTCTGTTAGGGTCGGCCCCGGCTTCCAGGAGGATCCGGACACAGTCCAGGTGACCGCGGGACACGGCACAGCAGAGAGGCGTGTAGTTATACTCACCAGCTAGGTCTACCTGTGCTCCCTGTGTGATCAGGTAGTCCACACAGGCAGCATGACCCCCAAAGGCTGCGTGCAACAGAGGGGTCCTCCACCCATAAATACACTGCTCATTGATCTGCCTTCTGAAGTGGTCTTCCTGCAGCAGGCTCCTCAGTGTGTCCAGGTCTCCTGCCCTGACGGCATCATAGAGCAGCTGTCTGTCATCATGCTCTGCTTGAACAGCCATTCCTTCAGATGTGTCACTGTACCACACTGACTTGTATGCTGTGTTTTCCACCACTTGATCAGCCAGGAAGGATTTATGACATCAATGATGACATCACAATTGCTCAAGTGACATCACTGATGATGTCACAACTGCTTTTATGACATCACTGATGACATCACAACCTCTTATGACATGACTGATATCACAATGCCTCTGACATCACTGATGATGTCACAATTTATGACATCACTGATGACATCACTGAGACTTTGTGTGTGAGAGTGAGTGGATTTATGACATCACTGATGATGTCATCAGTGGGACAGACAGACAAACAGACAGAGCCCTAGCTCCCTTAGATAGATAGATGTGCGAATTTTTTATGTATTTCCAGACACTTTTAGAGACACTGAGTGAATAAATTCATTACCGTAACACTTTTTTAATTGGAAATATGAAACAACAATTTTTTTTTTCCAATGGCAAGCACTTCAATATGCTCAAGGGTATCACTCAAAATGTGTATGATTAACAAATACAAAGTTGTAGCTAACATTGCGAGAAATGCCATCATACATCATACTACAGTACATGAGGAAAAAAAATCTGTTCTACTTAGAGACTCAACAACCATTTCTGTGGATTCCTTGCCCCGAAAAATGTGGAAATAGACACCAAATTTGTAATTCTAGGTCTAGTTGGAGTCAAGATATGGCCACAATTTTAATAATGGCAGCCATTTAAAAAAAAACGTCATTTTAACATACTTCCACTAATGGGATTTTCTGGGATTTTTCACTACAGTGTTTCGGGCATCAATATAAACATAAAAATGTGAAAATAAATTCTGTTGCAATTAGTTTAAGGTCAAACCTTATTTTCCCTAGACTATTTCTTTTTAGGACAGGAATTGACATCAATGTGTCTTCAGACCTGAGACCAGTTGACCCGTGACATCCTTCCTCCTTAAACAGGTCCACACGCCCCCACTTCTTTACTTTACCCTCGGTCAACATTTGACCTCGCTAAGAAGGAGAGCGACTCGTTTTCAACCTCAAACTTCTGCTCCTCTACTCCTATCTCCGCTCACTCATGTGCCTGTCTTTCTCTATGTACATAGGGACAGTTTTAACTTGAAAATAATAACAAACTGTCACAACCAGAATATCTGCTTTATCCGGAGCGGCTTTAGCTCAGGAGGTAGAGCGGGTCGGCCAATGCTGCAAGGGTTGGCGGTTCGATCCCCGCTCCCTCCCAGCTGCTGTCGCTGTGTCCTTGGGCAAGACACTTAACCCTCCTTGCTCCCGATGGTGTGTAGGCACCCTGCGTGGCAGCCTGCCGCCATCGGTGTATGAATGGGTGAATGTAGACTATCTACTGATTGTAAAGCGCTTTGGATAAAAGCGCTATATAAATGCAGGCCATTTACCATTTACCATATTAAACGCCAGAGAAGAAGAAGAAGAATATCCGGGCTACTTCCAGTATACATAGCTGATATTCGGCTCATATTAAATGTTAACGTTAGTCTGTGTCTCCGACAGACACAGTAACAACATAGCCTATTTCTGTCTTTATGTCTTGATATAGAGCACATTTAAGTTACATTGGCTTTATGTCAAAGTTTGCTCACCGTCTCCAGCCATTTTGGCTGGAGATGCTGGTTATGCGGGAGAAGAATGTTATTGATATAAATTCCATTCTACAACATGTCTTGTAGTAGTTAGTAGTAGTTGTTGTTGTTGATAGTTGCCATAACAACCACCCCTGTCAGAAAGACGTGCACACGCTGGGTAGGAAGCGTTGTTGTCTGGTCCGGAGCTAGCCTGAGAGGCTAATAAAAGCTACATGTTACAGAGTAAGCTGACTATCAGTACGTTATTGCATGCATAGGCCTATCTTTACATTTAAACGTTTACATAGCAATTTCTTTTAAT
>NC_139629.1:28303151-28335651 GCF_964638095.1 Poromitra crassiceps
CATCTCAATGTGAAGAATTTGGCTGATACCGATAACCGATATTAACATTGCAACATCGGACCGATACCGATATGTTAAAAAATGACTAACATCGGCCGATACCGATATGATTGCCGATATATCGTGCATCCCTAGTTTGTTGAATAGAGTTTGGAAACACGGGTCACATAATATTTTTCTGCATCATTGCTCCCACATGAGAATGCAGTGCAGGTGTGCTGGCCAAAATTAGAATTATGGAAAAATAGAGGGGCGACTTCTGCTTTTACAAGTCTTGTATTTGTGTTCTCACTCATTCAGCTGTTTGTGTTTGTGTTTGAGCAGCATGGTTGTTTCAGGCACATTTATATCTGTCATACCAAGGTTGGTGTTGGATTCAGTGGAGACATTCCCATAAATTCATGCTGCAGTTAAATGATTTACCTTTGTTCTGTTCTATAGACGGTTTTCACGGAATGGTCACTCCTCCACCTTCATGTCCACAGCAAATACTGCAACAGGAAGTGAGCTGGGGTTCAATTTAGAATGTTTTTGTTGTCAAGTTAAAAACCGTCTATTGGTGAAAGCAAGAAGGCTGATATTCACACTGAACATCACATTCTTTAGTGCTTTACTGTGCTTTTTAGATATTTTTAGATATTGAACGAATTTTAATATGTAATATGTATTGTGCACTGCAATTCAGTTTGCTAATTTTAAACTGCCAGAGTGCATTTTAATGACACATGTATTTAAATGTGTAAATAAAGGACATATATTCCATTATTCAGCCTGAGGTTGCCAGTTAGCCTCTACAGCCAGCAGATTGACCAGATTCACAAAGCATGAAAGAAATATAGTTTATAGGGTTATTATATATTGTTTATAAGTAATACGTAAGTATTATACAAGTATAAGACAATATTTTGGTCAAGCGGCTGATTTCAACAAATCTATTCTGCCGAAACAGCAACACCAATGAAAAACCATTGCACTTTGAGAACCACTGGAGTAGAACAACACCAGCCTCTCTGAATGACTTGAGAACATGTGAAGAGTGGGCGGGAGTCTGGAACCAGGCTAGAAAGGCTCACGTCAGTGTCCAGTGCTCCTAATGCACGTTGGAGCCAAGACAAACTTGACTAGTTGTGTGAAAAGATCATTCCAAGTCTCCCCAAGTTTGCAAACACAAGGAGCTCTTGAGCCTGGGTGAAAATGTGTTTCTCACAAATCAATGAATGAATGAATGAATGTGATAGCAGTTTTATATTGAACCTCCATATGGAAAGCATGTGTGCCTCACCGCGATTGAGAGGCTCTACTCGAGGGCCAGTGTTGTGTGTCAACTCTGCAGGCAGGCTTGTTGTCACATGACAGCTTTTCACATGACTAGAGCACGAGGAGAACTCAATTTGTGCACCGGGGTGCGACAGAGCATCTGTTTAGGGCAACAGGTTTGTCCATTGTTTTCAGAAAACAACAACATTTTATTTCCCAGTCTTTAAATTTGCCTTCGGACAATGGAACTAGCGCTTTCCCACTCTCTCTCTTTCTCTCTCTCTCTCTCTCTCTCTCTGTCTCTCTCTCTCTCTCTCCTCGCCTTCCTCCATGTCGTCGGTTATTCACTGACACAAGTTGGCTGTATCCAATCTTCTCTCAGCAGATAGCTTTTCATTTCACGATGATTTATTTCCTCTGCTCAAGTTTCCGCTGTCCCTCATCTTGCAGTAACCTCTTCCCCGCCCTCAAACACTTTCCCTGCGTAGATTGTAGTCTCCGGCTACAGATGGCTGGTGCCGCACTACATGCAGTGGAGTGGTGGTGAACGTATGTTTGAACTTTGACCTCCTAGTCTGTGCCCTTGGCAGCGCTCCCGGCAGGCAGCACTCTCTCTCTCTCTCACTTCTCTCTTTTCTGTGTTATTTTTTTTCTATATTACTTGACCTTGACGGAGGAGTGCAGGAGGAGTCTGGGATAGCGTTTTGCCCTGACCGCCTCCTCAGATGATGAACTGCAAGGCCTGGCCATATTCATCTTACCCCTCCCCACCACCACCACCACCAGCACCACCAGCACCAGCACCAGCACCTCCTCATCTCTCCTCTTCTAACCTCTCTCTCTCTCTCTTCCTCTACTACAGATTAGGTGGGGTGGAAATGGAAACATTTGAATGGGATACTATATTGAACTCATGGAGAGATAGGACGCATATTTGGAATTAGAATGAATTGCAATCGGTGTGGGACATTTTAAAGATATTTTGGGGGCAGCTTTTGCCCCCACTGTCTAAAAACTGGTGGCATCAAAATAATAATTGGGGCAATAATTTTTTTTTGTAATTACTGCATGAAGTTGCTAAAGCATACTGTGAATAACAGTACTGTTTGTGTGAGTGTGATTGTGATCTTCATCGTTGTCTTCTTTCAACCAGCTTGCAGGTGCTGAGTGTGTTTTAGAGATGGAAATTAAATTAATTTAAAGGCCCATTCCGTTGGTTCTGGCGAGAAATAAATGTGCACAAAGTGTTTATTATTGGCACTGATTGAATGCACCTTGATGTAACTTAAAAATTGCGACCAGGGGCGTTTCTCTCCGACCAGCCGTTCAGAAGATACATGGAAAAACCGCAGTTTCGAAGGGGATAGCATTTCCGGATTGCAGCCTTAATAACGCTGTAGAGTTGCAGGCAGCAGAGTGGGCTGTTTGTGATGTACTTTGAAAGGGTAAGAGACGTTTAATCAAATTTTATATTAACAGCTTTATTTCATCTATTCAAATGCCCTGCCATGTACTTCCTGGAACTATCCTTGGAACTATGGTTGATGCTAGAATGGATCGGCCCGGAGGGACCGAAGTAACCCTGCCTCTCACCCTAATTCCAACCAATCATCACTCCCCATGCCTAAACCAAACCAATCATCACTCCTCATGTACCCCCGGCCGATCCATTCTAGCATCGACCTGGACATACAGTATGTGAAGCTATGCGAGTCACGTGACGATCAAGCATTTTGGACTTCCGTTGGCACGACTCTCTCTTCAATGCCTCTGGAGTGGATACCGCTGAGAACCATATGGGAGCGTGACACAACACATGCTCCAAAATGTTATCCAAGAAAGATTACTATGAGGCTCTCTCAGTGTGCCTGTGTTTGTGTGTGTGTGTGTGTGTGTGTGTGTGTGTGTGTGTGTGTGTGTTGGGGGGGGGGGGGGGGGGGGTTCTGTGTTTGGGTTTGTGTCTTCTATAAGCATATTCTTCTCCCCAGGCTATGATATGATATATGATAATGTGCCCCATTAGGGGTTTGCTCGAAGTTAATCACCCATCCACACATCATATTTGTTTAGAAATAGACGTATAGACATATTGCATCTCTTAGGTATTTAATAGTGTTTAAATGTCAGCACAAGGGCTGTTACTATTGGGAGCTCATTATAGCCTAAAGCCTAAATGAGCTCACTTCTACCCAGACAATTGACTGGCACTGATGACTGGCACTGGCTGTTCAGCTGACAGCACTCATATATTTTCCTGGCTGGAATTTAATTTGTGTAATCATGGAAGCAACCTTTAAAAAAATCCCCTGCATCGTTTAACACTGATTTGATTAATAACCGCAATCCTGCTTCCAGCTTTGGCCACATCACATGAACCTTCATCTGAAAATGATGTGTAGCTAATGTGAAATCCCACCGTTTCTAATAGCCCTTGGCATGCATCTAGACACATTGTTTCTCTGTGGACTGGACTGATATTGAAATATTTTGTGTCTTTCAGCTGTGCACATTTCTGTACTATAATGTATTAGAGACTTATGCCTACCCCACACTACAGGATTTTCAAATCCTTGAAGATTATAAAAATCTTGAGACCCCACACACTACAGGACAGAGAGAGCCGATTTTTTAACATTTCAATCTTGGGACACGCACACAATCGCGTCTGTTCAAACGCAACCCCACACACTAGAAGATTATGCAGAAGATTCACCTTGGAAGCAGGGCTCGACGTTAACTTTTAAAATGCCTATTCAGTGTGCGCACCGGGTGTAGTAGTAGTAATAATGATAATAATAATAATAATAATACTAATAATAATAATAATAATAATAATACATTTGTGTCATTTCGTTTTCTAAACAAATCTTATTTTTTGTTTTTATAATGCATTTGCACTGAAAGGATTTGTTTAACTAATATTTGCGCGGACAGCCGCGTCCATTCGGGGTGTAGGCCTACTGTGCACGGCCAGGCGAAAACCGTCTGCACAGGTGCCTTGTGGAGGGGGCGTCTGCTGATTTGACTCACTTTTCCGTGTAGGCTACATGCTTTGCAGTATAGCATTAGTTTTCCGTCCCGTTCAAAGACGCACGGGTATTTCACCTCGAGGACAATTTCCTCGTTCTATGTTTATGTGCGGGGCTGCGGGCGGACCAGATTATTTTGCGAAAAACTGTAATGGAAACGCAGCTACTACTGGCTCTCTGCTCAAGATGCAATCGCCTGTCGGGTTGTAAATATCTAACATGTTAGATATCCCCGATTCACAATCGGGAAGAGGCAGTCTTCCCGATTGTGAATCTTTGAACCCCACACACTACAGGATCTTTTGGGAAGATTATCTGCCCGACGCGCATCAAATCGGGAGCACCCCCGAGAAAATCGGGAGGGGGGAATCTTGACCATAATCTTGCAAATTATCCTGTAGTGTGGGGTAGGCATTACTAGCCAGTAGCTAAACCACTGTATTTTCTTACAACAGTATCAAAGCATAGAATTGAACTGGGTGCATTTCGCCATTTAGTTCAACACAGTCTTGTGCTCCAATTATCTCACACACAGAAAATCATGTTGGCGGTTTCCTTTAGCCTACACAGTATAAAATATTGATGTAGAAAAAAAGAAAATGTGCTGCACTTTCAATTTGATGCATGAAATGTAGGCCTATATGTAAAATGGAAACTGTTTTATAATAGACTGCTATAGCTGCTTACAAAATAAATAAATAAATATATATATATGGTAATCGGTGATCGGTCGATGATCGGTTGGGCAGATATTTCTCATAGGTGATCGGCAATCGGTGATTGGTGGCAAAAAACGTGATCGGTGCACCCCATTTGATTATAATGTTTTTACTTGGATGTCCATTTTACATGTGTGTTTGTTTAATAGCCACTAGTTGACAGCAAAATAATGTGTTTTAGACAGTATCTGTCAGTCAATTAAATTAAATTGCATACTTTATTGGCATAACAAGAAGGAAACCTACTGTATGTTGACAGAGCAATACAGTATATCAAAGTAGGGCTGGGCAATAAAACGATAGCAATATCTATTGGCCATAGGACACATCATCAATACTATAAAAAAATAGTTTGATAGGACGTTCAGTAGTTTAACTCAAGGCTCAAAAAACAAGAGCGTTCTCCTCCCTGGCTCATAAACATCCTATCATGTCCCTTGATAATGGAGCGTGCTATGAGTGACACGCAAGCAGTCAATCATTTAACAGACAAACACCGAGCGCGCGCCCTCCCCAGCTCACAGCCAATCACGTCCCTTGACAATGGGCAGTGCTAATGATGCGAACAGCAGGTTTGGTCTCATGGCAGCACACACGTGAAACAACAACACAGTGCAGAGGGAGAAGACGTGGAGGAAATTGTCAATAAAAAGGGACCTGCCAGCCTGTCAGCTCGCCAGTAGCAGTATTTTGGTTTTTCCAGTCTGACTGAAAGCAGAACACAGTCATCTGTAAAATAATTCAAGATGAGTGAGTTTCAATTCATGTTTTCTTTTTTTTCTTTCCTCCCCCCCATTTTCTCCCCAGTTGTACTTAGCCAATTCCACCTGCTGCCCCGGTCGCTGCCCACCCCCTCTGCCGATCTGAGGAGAGCCGTAGAGACACACATGCTTCCTCCGATACATATGCAGTTGCCAGCCGCTTCTTTTCACCTGACAGCGGGGAGCTTTACCGGCAGGACGTAGCACATGGGAGGATCACGCTATTCCCGCCAGTTCCCTTTCGCCCCGAACAAGTGCCCCAACCGACCAGAGGAGGCTCTAGTGCAGCGACCATGATACATACCCTCATTCCGGCTTCCCACCCGCAGACACAGCCAATCGTGCCTGTGTGGATGCGTAACACGGGGGCGCGAGCCTGTGACCCTCGCCTACCTGTTGGTAGGCAGGAATCTACCGCTACACTACCCGGATGCCCAAGTTTCAATTCATGATAACGTTAACGTGAATTGACAACGTGCTAACACGTGTTATCCATATTAATAACGTGCCTATTACTATGAGCCTGCAGTCTTGTGCGACCGGGACATTAACATTAACGTTACACACAAATTTCACAAATACAAATGTCTGCCCAGCATAACGTTTGCCGGGGAGCTCATTCACTGAATCATCTAACGTTAACGTTAAACAACTCTGAAATACACATTACCAAACTTTAAGGCTGGCAATGCTAGGCTATGTCATCAAAATAAAATATCACCATGTCCGTAAACTACTGCTTGCACTCAGTAATAAGGTTGTTCAAAATAAAGTGGTTAAATACAAAGTTTTCTCTCATGGTTTTTATTATTATTAAAAACAGGTCATTAAAATATCAATATCGACTGATATGATATATTTTATATCGATATACTTTTTAGCTATATATATATATATATATATATATATATCAAAGTCAATCTTAATTTTGTTGTTTTCTTGCACACCATTTCAGTCCTACATGTATATTTGGCCCCCTCCTCACGGTCGCTGATAACTTCAGTCGTTTAGTTTGTTTTCCTTCCTCTTCTTAAATGCTTCCTGAACTATTTTGGCACCAACAACGCAGCACCACATTCTAGCTCATTTTCTTTTTGTAAACTTTTGTTGTTGTAAGATCAGAGCACACACCAATCAGAGCCTTAGTATCTGAGTGATGGGGACACACAACAGAGGATCAAAGGATTTGTGGAAAATTAACGTTATTAAATGCTGTAACGTTAACGGTAATTCTCATGTGTATGGCTTATTTAGCCTACTCAAGCTCTCCTGAGATTATAATGTTAACCTGTATTAGGCTACTGTGCAGGTTAATATTGCTGATGATCAGTTGTTTCAACATAAGATATAACACAAGTCAAATGCCAACAGTTTTGAGACTTTGAGAGATTTGTTTTGAACTATTTGTACGCATCTATCTGCCAGTGACCAGAGAATTATATTGTTATATTGCGTTGTTTTTGTTTGGTTGTTTGTCCAATAGTCTTGTTTGTTCTTGGATTATTGTGTATCTTATGCAGTTTTCTTGTTTTGTTTTGTTGTGTTTTGATGTTCTTTGTGGGGGATATGGGATATGATAGTCCATGTATGTCGTGTAAATACCTCATGTTCTTTCTTAAAGAGAAAAACAAAAACAAAAAACTAGTCGACTACCTTTAGGGACGACTAGTCGACTAGTAAAATGCACTAGTCGTGAATGCCCTAGTACTAAACATAGAGGCGTGCACATGCCCGGGGTATGTGAAGCATCGTCTTGCGGGCGTCTCGCATGAGCTAATATGGACGCAGACTGCTCGGAGCCTGCTCTAGTGTAGACTGGGAAGGCTTCAACGACGGGGTCTTTGAAAACGGCTTAGTGAAGATGTAGCCTGAGAAGCTTTGTTTTCACACCCACCGGACAGGCTGAGATCTGACAGCGTTACGTGCTACAGCCATTTTTTACCTAGATTTGGGTGTTGATTTAAGTTTTTTTCCAAAGGCACCTGACACATTCCCAAACATACCTTAAAATATGTGCATTTTACATGTGCATCTGCATTTTGTATGTATGTATGTGTGTGTTGTGTGCGTGCGTGACGTGTGCGTGTCTTCTCGAATGTGGCAGCTGAATTCCTCTGGGAGGTTTGTCGGAGGTGAAGGTAGAGCTGCTGGCTGTCACCCCACATGAGATGACCGTAGGACCTAGATGTAGGAGAGGGCTGGGGGACAAAGAGCTCCATGAAAGCTGACAGCCAGATGTGAGAGGCCTCAGGCCCCTCGCACCCCTACTGACACCCCTGTCTTCTGGGCTTCCACCTCCATTCATTAGAGGAGGCCTGGTTCCCTGTCATTGGCACTGTCCAGTGTCCAGCAGTGGAAAGAGCTGACATACTTAACGTGAGTAGTGCTACTTGCTGTACATCTAATGCTGCATTCCGGACAACTCCGAGGCGAGGATTTGAGTTGAAAAGTCCCACCTCCGACCCTCAAAGCGTTCCAGCTGCACAACGCTGCTGTGTGTTTGGGTGACGTCAGACAACTGATTCTCCGGGAAGTAGGGATAGAGAACACCCCACTCCCCAGTCTACAAGTTGGAACTCCGACTTTGAGTGGCGTTCCAGTGTACTTTTTCTAGTAGGTCAGAAAGCCCCAGCGTCCGAGTTGTCTGGAATGCTGCATGAGTGAAGGATATTCACGAATACAACCAAAGAGATATGTTCTAAAAATCTACTCGAGTACTGTAACTGTTGTAGTTTAAGATTGAGTGAATTTATAACATACTTAATTTAAATGCATTGTCTCTGTAGCCCTGGCTAAAATCCATTTAGACATCAGGATGTAAATAGTTTAAAAAACCAAGTTAATATGCATAAATACAGATAAAAATGCATAAATACAGTTGAAATATGTATGCATGGGTTCCGGTGACGTCACCACCGAGGATGGCAGCCTAGAACAAGAGCTCCTCCGTAAGAAAATTTAATTCGCCCGTAATACTTTCAAATAGAACATTTCCTGATAAATACTGAATGTCAAAGGCGGCGAAGTCGGGGAAATTGCAAAGGAACAACAAAAATATACCTGAATCAGCCAACAAAAAAGATATGGAAGGAAAATCTTCTGACGCTACACGTGTGGAGCAACATGGCGGAGCAAAGGCTAACCCTCACACAGAAGAAGTTGCTAGCTTGGCGAGAGTCCTGGAGGAAATAAGAGGCTTTCGGAAAGAAACAAAACAGCAACTAGACGATATTAAGTCCGAGCTAGTTAACGTTAATCAGAAAATAGCAGAAGCTGAAACACGGATATGCAAAGTGGAAGACCGCGTCCAGAATGTGGAACAAGTGTTAACGAAGATGATCAAAGTCATGTGCCAACAAGAAACCAAATTAATCGACCAGGAAGGGAGATCTCGACGGGAGAATTTAAGGATTTATAACGTGCCGGAGGGGGCAGAGAACCGTGAATGCACGGAGAATGGACAACGTAAATCTATGGTGGAGTATGTTGAAAAGTTACTCCGGGATACACTGGGACTTCCCCCGTCCATGGCTCTGGATATTGAGAGGGCACACCGCGCACTCGCCCCGAGACCCAAAGAAGGAGAAGACAAGCCAAGATCGATAATACTCAAATTCCTCCGCTATAAAGTAAGAGAAGAGATCCTACGCAAAGCCTGGGAGAAGAAGAAGGTGTTACTGGACGGCAGACAAATATACTTTGATCAAGATTACGCGCCAGCAGTCCTGCAGAAACGCAAGGAATACGCTGAAGCGAAAAAAATACTGAAGCAGAAAAACATTCGTTTCCAGACTCCCTTCCCTGCTAAACTGAGAGTCTTCTATGGTGAGAACGACACACAACTGTACGAGACAGCAGAGGAGGCGACCGCTGACATGGCCGACAGGGGATACGATGTCAGAGTTACCACAGCGAAAGAGAGCCTGGCCGAGCAGTTGGCGCACACCGCCTGGGAAACAGTGGAGTCGACAACGCAGAACCGAACGGGGAGGGAGAAGGAACGAGAGCGAGATAAAAACATCAAGGACAGGCTGCGCGTCTACAGGAGGCGGGACACTTCCCCGCGAGGAAAAGGAAAGGGATGAACAATTTTTCATAAAGTTGGTAAGATAAGCAGTTTATAAAGAGGGATAAGGCGAGACGATTTTATAGCCTATAATATATTTTTCCCATTTTTTGGTTACTTTTTTGCATTCATTTCCCCCGATATAAAGTGAGAAAATGTATACAGGAGGATTACACAGAGACCTTCTACCTGTGTAATGGACAGTGACTGTTTTGGGTTAGGCAAGGAGGGCCCTCATCCTAGGAGAGGTTCTCCCTCACAGCTAGTTCATACTAGCCCAGTCCAGGGTCAGCTAGAGACCCCAGCCTTGGAACCACACCTTGTTCACGTTATGTTTTTATATGTTGTTTTGTTGTTTATTCAGGGAGTAAAGATACCAAGTTTTATTTTGCTTATTATAATGACACATTTACAATCAATGGTCCATGGCCACAGATAAGTTAAAATTTATTTCCTTTAATGTAAATGGAATGTTGAACCCAATCAAACGCAGTAAAATTCTATCTAAAATGAGGAAGGAACAAGCTCAAATAGTATATTTGCAAGAAACGCACTTAGATGATAACGAACATGTAAAACTGAAAAGAATGGGTTTCACTAATGTGTTTTTCTCTTCATATAAATCAGGACATCGTAGAGGAACTATAATTCTCATATCACGCAAGGTAAACTTTGAAAAGGTATTTGAAATGGGAGATAAGGAGGGTAGATTCATCTTGGTGAGGGGGAAGATAGATGGGAATTCAATTACCCTCTTGAATATATATGCACCCCCAGGAAGTGATTTTGTTTTTTTTTCAAAAAATGTGTAATATAATGGTAACAGAGACAAGAGGTTTCCTTGTATGTGGAGGGGACTTGAATTTACATTTACAACCAAGATTAGACTCCTCTAGTAAAAAAACCAATGTCACAAAATCTCTATACAGAAAAGTGAATACACTTTTTGAGGAAACTGGTCTAATTGATGTATGGAGAGACTCTTTCCCTAACAGAAGGGACTACACCCACTACTCTGCCCCTCACTCTGTATATACAAGAATTGATTATTTCATAACATTTGGAAGAGATAAAGATAAGATAACTAGCTGTGGAATTGGGAC
Source organism: Poromitra crassiceps (assembly GCF_964638095.1). Taxonomy (NCBI): domain Eukaryota; kingdom Metazoa; phylum Chordata; class Actinopteri; order Beryciformes; family Melamphaidae; genus Poromitra; species Poromitra crassiceps. Next base: position 28,314,087 of record NC_139629.1, read on the forward strand.
AATAGATATTAGCGACCACGCCCCTATATATCTCACTGTTGACCTTAATTTGAGACCAAAAAACAATACATGGAAACTGAACTCTGGCCTTCTAAATGATCCACATTTCAAGGAACAGATCAAAAAAGAAATCAAGACGTACTTGGAGCTCAATGATAATGCAGAGACCTCGCCTCCCATTTTGTGGGACGCTTTAAAGGCTGTTCTAAGAGGGAAAATTATAGCAATATCCTCATATAAGAAAAAGTTAAGGGACAGCAGATTAAATTATCTACAAAACAAACTAAAGGAACTAGAAAAGAAACATAAATTAAATTTGGCACAGGACATACTAGAAGAAATTAAAACAATTAGGAATGAAGTTAATGACATAGCCACACAGGAAATTAAGAAAAACCTGATGTATCTTAAACAGAGATATTACGAAAGTGGATCTAAATCGATGAAAATATTAGCATGGAAACTAAAAAAAAAGGAAGCAGAAAATACAATTCATAGAATTAGACACCCAAGAACACAAACAATTAAGACTAAACTGAGTGATATTTTGGAGGCCTTTGAAGCGTTCTACAAAACATTGTATTCTGAAGTTCCAGGGGAGGGCTTGACTCAGATTGATGCTTTCCTGAATTCCCTAGACTTACCGACTTTAAATGAAGAACAAAACAGAAAGATGATCGCTAGCATAACTGAAAAGGAACTGAATGCTGCGATTAGCAGGCTTAAGTCAAATAAATCACCGGGATCGGATGGATATATATCAGAATGGTATAAAGAATTCAGAGAGGAATTAATGCCTGTTATGCTTTCCACAATGAATTGGGTTTTAAAAGAGGCACAGACACCGCCTAGCTGGAAGGAGGCAATAATCTCAGCTATACCGAAAGAAGGCAAGGACAAGATGGAATGTGGATCATTTAGACCGATATCGGTTCTTAACATAGATTATAGACTGTTTACTTCCATTATGTCCAAACGATTAGAGGAGTTCCTACCAATACTGATACACAATGACCAGACAGGTTTTATACAACAACGTCAAACACAAGACAACATACGAAGGACACTACACATTATGGACCACATTAAAAAAAATAAGGTTGAGGCATTAGTTATAAGTGTGGACGCCGAGAAGGCATTTGACTCGGTGAGGTGGAGTTTTCTATATAGAGTGTTACATCGATTTGGCCTACATGAATCAATTATTAAGACTATACAAGCATTATATGGAAATCCCACAGCTAGAATTAAAATTAATGGATATTTATCTAATAGTCTTACACTAAGAAGAGGTTCACGACAAGGATGCGCTTGGTCTCCATTACTCTTCGCTTTATACCTCGAACCATTAGCCCAATATATAAGACAAAATAAGGAGATCAAAGGAATTATGATTAAAGGGATAGAACATAAATTGGCCTGTTATGCAGACGACATTTTGATTTTTCTGGGGCAACCAACAAACTCATTACCTGAGTTAATGAAAGCAATGAAACAATATGGTCAATTATCAGGATATAAAATTAATATAGGCAAAACACAATCACTAGCATATAACTATAACCCACCAGAAATAATTGTAAGTAAATACCCCTTGACATGGCAAACAGAATCATTCAAATATTTGGGCATACATTTACCAAAAGATTTAACCAAACTATCAGAATACAACTACCTACCCTTAAATAAAAAAATCAAAGAGGATGTAACAAGGTGGAACCTAATTCCTTGTTTTAGTTTTAGTTCAAGAATCGAATCCATCAAAATGAATATATTACCCAGACTGCTCTATTTATTCCAGACCCTACCGATAGAAGTTAGCCAAAATCAATTCAATGAGTGGGACAAAATGCTGTCAAGATATATATGGCAAGGTAAAAGACCTAGGGTTCGCCTTAAAACCTTACAACTAAGCAAAGAAAAAGGGGGATGGGGTTTACCAATTCTTAGGGACTACTACTATGCAGCACAGATGAGAGCCATGATATGTTGGTGTAACCCCTCATACTCTGCTCAATGGAAAAGCATTGAGGAGAAGGTATCTTCCATTCCCCTACAAGCAATCCTGGCAGATAACCTACAAAGCAATATGGTAAACGCAATTGACAACCCATGGGTAAGACTCACTCTCAAAGTATGGAAAACAGTGATAAAAGAATATAAACTAGAGAAAGGTATTATTATTCTGAAATGGTGTGCATATGATTCTGACTTTACTCCGAACAAATTTGATTCCAGATTTAAAGATTGGGCCGAGAAAGGAATAACAGCAATGTGTGGGGTAATGGAAGAAGGATCATTTCCCAGCTTTGAACAGCTTAAAGAGAAATACTTGCTAGAAAATCAAGACTTCTATCGATATCTCCAATTACGACATTATTTTGAAAAGAAGATAAAAAATGTAAACGAAACAAACACAGGCATATTAGAACTTTTTAGAAAAGCATACAATTCGAATATCAGTAGTAAAACTATATCTTGCCTATATAGGTCCTTGTTAAGTCTGAAAGGACATTCTACCTCATATATAAGAGAAAAATGGGAAAATGAAGGAGGAATGGCTATATCTGAGGAAGAATGGACAACAATGTGGGGATATCAATGGAAGTCTACTAGATCACAAATATGGAGAGAATTCACATGGAAATGCATCATTAGATATTTTATTACACCATCTCAGAAAGCTCACTATGATAATAACTCATCTTCTTGCTGGAGAAACTGTGGAAGTCAAATAGCACATCACTATCATGTCTTTTGGGACTGCCCTGTTATCATGGGTTATTGGAAACAGATTCATGAAGCTATACAGGATGTTTTCGAATGTGTAATACCCCTAGATAGTAAAACAATGTATTTTGGTATATCGGAAGACTGGTTGAAAGAAGACAGATATTTGATTAATATATTGCTGGTAGCTGGTAAAAAAGCTCTCACCAGGAAGTGGTTATCACAGGAGAGCCCTAAAGTGAAAGAATGGATGAATATTACGATGGATATATATAAGATGGAAAGACTAACTGCTGTTATCAATCATAAAGTAGAACAATTTACCTCAAGATGGGAATGCTGGGTTCAATATATAACACCCATTAGGCCAGATTTTATTTTTTTGAATACAAGATGAATGTATAATGAAAAGTTGACTCCCTGCTCTATATGATTTGTTTTTTGTTTTGTTGATTTGTTTTGTTGCTGCCGTTGCGGCTGTTGTGGTTTTTGTCTTTTCTTTCATTTGTCTATAAAAAAAAAAAAAATCTATGGCAGTACATATCTAAAATGTATACAATGTAAGAATATATAACAATCTGTCAATAAAAAGTAAATTAAAAAAAAGAAATATGTATGCATGGATAAAAGAAAGAAAGAAGTCAAAACATTTACGGTACATGGATGATAAAATGTATAAAGTAGAATTCATACTATTTACCGTTTTAATAGTCAAAGTTTGGAGTTCATGCAAATGAACATAGTTTGTTTGTTCATACAAGGATTCAACATGGTAGTCAGACGATCAGCCTAACATGCTTTGTAGCCTAATCTGTCCGTCATTGGTTTTCTTTAATGTAATTGGAAGTCATAAATCGAACAGCCAACCCAAGTGCGGTCTCAGGGTTACGGGCGGGACTTAGTGGTTGCTCTATCGGAGTTGGGGAACGACAGGAGCAATTTGTCAGTGAACAAGACATTATTGTACTGACAGCATTATGTTCATAACTCAAGGGTTTGACGACCAGTTATCCTGTGGTTTTGGACGTTGTGTTTATCTACAAGAGGTAAATACGAGTCTGTGTGTTGTTTTCTATGCTGTAACTGAATGTTAGAAGTGTAAAAACGATAGCGATAGCGCTTAGCCGTTAGCTTAGCCAAATCGTCATTAGCATTGCAGTCAAACTGTTAGCGTTGCATCTGAAGCAATTGGTTAAGACAAGCTACTGCTAAATCGCCATGGAATAGTGTTTGGACTTGTTGCTTAGCTGATATATTTGATTCAGGAGACGGACAGTGGTCACTGAGAGAGAGCGGACCAGGAAAGCTCTGTTGGACCACATGTGCCATTCTTCTGCCCCTCCATTCCCCCTGTTTTAGTCCCTGGTTTCCGTGAGTACTGATTGCACTTTTGTTTGATCTGCGTGTGTGAACAAGTGAAGCGTCCATTACAGTTTTCAGGCCTCGTGCTCCCAAGCTAGACTCAGGCCTGCAACGTGTGTGTGTGTGTGTGTGTGTGTGTGTGTGTGTGTGTGTGTGTGTGTGTGTGTGTGTGTGTGCGTGTGTGCGCGTGCGTGCGTGCGTGTGTGTGTTGTGTGTGTGTGTGTGGATCCACAGTATATTTTGAGGTTTATTGTTTCAAAGAGGTTATACATAATTGTAATTGGACATATAAATTAGAGGTAACAGATAACTTGATAACAAAGAATTGGACTATAAATAGATTCATTAATAATTATTGTTTGTCAATTGTCCATATTTTATTTGCATTTGTTTATGTGATTCGAAGCACTTTTTTTTCTACATTTTGTTACCTAGAGTAATAAATCCCCACGTTTTGGGTTTATTGCAGTTAAAGCATACTTGTTGTGTAATTTATATATAAGTAATTCATAGTTGGGTAATAAATAATTGTTTAAAAGGTAGATTAAAAAGACACTATATCCACCTTATTTTTGAATGCCCCACTGTAAAAAATAATTGTGCGTACAAGGTCCGGTTTAACGTGACTATTGCTGCAGGTGGATACAACAGGGATATATATATATATATATATATATATATATATATATATATATATATATATATATATATATTATATTTCCTGAACATTATTGGAGGCACCACCAGTTATTTTAGTTATTAGCCATTAAGTTTGAGACCATCACCCAGGCCCCACGCCCCATAGTACTATCACACTAAGCCTATTTAGATAGTCTAACTACTAGCTACATGAGACGGGTGTTACATTTCTTTTTGGGTAGTTAAGAGTAAAATAGATGAAACAATAGCATGCATTATACTTATTGGACTTATCGTAAGTTGCTTTGGACAAAAGTGTCTAATGACATAAGGTAATGCATTAAAACATTGAGATAATACAATATACTGGTAGCTCTGATGCTTGAGTTTCAGGTGGTCCAATTGAACTAGCTATTCCCCCCTCTGGTCTGTCCCAGGCTGAACCACCTGCTGGAAATGGAGCACAACATAAACCACTTTTTCCCTGCTAAATGTTTGATTTCCTTTGTGTCCAGTCAGTACTCAAGTACTTCACATTGGCCTTGATGGAGGTCTGCTCTCTCTGAGGGCCCTTCTAGTGTACTTAAAGTCCCTGGAAACCAGAAATATTTCTTTATTATTTAGCATTTTGAGTTCATCACATCACAGGACCCTATGTTAATAAGCCACCAGCCAAATTTGAACGATGATGAACGTCGCAAAGTATATAAATTTAGGTTTGACAGTCTGGCAAAACTCATGAGAAAATCATTATTTTTTAGAGTGTATTTCTCCCGCGGACTGTGTGGGCGTGTCCTTTCTGCAGCAGGTTTTCCGAGAGAGAGAGAGCGGGAGACAGAGGGGGGAGGGAAACGGAGAAAGAGATCAAGTTACACAGCACTCGCAAGTGTGTGTGTGTGTGTGTGTGTGTGTGTGTGTGTGTGTGTGTGTGTGTGTGTGTGTGAGAGAGAGAAAGAGAGAGTAACCTGCGTGTCTCTCGCTCTCTCACTAGTCCAGAGAGAGAGAGAGAGAGAGAGAGAGAGAGAGAGAGAGAGAGAGAGAGAGAGAGAGAGAGAGAGAGAGAGAGAGAGAGAGAGAGAGAGAGAGAGAGAGAGAGAGAGAGAGAGAGAGAGACGGCACACAGAGTGGGAGGGAGACGGACAGCGAGGGAGCCTGTCCGTCTCCCTCCCACTCTGTGTGCCGTCGTGCCTCTCTCTCTCTCTCTCTCTCTCTCTCTCTCTCTCTCTCTCTCTCTCTCTCTCTCTCTCTCTCTCACTAGGCGAGAGAGAGAGGGAGAGGGAGAGGGAGAGGGAGAGGGAGAGGGAGAGAAGCATAGCGCTCGCACACAGAGTGGGAGGCAGACGGACAGCGAGGGAGCGCTGTCACTGGGGGCAAAGAACGGACAAAAGCAGGGTGGGTGCGGATTGCGTGCGTGTACAAAGGTTATATAGAGCTTATGACGTCATAAGCTCCTGCGTTTTAGCACCTCGCGCACTGCTGTCTTCAATGAGGAAGTACTTTGTAGAATCTTGTAGAAAAGTGTTGATTTTAAGGCTTTGGGTTGAAAGTAATGTATAATAATTTCGGAGGCACAAAATTACTAACATAAGACCCTAAATAACATAGTTAGAACGTTTTTGTGGATTTTGGTTTCCAGGGACTTTAAGTATTCAGTACTTATGCTGTTTATTGGAGTTACCATGGTACTAGTGTTAGTATCGTGGATTGCTCCTGAGGATATCAGTCATCATTAGTTTACAAATAGGCTCAAACTTGAAAGGAACCAGGCCTTCACCTTGCAAATAAAATATTGGAAAAAAAACAGGCCTCCACCCTTCTCTCTGATGTCATCAGTCAGCTGAGCCTTCACCCTTCTCTCTGATGTCATCAGTCAACTGGGCCTTCACCCTTCTCTCTGATGTCATCAGTCAACTGGGCCTTCACCCTTCTCTCTGATGTCATCAGTCAGCTGAGCCTTCACCCTTCTCTCTGATGTCATCAGTCAGCTGGGCCTTCACCCTTCTCCCTGATGTCATCAGTCAGCTGAGCCTTCACCCTTCTCTCTGATGTCATCAGTCAGCTGAGCCTTCACCCTTCTCTCTGATGTCATCAGTCAGCTGGGCCTTCACCCTTCTCTCTGATGTCATCAGTCAACTGGGCCTTCACCCTTCTCTCTGATGTCATCAGTCAGCTGGGCCTTCACCCTTCTCTCTGATGTCATCAGTCAGCTGGGCCTTCACCCTTCTCTCTGATGTCATCAGTCAACTGGGCCTTCACCCTTCTCTCTGATGTCATCAGTCAGCTGGGCCTTCACCCTTCTCTCTGATGTCATCAGTCAGCACAGTAAACAAACCTCAAGAGATATCTCAAGGCCGCTGGCCACACGGCTTCCTCCCAGCAACGTCTTCTTTATCTGTGACAGTTGTACTTGTGTCAAGGTTAGCAGACAAAGACAACAGAAATAGATATCTGGCCTACTTCTCATCTGATGCAGGATACAGTGTGGGAAAGCAAACTTGTGTAAAGCCACTGTAACCTTGAAGAGCTTTTTCCTCATTAAAACAAAGTCCAAGAGGCTGTGGGAGCAAACAGGATGCTAAAGCACAGCAGCACAATCAAATCAGCGCAATAAGAGAAGACGAGAACATTTTATTTTCTCATCCACTTAACGACACAGAGCAAAAGAGCCTCAGGACAAAAGAGAGCGCAGTAATGATAAAAAAACAAACAATAGGATGGCTTGCTCAACAATAAAAGTTGATGGGAACACAGTTTTCTACCGTTTGTTTTGACCATGGACACACATTTAACACCAGCCTTTATAGCAATAGCTTGGGGGCGAGGCAGTTGAAAACATGTATCCATGAAGCATTATGCTCATGAGAGGGTCGTACTCGGGAACGTTTTCACCACAGCTATCTGGCATGTTAGCATAGCTATCTGGCATGTTAGCGACAGCTGCGTCTCCAAACGGTCGGTTGAACCGCAATGGGGCGAGAGCAGCCGACTAGAGAGTTGTCTCCCGCACAACTTGACTCTTCACGAGAGCCATTCTGCTTGTTGAATTATTCAACTGCCTGAGATCATTAGGTCTGTTGTGTGGTTTGCACAGCAACAATCACAACTGTCTCTCCAGCAGCCCATACTGTGCTGCCTGACTCCTCCTTCTCCAGCAGCCATACTGTGCTGCCTGACTCCTCCTTCTCCAGCAGCCCATACTGTGCTGCCTGACTCCTCCTTGCTAATGGTCGTTCTGCAGTGATGAATGTGTATTGTTACACAACGGCTTGTTCCCCTGTATACCCCCACCCAGAGAGAGTCCAGGAAGTGGCTTTATGCATGGCTAGTCACACGCGCACACAGACACACGCGCACACAGACACACGCGCACACAGACACACGCGCACACAGACACACACGCACACAGACACACGCGCACACAGACACACACAGACACACGCGCACACAGACACACACGCACACAGACACACGCGCACACAGACACACACAGACACACGCGCACACAGACACACACGCACACAGACACACGCGCACACAGACACACACAGACACACGCGCACACAGATAGAGATGCAGCGGTATGATTTTTTGACGGTATGATAACCTTGGAGAAAATTACCACGGTTTCACGGTATCACGGTATCGCGGACCTTTATGTATTCTTGTCAAATATGGCACAAAAAAAACATAATTTTTTTTACCATGAACAAAATGATAGTTGAATGGGGACCATGATGACAAAAATATATTTGGCAATGAAGTATGCCACAGCATAATTTAATTATTTGGCATGTTTGGATTTGGGTGCATAGGCAAATGCATGTTGAATTGTTGGCTGGTCTCTGCAGCTGTTGATGTGGATACCCCTCCGCTGGTGCCAGTACTACTGCTAGCCTAAAAAAAGAAAAAATACATGTTAATGTAACCTACATCTGTAATGACAGTTAACTGTTGCGAATGTGTGTGTGCTTGGATATATAACAGTACCATTCTTACTTATCATAAATGACGATTTATTTAATCTAATTTTATGTAAAACTAAAACACATAATATCAAATAGATGCTTATCTTTTGTAAAAATTGGATGGACACTGACTGCACTGGACACAAATGATTGTTTCACGTTGATGGCGCACACCCCCACTCACACACACCCCTCTCACACATTAGCCTCTGCCCCTGTGCTGAGCGCTTGTCTTTTCCCCCTCTCTCACACACACACACACACTGTTTGTGCCTCAATTCACTGGCAGGTTGGAGGAGTCTTAGTTTCTACATTATTGAACGTTACTTCTCTTCAGTTCAATATGTTTTTGATAACGAGGCGCTGGCCAGCCTGGCCTACACAAGACGTGATCACTCAGTCAAGAAGTAACGTTACGTTAACGTTAGTCAGCTGATGCTAATTAGCCATGTTAACGATAGCCTATGATGAGTCATGAGTGTTTATCTTACGTTAATGTTAGCTACTCCTCAAACCTGCCGGTGGAAATGGTTTAGCGTTATGTCCGATGTGATGTATGATGAAGCAAGACAACGTTAAGTACCTTGAATTTTGCAAATGAGGACGGCTGGTGTTGATGGGCTATCATGTTTGAGGTAGGCTATTGCCTCCTAGTGCAGCCACTCTTCGCCTGCATGTCTTGCATGTTGGCTGTCCTTCCTCCTGTAAGCCCTGGCCATCCGTTTTTCTGATAACCAAAATAGTCCCACACTACCGATTTTGTCCTTTTTTGACTGGGGAAAAAGTTCGGGGGGTTCTTCACCTCTCTGGCAGCCATTGTCACGCGGCACGCCACTCAAAACAATGATGACTCCTTGATGATGATAGCTGCGGTCTGCCAGCTACTGATTGCTCTACACACACATGCAGCAGGGGGGAGGGGCCGCGTAACTGCACTCTGTCTCTGCAAGGGACCTGGGCACTTTCTCTCAGGGAAACAGCTGATACCGTGGAGAAGGTATGACGGCAAAATTTAGTGGTTTTGATACCGTGGCTTTTTCAAACCGCGGTATACCTTCAAACCGGAAACCGCTGCATCCCTACACACAGACACACGCGCACACAGACACACGCACACACAGACACACGCACACACAGACACACGCACACACAGACACACGCACACACAGACACACGCACACACAGACACACACACAGACACACGCACACACAGACACATGCACACACAGACACACACACAAGCCCTAGTTTACTCACTACACAACCAGGAAGCTACGTGCTGTGAGAAAGAATAGAAGAGGAAAGTCAGACTTAAAGTGGGAATGTTTTTTACAGATGATGAGATGATGGCAGTTCTTTATGGGGTTTCTTTGTTTTCTTGACTGCTTTCGTTTCCTCATCAGACTGGAAGACAGGCGATGACCTCCGCAGCACCTCAAGCACAGCAAACCTGATTCAATCAATGCGTCTTAGCGCGCTTTGCAAGCCAAAGAGCCACCGCCCACATCGCACTCGTTTGCATTTCTATCTCATCATCGGCCGCATCCGGAGCGCTCGTGTGAAAGATCCCGCTGTTCATTTGCTGAATATTAAAGCCATCTGTCGGTGTTTGCTTCCTCAGGACATGGCCCTGACGCCTCCTGTATTTGCCATTCATTACAGAGCATGTAAAGCACCCAACAGTCCAATTAGATTAGGAACGCAGGCAGACGAGACAATGAGCGCACGTTGAACACATCAACGACGAAGGAGAGGAGAGGAGAGATTTCGCTTGTGCTTAGCCATGCACACAGGAGTAGGCACGCAGAGTTGGGCGGTTATGCAAATGCATGCACCCCTGCCATCCCTAACTCCTGCCAGAGCAAACACATTTTTAAAACTCCATGCCTCCCATCTTATTTATCTCGTTTATTTTGTTTGCTTTGATGTATTATGCAAGGAATCTCCCCTTCTACTCAGCAAATCTACCATATTCTGATTCAAATTTGTTCAGGGAAATGCTCTCTTTTGCCAGGATTAACAAAAACACACTGGCGCCACGGTGACTCAGTGGCTAGCACTGTCGCCTCACAGCAAGAAGGTCGTGGGTTCGAATCTCCACCCCGGCCCTTTCTGTGTAGAGTTTGCATGTTGTTCTCCCCGTCTTTGCGCAGGTTTCCTCTGGGTCCAGTTTCCTCCCACAGTCCAAAGATATACTCTGTGTGTGTGTGTAGTATGTAATCTAGTAAAATATGTAATATGACACATGTAACCTATGTTGTGTAGATATATTGGTGTAGTAAATTATATCACTGTGATGATACTATGTCAATCCCTTTGAGACATGCTTGTGATAAGGGGCTATAAACATAGCATAACTGAACTGGCGCAAATATGCCATGGAATTTCTTGACATTCTGTAGCATTTATAAACCCATTTCAGCTGTATGCCGAGTCATATTTACAGACTAGTCTTCTGCATGCAGTGCCAGCTTGTGATGGATAGTTTCCAGGCAGAGAGCAAACGTGCTGATTGGTTGTTGCTGGCGGAGGAGGGAAAGTGTGCGTAGACTGATCACGCCACTGTTACACTGAGGAATTGATCAGAACGCCTGAGCGGCTGGATCGGGCTGGAGGTTTAATGAATAATTTAAATGTGAATGATGACTCAGCACCAGCATATGTGTTTGCCTGGCTGCAAATGAATAAAATCCAATATGGTGTTTTGTTTAAGGCGGACGTGATAAAGGAACGGACAGTAGTGCTGATTTGTGTAGTACCGCTATTCAAATAGAGACATTCCCTTCTCTTTGTGAGGGATGTGAGATGTTACAGAATGAATACTATGCATCCAGTCAACTTGGCTCAGGTGCTGGAGTACTAACTGTACTCAACCTTGCCCTACTCAGGAGCCACATTGACAAACAAGGCCAGGTCGAAACCTGGCATACGGCCGGTGCATGGGATGGTCACCCATGTATACCCATACACATTTTACCAATCAACAGAACACATATAAGCCGTCGTCTGATTTTCCACCTTTTTTCCCTGTTTGTGTTTAGGGATGCAGGATATTATGGATTATTTTAAACAATACGATAACCCATAAATACCTGCTTCGATACTCGATACGATACTCGATACCTAATGGATAAGAAACAGAATGTCCACAAGGTTGATCACATTCACAAATTCAAGGTTTAGTAACACCCTTAACAGTCACTGTGGGATTGAAGGACACCTTTTGAAATGTGTCTCTCTGGTGGAAGACCACCATATTAACTGAATGTTTCTGGGTTATAAGAATGACGCCATATTAACTGAATGTCTCTCTGTGATAGAACAACGCCATAATGTAGGCCAGTGGTTCCCAAATGGTGTGCCAAGGCACACAGGTGTGATTTTTACACCCACGTATTTGTAGGAGCTAACTTGTTCAATGCAGGTCCCCCCTATGACCACTGGGTCGTAGACTTTGACCGCTTTGGGATAAAAGATAATTTATTTTGTTTTAGATGTGTTTAGGATTAGATTGTTGCCCCTCACACCAGGCCTCAAAAGCCGAAATCTCCCTGTGATACACTGAGGGACAGTCATCTGCACACAGCAGGCTCAAGATTATTGTGTCATCTGAGAATTTGATGACAGTATTATTTGAATGACTTCTCCTACAGTCATTTGTGTAGGCAGTAAAAAGGAAGGGAGAGGCACCCCCATACTGCTAAATGTGGTGCTACAAAGAGAGCCATTAACCATGACCTGTTGCAGTCTCTTAGATAGAAGCGAATAAAACCATTTAGTGTGAGTGTAAATGAGCTCTCAGCATCCTTTTAAAACAAGTCACAAATCACTGATGACATCACAATTGCTCATCAGTGATGTCACAATGCCTATGACATCATCAGTGGGACAAAAATTGAAACAGAGAACAGACAGACATAGAAAACATTACTTTGCAAACCCATAAAATGCCTTTTAGTCAAAAATACACTTACTGACACAACGTAGATACGTTTCTTTTATTCTTGTGGGGGTGAAGACGCTAGGGAACAGTTCAGGGTTGGGCTGGTGTAGGGCTCCTACTGTTCATGGTCATGTGTGGACAGGTGTTGAACAAAACCCTTCCAAACTTCACAGAACCCTGTGCTATATACACCCTCCATGTCGTCACTGTCCTATACACCCTCCATGTTGTCACTGGCGTTGCCCTCCTCCTTCGTCGCCTCTTCTTCACTGGCACCCTCTCGGTGTGTGTGTGGAGCGCGCTCGCAATAGCCGACAGGGGAGTCTTGTCTGTGCAGCCTGGCTCCTGGTGAAGCTGGAGCTGGTGAAAACCCTGGAGATGCCCAAAGGCTTGCAAGGTGTCGGGCCAGGCTGCACAGACAAGACCCCCCTGGCGGCTATTGCGGGCGCGCTACACACTGGCACAAGAGACCGCTCAGTCTCTTCTGCCAAAACAGCTGTCTGGCCTGGTCGCCGGCTTTCTGAAGATCTGTCTTGACTTTGTTGCTGGGATGGTTGGTAACCTTGGTAACCGGCTGCTTGAAGATGGAGGTTGTCTGTCTGACTGGGAGTGACGTGTTCAGGTCAGGTTTGTTCTTGTTCTTGTTCTTGTTGCTCAGTCTCTGCCAGTTCTTCTTCCGCTTGCTTATCCGCATCTTCCTGGTGCGGAAATCAACGCAGCTGAGGTCCATCTGGTTACCAAGGTAATGGGCCACCTGAGGCTTACTCCGAAACCTCTTCCCAGACGGACTAAAATAATAGACATCCTTTTTTCCAGCTGACAAACCCGACTTTCTCGTCACTTCTTCTATTTTCCAGCCGTTGGGGAGAGCAGAGCAATCCATCAGTTTCTTAATTTCCCAGCAAGTTGAATATAAATCCACTAAACTTGCGACTAGTCAACTCGTATTTAAACAAGGCTAATATGCTAGGTTACGGCCAGCACGATTAAGCACAGCACGAGCCCGAACACGAGTGGTGTTAATGTTAAGGCTCTTGGTAAGTTAAAAGTCCTGATGATGTCATAGACATTGTGACATCATTAGTGATGTCATCAGTGACATCAGTATTGACCAATCATCTTATGACACACACTGATGATGTCACAGGCATTGATTATGTCATATGCATTGTGACATCACTCCATCAATTGTGGTTTTTGGTTACACTCGCGCAATTGTGACATCATTGTGATGTCATCAGTGAGTGATGTCATCAGTGATGCAAAGTTGTGCAATTGTGTGCTGCGCATGACAAAGAGCAGAGATGATGTCATAGGCACTGATGATGTCACAATATCACAATATTTATCAGTGTCAGAAATTATTTGCCGAGTGTAACCAAGTAGAGATGATGTCATAGGCACTGATGATGTCATAGACATCATCAGTGTGGGCCAACTGATGATGTCATAGATGTCATAGACATCATCAGTGACGTCACTCAAAGCGCTGGCCAAGAACCTAAGTTGGTGACCAAAACGGCACACAAATCGGCACGCATCGATCTGGACAAAGCCGGAGGATGTATGGCCCACGCTGAAGCGCGGGCCAAAAGGTCTCCTAGCCTCAGCTAGGAAGGATGACATCATCACTGATGACATCACATCATTAGGTAATTAGGGCAATCACCTAATTAAAAAATCCGGCTCTGTCAGGTCACCTGCACAGGTGCTCTTTACACCCCCTGAAAGTTTCAGCCCGATCGCACGTAAAACGGCATAGCTGTGTCCAGCGGACAAAAATTGAAACAAACATTGCCCACTTGCTCCCTTTTAACACGTTCACTGCCGTCGACGAGTTGACTCGTCAAGCAGAAACCAACGCTTGACTGCCGTGGACGAGTCAACTCGTCAAAAAAAAAAAAAAAAAAAATTTGACGGTGGGACGTGGATCCATGCCCCCTACGTCTCCTATAAAAATATGGGAGCCACCGAACGTGTACAACCCATTCCACCGACCCACTAAGTGGCGACAGTGCTCTCCAGACTAGAGAAAGCCAGCAAAAACAGCGTGAGGAAAATGCGGCGAAAACGCCTTCGCTTTCGCGCTGGAGCTGGCGCACAACATGGGGGATTCCCTAAATACACTCTGGGTGCAACACACGCAGCAGCAAACTCAAAAGCCCAGGATCGCACGCAGATTCATCCCACCTCACATCCCAGCTCGCACCCGAAACCGCAGAAACGCCATCTAGGCGGCAGAGAATCGCCTGGCATACACTCTGCCTCTGCCTGCCTGCCTGCCTGCAGAGCCCCAGAGAAACACACACGGAGGGGAGGAGTTTGCAGGAGAGGGGGGGGGGGGTGCTCGGTAGTTTAGTCTCTCTCTCTCTCTCTCTCTCTCTTAGCTTATGCTTACTGTGGAATAAGTGTACGCACCCACGCACGCACGCGCACACACACACACACACACACACACACACACACACACACACACACAATACAGTATACACACTTGCCCAAGGGCGCCCATAATCACAGGCACGTGAGGTGGTTCTAAAAATCCAATTATCTCAAAACTCTCTGAAAATCTCTGAAACCATGCTGTATTCAACTGCTAATGCCTACATAACAGAACATGATAAAAACTAACTCTTTTAGACAGAGAAAGCACACATTATATTAGTTCTTTTGAGATATTTTGTGTTCACAAAGTCGTAGCAGAAAGGCTAGGACTAGGCTCTTGAAAGATGAGCCAGAATCCTCAAAAAAACCCTTGGCAGAAGCTACCTACCGATTGGAAAAAACTGTTGGCAGTGAATGTGTTAATATATCCCCGATTTTTTTAATCCCATTTTTATCCCCCATTGGTGCTAATTTAATTTATTTATCCTGGTTGCTACTCCACCCTCTGCCGATCTGGGGAGAGCCGAAACTGGCTCCATGCTTCCTCCGAGACATGGGCAGTTAGCCAGCCGCTTCTTTTCACCTGACAGAGGAAGCTTCACCGGTAGGACATAGCACGTATATATATTATGCTAGGGATGGGCATTTCTAGCAAAAACACTATTCGAAATTCGCTGGCCAAAGTCGACTTTTAATCGAAATTCGAAAATAAAAATAAATTTTTTATTTTTATTTTTTTTATTTTTTTTGTGAGTGAAATGTTGCATTGTCTCCCCTGATTCTAAGTCTAAGGCTTTATTCATTAATAGAAAAAGCTTCTGCTGTGGATTTTTAGCTCAAACAAGCATTGCACCACTGAAGTAAAGAACATGTTACATGACATTGACATTTTCGAAAATAAAAAACACTTTTGACAATCATGAGTGGTTCATTAAATATTTAGTAGGCTCAGGTCTGAGTGCCAAAGGGGTGCCAAAGTCACCCCCTCTCCCTCTTCATGGGATTTCATCCGCCATTCATTTTTCCTTAAACCTTGCTTAAAATGCTTATAACAATTGTTTTACTTGCTCAAACCAAGCGATTCGACTATACTTAGAATCAGGGGAGACAATGCAACATTTCACTCACACACATTTTTTTTTTTTTTTCCGAATTTCGACTTTCAATAATAAAAGTCGCCCTTCATAATAACAACGATTATTCGAAAATTCGAAATTCGATGCCCATCCCTAGTATTGAGACACTTGAGCAGGGTTCGCATTCGGACCAAGGAAGGGTAAATCTATTACAAGCAGTTTAATTGGAAAGGTCAATTTTCACTATGGTTTCTGAGAGGATGCGGAGAGGAGAAAATGCCTTGGGTTAAAATGATTATACCTTTGTGGTTTATTAACACATATCACTGTTTAATTTCACACCCCATACGTGTTTGGAAAGTTACTCAGGAAGTGTAATTAGTTACAGTAGTTATTACTCATTTAAAAAGTAATCAAATGTTACAACTTGTTACTTGGTTTCAAAAGTAATTACCGTAATTTCCGCACTATAAGGCGCACCTGAGTATAAGCCGCAGCAGCAAAATTGCCTGTTTGTTACATATATAAGCCGCACCGGACTATAAGCCGCAGGTGTTTTAATGTTTAATTACCATATGTAAGGGTTCGTGCACAGAGGGGATTGTCGGGAAAGAGATGGCTGTTTGAGGAAGCTCCCATTTATTAACATTTCAACAAAACAACATAACACAACACCACCTGTGTTTTTTTTTACAGTGCACACAGTGTCCGCGGTGTGGTGAAAAGAGGGCAAGAGAGGAAATTAAAACAGAAGTGGATTTATAGTTAGAAAGAGTGCTAAAGAAGAGAGAATTCCGTTTTTTCTTTTTTCTTTTAGTTACTCACAGTACTATTGACCAGTCCAACTCAAAAGATATTCGGCAGTTTCACTTTGAGCTCGTTCCGCCTCCGCTGTACGCCAAAACGATATCCATTGACTTTAACCTTTTCGATGATGCTGTTGTATGTTGCGCGTTTCTGTTGCACCAACGCGGAGAGGTCCTGCCGGACGAAAAAGCGCGTACCCTCCCAGGTGAGGGGCTTCTTCCCCGCAGCCTGGAGGATGAGTTGACGGTCGGGCCAGCGGAGTAGGCGGATGAAGATGGCCCTCGGTGGCAGGCCGGGGTCTGGACGTGGCCGAGGCGCCCGGTGTGCCCTGTCCACCTCTGGTGGTTTCTCGCCTTCCTTCAGGTCCAGGATGTAACACAGGATTTTGCCAAGGAAAGCGTCCATGTCACCAATCTCAGCTCCCTCTTTTACATTGATCAGGCGAATGTTATTTCTTTTACTCCTGCTGATTAAGTCATCAACCTGCGTGTGCAGGGTTTCGATTTGTTTTTGCATTTTATCCATTTTCGGACTCACTGTGTTGTTTTTGTCCTCCAGTGCGCTGATGCGCTTTTCCGCATTAGAAACTCTGTTCACGGTTGCCTTATTTTCTTTAGTGAGTGAGTGGATGGACTTCTGCACGTTTTCAAACTTGTTTTCAAGCTGCTCAAACCTCTGAGCGATGTCGGACTTAATCGATAGTGTTTCACGGAGTAAAAGTTTAGCCCAAGCCGGTGTATCTCCAGCCTCCAGCAGGTGAGTCATTTCCTCATTCATGGCGGTGATTGCTTTGTCTTTTTCTTTCTGCTTACTGGTTTTCAGTCTTGTGCTTCTTCCAGCAGACATTCGCCCCACTCTTTAAAGTTATTCAGTTGGTTCTGGTGTGGAGGAAAAAGATTCATCAATAATTAGATATCCGTTTTAAATGTTCATAGGAGGTTTTATTTCCACAATCATCTCTGCGCAGAGGTCTCCTCTTGTCTACATTTGACAATACAAGAGCCCCGAGTCATTTCTTACATCACATCATATACTGAAAACTATCGATGCCCGCCCCTCACCGTGGAGGGCAGTTCTTTCCATTCAGCCATGTAGCTAATCTGATGTTCAGAAGAATACATAACAAGTCCAGTCTAGAGCCACAACAAGACACAGGTTCTCACAGAAACTCACATGTTCTCTAGACACTTCCCAAAACAAGATACTTGTTCTCACAGAACAGCAATCCTCTGCATTGATGAAAAACACATTTCACAAAATACAGCATAGAATTGTCATAATTAATAATCAATCAATCAATACAGACTTGATCAATAATTTTCCATGACAATTGTCACCTTATTCATTTTAGATCAGATCGCTAAAACATATCGTTTGGTCTGGTGTAGCAGCTGTCTAGCTGAACGCCATGTTCGCCGTGCGATCACGTGATGCCGGTTGATTTCCGCCAAATGATGTGCAGATGAAGCTGTGTAACCTGTAAAATCCATAGATTTAGGAGGTCCTCTAGTGGCCGTTAGCTGGAAAAATCCATAGATAAGCCGCACCGTTATATAAGCCGCAGGGCCGAAAAATGGGGAAAAAGTCGCGGCTTATAGTGCGGAAATTACGGTAGTTACGTGACTCATTACATTGCTTTATTACTCTTGCTATCTCCCTTCTGAAAAAGTGAGATATAACCTGTTTAGCCAGCTCCTTTGAGAAGAGAATCCACTTTATTGGAACAATAATTAACCTTACAGGAGGAGTCAACAATCAGCCAAACTGCCTATACTTTCTATGTATTTGTTTACCTAGGACAACAAACTAGTTTCACCAATGTGATGGAGTTTCCACTTGTCTCGTGCACCTGCAAACAGAGTGCGACACCTGAGAATAATTCTGCTGACATTTTTATTCTTTTTATTTTAAGTAGGACTTGAAAGAGCCACAACCACCCATAAAGGAGCCCCACATGTGGTTTTAGAGCCTCCGGTTGAGTATCACTGTAAGCTAGACCTACAGTAAAGTCCATAGGGGAAAGAAAAACATCTTTACACTGAGGTCTAGGTAATTATCATATTTGTAACTGAGGTATTGGTCTAGAGAGACTTTCAGCAGAATGTAAATATGCATTGCTGCTGTTCACTTGACAGTTAAAATGTAGTTAAATATTCAAACCGTTTAAATGCATTGTTAAACATCTGAAATGCGTATAAATGCATTGATTTAGCACCATTGATTTAACACGCCCCATTACTCCAGGCTTGTATGGGACGGTAAAGGGAATACAAATTCTAAAGGGAATTGTATTTTGCAACTTCCATGGCTTGTTCCTCCCCTGCTCTGTTTGAAGACCACAGAGATGTTTGCGGAAGAAGCTACTTGATCACTCTTCATTGTGGTATGCAGATGTTTCCTTCAGCCTGCAGAAAGTGTTATTTCTCTCTCCCGGGCCGGATGCTTGAGGAATGTCACTGTCTTATTGTGATGTTGTATCACATCCAGGAATAAATCAACTGCTTACAGAACGTCTGCTTGCAGTCATTGGCCAAAGCAACAAAGCAACTTGCCCAATGCTGCCAGATACGTCCAGAGCAGAGATATTATATTTACAGCTAAATATCAATCTGGCATTCCTCCTTCAATGAGGGTGACCGGCTGAAAGCTTTCCAGGAGTAAAATGGGCATAACACACCACTCACTAGCGGCTGCTCACAGACGTAAGATCTCATTCGAGGAATTAGAGGAGTTGGAAGTTTGAACACATGATCCTGTACTCTTGCCTGTTCCCAGTCTAGCCTTCCCCCGGGTGTGGAGGGAGTCGGATGCTTACATACAGACACGTGCACAGCCCCAGATCCTTGCATTTCTATTAAAGGAACACTCCGCCCATTTTCAACCAGCTTTGTATCATTAGAACATCAGTAGTATATCAGAAAACTGTAAACTGTTTTGAAGTCTGTCATTTAATTTGACAGTTATTGAGTGTTAAAGTGTGGACCAGTGACATCACTGGTCCACACTAACTCAAATTAATAACTCATTAACTCAAATCAACTCTAATAACTGTCAAACTATTCATCATTCATCTAGTTTGACAGTTATTGAGAGTTGATTTGACTTAATGAGTTATTAATTTGAGTTAGTGTGGACCAGTGATGTCACTGGTCCACACTTTAACACTCAATAACTGTCAAATTAAATGACAGACTTCAAAACCGTTTACAGTTTTCTGATATACTACTGATGTTCTAATGATACAAAGCTGGTTGAAAATGGGCGGAGTGTTCCTTTAAGAGCTATGAATTATGGAGTTCCCACAATGCGTCTGTGCTAATTGAATGCTAAGCGCGTAGTAGACGCAGCGTCTGTTGGATGTGTGGAGAAAACAATTATTTCCGTCCAATCGCCAGGCTCCTAATTTAATGCTAAAGTCACTTAGCCGTAGGGGGAGTCGAGAGAGAGAGAGAGACAAGCCCTGATTTGATTGGGAGGAGTTTCCAGTGGTTGGTGTATTGTTGCAGGGGCTTTAGGATCTAGTCCCCGGTGACCAGAGGGACTGCTGACCGTGCCCTCAGGAAGTGATGTAGCTCCACAGGGACCACGAGCACTAACAGCCAATTAGATCTTATGTTGATTATATAGATCTGAGGGGCTTGTTGGTTGTTAAAAAGAGGCCTTAGCAAATTTCTCTTTGAGCTCGGGAAGCTGAGATGACCAGAGATTAGAGGAGACACAGCAGAGATGCTTTCTGGTTGTTCGTTTCTACCCTTTGTGCAGGGAGGTGCATGTAGGTGAGGCAGGCCTCTAGTTGAAGGACCTTCCATCCTCCTGGGGCTGATCCAAATAGCATCGGGGAGGATGTGAATTAATTTGGGATGAATTTGGGACGAGAGTAAAAAAAAAAAAAAGCTGTCACAAATGAGCGGCGATGAAAACTGACTGCGTCTTTTATATAGCACACACATTTCTTTACTTGACTTTACTTTATGTCATTTATCAGACGCTTTTGTCCAAAGCGACTTACAATACAATACAATACAATACAGTACAATATAAAATCAAAGAATACACATTATCAACAACAATACAGAAAAATATAGCAAGCAATGAACAAGGTAAAAAACGACAAACAATTATAAAAAGTAGCACTTAAAAAGACATAGCAAACAATAAGCAAGGTAAACGATCGACAATTAAAAAGTAGCACTTATGAAAAGTCAGATCCGGAAGGGCCAAGATATAGTCCAAATAGGGGAGTCTTTAGTCTACGACGGAAAATAGGCAGTGTTTCAGCTGAACTGACCGAAAGGGGCAGCTCATTCCACCATTGTGGTGTCAAAGAGGAAAAGAGTCGGGATCTAGATGAGCGACCCCCGGGTCCGCAGATTGATGGAGGGGCTAGACGGACGGAGTTCTTATTAAACCTCTTTGACAACATACACACACACACACACACACGCACGCAAATGTTACGAAGGCTGTGTTCATGCAGCGTTTTTTGGTGTGGAAATCTGAGGAAAAATAAAATGATAATGATCGAAAAACAATGATTTTAAATTTGGGACGGCTTAGATTATATTTCGGGATGGACAATAAAATTGACCTTGACCCTTGACCTTGACCTTGATGGTTCCGGGAAGATGGTGAAAAAAGTGAGTGAGGCCTGGACCTCT
>NC_139629.1:28340651-28373151 GCF_964638095.1 Poromitra crassiceps
GGGTTAGGCTGAAATTGACTGGCTTGCTTTTGTTATAGACATACTATAAGACATACTGTTCGTTCTAAATGTTTTAAGTAGGGATGCACATTTTCCACAAATTCCAAACTCGATCATTGGTAACGTTAACGAGCAATCAATCGAGTAATTGTAATTAAAAATACAAAATTTTCCAAACCATACCAAATGCGTTTTTTCCTCAATAAAACCTTTATTTATATAGCAGCAACTTAGTAAATCCTTAACGAGCGAGTAATCGAGCTTCGATTAATTGTGTGCATCCCTAGTTTTAAGTGATTTAAGTTTTAGAATGTTTTATTTCCTACAGTTTTGTGCTACCATCCCTCAAGCCTGGTTGAGGTTTTGGCCAGAAGGTCATCCTTGAGGGCTTAAATCCCCAGCTCTACATCATCCTCTCTGCTATGTCAGTGTCACTGGGCCAAAGGAAGCCCTTATAGCCACGTGGACATTGAGCTGCTCTGTGAACCTCCTCTTGGCCCAGACTGTCATCTCTGTTCATGTCCCCTTGGAGGCAGAGCACGAATGGAATCGTCTTGTCTTGTCCTATCATTTACACAAGCATCACTAAGGAGCGCTGGTCAGTGGTCACATGACACTGTCCCTCACCAGATCCTCCTCGTCTGTCTCTCCTCTTCTCTCCACCTCTCCACACTTCTGCTGCAGTGAGGAAAGTGTTACCTGAAGTACTGAGTTGGCCTACATGTGACAGCAGAGAGGAAAGTGTTACCTGAAGTACTGAGTTGGCCTACATGTGACTGGTGCTATTTTGACCTCTCCTTGTTGCCGTAGCCAGACAAGAACACTGTCAGAGAAAGGCGCTGAGCCTCTTGGGGGCTGCTTCTTCTTAAAAGCTCTCTGGAGTGAATTGTACAAATTCTCCTTGTCTCTAGAGCTCCTTTGATCTTGGCTATTCTTTAAATGGCTATAAGGATGTATGAGAGATGAGTGATGTTGGAAAAAGAAAAGGATGGCACGGAGGCTCAGTGGTGAGCATCACTGTCGCCTCACAGCAAGAAGCTCGTGGGTTCAAATCTCCAGCGCGGTCCTTTCTGTGTGGAGTTTGCATGTTCTCCACGTGTTTGCGTGGGTTTCCTCCGGGTGTCCCCGTTTCCTCCCGTAGTCCAACGATATGCTGTGTTTGTCTAGTATCGTAAGGTAATCTAGTAAAATGTGTAGTATGTATATTAGGGATGTCACGATACTAGAATTTCTACTTCGATACCGATACCCAGGAAAATATCAATACTCAATGCCATTTTCGATACCACGGGAATGCTGACACATCAAGAAGCATAAAATAAAGTTAGACAGATGGACGGACAGACGCACACTTCTCTATAATCTAGGCCTGATCAAACTTTGAACTTGGACAGCAGATTACCGCCACTCTAGCCATCAGCCTATCAGAACACATTTAGCTTGTTGAAGCAACAGATACCCACCAATGATAGGGAGGGAAGAATCAGCGATTTTTCATTCAAAGAAAGCACTGATGGTATCAAAACTGTTGCAAATGAGTATTTTATCCATTTCAAATTTTTAGTATTGATACTTTCGATACTATCGATACCTGTTGCAAATGAGTATTGTATCCGATTCAATTTTTTCGATACTATGGATACTTTTGACAACCCTAATGTAAATGATGTATGTAACCTAGCTTGTGTGTAGAGATATAATGATGTATATGACTGTGATGATGCTATGTAAAGCCTGTTGAGACATGCTTGTGACAAGGGGCTATAAAACACAACTGTACTGAGCTGAACTACCAGCTTTTATTTAATCACATTGACTGAATGCATGTTTTTAGAGCACTTGCCTGGGGGAGTTGCTCTCTCTCTCTCACACACACACACACACACACACACACACACACACACACACACACACACACACACACACACACACACACACACACACACACACACACACACACACACACACACACACACACACACACACACACACACCAGTGTTTCCCACAGGATTTTGAGTTGTGGTGGGGGTGTACCGCAGCCCCCCCCTTCTCTATCATGATAGGGAGAACATAATTTATGATAACGTTTCATTTGGACCCAAACTAACCAATACATTATTATAATTTTTTTGTGACCAGAGTGAAATGTTATATGGTGTTTGATTGTAAATATAGCTGAATATCGCTTGGTTTGACCAAGTATACATTTGTTTACAAGCATTTTAGAAAATGTCGATGGGGAAATGAATGGCAGATGAAATCCCTTGGTTCGTATGCTGCATATGCCTGAAGAGGGAGTGACTTTGCCTTCGCCTCCCCCACAATGAATCACCATGCATTTAATCAATCAAGTGTCTTGAAAACGACATTCTACTCTGCCTCTGATTGGCCCTGATATCACTCAATCATCAGTCCGCTGTCCTGCGTGTTTGAGATAGTGTCCTCTAGAGAGAGAGTGGCGTCAGCGGAGGACCAAAATGCGAGACTCATTAGCCAATGAACAGCCAGGAATGGGTCTCGTGCTACTTTTGCATGCTAAAATAAAGCTGATAATGTACAATTTGATTCAAGGGATGAAAAACCCTTTCAGAGTACAACACAAACTGTCTATTTTGCTGCAACTCGACAGTGCTGCTTAATCCAGGACCTTACTTCCTGGAACTCTTGAGAGTAAAAAAACTGGTCCATTGGAGTGAATGGAGATGTCGGGACTCTTCTATCTATATGGCTCTGGTTTGAGAGAGAGAGAGAGAGAGAGGCCAATGTGGAGTTTTGCGAGGGGGAAAAAATCCGTCAACATCTGTTGTAGCGGTCAAAATCCCGTTGTGGCGGTGCGCCATAAATGTCTCAATGAATGGGAAACACTACACACACACACACACACACACACACACACACACACACACACACACACACACACACACGTAAGAGCTGCCCAGTGTGATTGACCACTGAACAGTTCCACTCAATTAGTTTGCGATGCAGTGCCTTGCTCGTGGGCACTGTGGCGGTAATCGTTAAAGGAAGGCAGAGTCGCTCACTCACTTCCTGGCGCACCCAGATTTCTTGGCTTGCTGTGGATTCAGATGGAGAAGTGTCTCGTCAGTCAGTCACACTGCCTGCTTGTAAAGAAGTGTCTCGTCAGTCAGTCACACTGCCTGCTGACTGCCTGCTTGTAAAAAAGCACACATAGCAGTTAGGCTGGAAAGCACCGGCAGTAAACAAGCTAGCAGCAACAGCAGAGAAGCAGGAATGCCAGCACAAATCATGCCTCAGCAGTTTGTCACGTTCATTATTAATACCTAGACTATGGTGGCCCACCATGCTCTCATTAGCTAATTTAGCTCTCAAAGTGCAGCAGAATGATGCATTTAACTTTAACTCTCACGTATCACTGAGGCTCACTCCTTCACACTGAGGCTCACTCCTTCACACTGAGGCTCACTCCTTCACACTGAGGCTCACTCCTTCACACTGAGGCTCACTCCTTCACACTGAGGCTCACTCCTTCACACTGAGGCTCACTCCTTCACACTGAGGCTCACTCCTTCACACTGAGGCTCACTCCTTCACACTGAGGCTCACTCCTTCACACTGAGGCTCACTCCTCCACACTGAGGCTCACTCCTCCACACTGAGGCTCACTCCTTCACACTGAGGCTCACTCCTTCACACTGAGGCTCACTCCTTCACACTGAGGCTCACTCCTCCACACTGAGGCTCACTCCTCCACACTGAGGCTCACTCCTTCACACGGGTTCCAATCTGACCCCAGGTCCTTTGTCCTTTGTTATCCCCTCCCTCTCTCCCCACCTGTCCTGTCTGCCTACTGTCCTGTCTAAATGAAGGCAAAAATGCCCCAAAAATTATATATATATATGTATATATATATATGTATATATATATATATATATATATATAAATAAATAAAAACCCCACCCACCACAGTCTCACTAAATCCTGTGGGAAACACTGCCCAGGGTAAAAGAGTAAGGTTCTCTGCTGAGTAAAAGACCAGGACATTTGCCATTGCTGGCTGTGTTAATGCATCAAATATGCCTCTCCCTCTCCCTCTGACACAGGACTGAAGCAGTCTTCTCCTCTCTGACACAGGACTGAAGCAGTCCTCTCCTCTCTGACACTAGTCTCGCTGGCCAGCCTCCTCTCCCTTCCATCCGAGGAGTCTGGTGCCGCAGGTCTCCATAGTGGGATTGAGATGGGCGGCGCTTAGCGGCAGTGCTCTTGGAAAATAGTTTCAAACAATCCAACTCGCCGTTTTTAGCGTGTAGCAACGAGCTAGCGTGTAGGTTTCTGCCGTTAGCTTGCTAGCTAGTTAGTGTTGTTGTTTTCACTGAGGCGGCAGGGCACTATTTACAGCGACACACAGGGAGGAGGGAGTGGAAGCCGCTCTGATTGATTGACATGGTCGGAGCCAATGACAGAGTTTGTAATAAGCCGGGAGCGGACAGGAGGCTGGCCAGCGAGACTACTCTGACACAGGACTGAAGCAGTCCTCTCCTCTCTGACACAGGACTGAAGCAGTCCTCTCCCTCTGACACAGGACTGAAGCAGTCCTCTCCTCTCTGACACAGGACTGAAGCAGTCCTCTCCTCTCTGACACAGGACTGAAGCAGTCCTCTCCTCTCTGACACAGGACTGAAGCAGTCCTCTCCTCTCTGACACAGGACTGAAGCAGTCCTCTCCTCTCTGACACAGGACTGAAGCAGTCCTCTCCTCTCTGACACAGGACTGAAGCAGTCCTCTCCTCTCTGACACAGGACTGAAGCAGTCCTCTCCTCTCTGACACAGGACTGAAGCAGTCCTCTCCTCTCTGACACAGGACTGAAGCAGTCCTCTCCCTCTGACACAGGACTGAAGCAGTCCTCTCCTCTCTGACACAGGACTGAAGCAGTCCTCTCCTCTCTGACACAGGACTGAAGCAGTCCTCTCCTCTCTGACACAGGACTGAATCAGTCCTCTCCCTCTGACACAGGACTGAATCAGTCCTCTCCTCTCTGACACAGGACTGAATCAGTCCTCTCCCTCTGACACAGGACTGAAGCAGTCCTCTCCTCTCTGACACAGGACTGAAGCAGTCCTCTCCTCTCTGACACAGGACTGAAGCAGTCCTCTCCTCTCTGACACAGGACTGAAGCAGTCCTCTCCTCTCTGACACAGGACTGAAGCAGTCCTCTCCTCTTCCTGCTGGGTGGCAGAGAGAGAGAGAGAGAGAGAGACAGGGAAACGGGGGAGTCACAGCAGTGCACACGGCAATTTAAATTTTAATTGGCTAGATTAATCTTGGTCATACAGTGTGACGGGCTGATAAGTAGGGCTGATAGCTCAGAGAGCCTGTTTGCTTTGGCACCATCCAGATATGTGGGCAGAGCCACGAGCCACGCAAACACGTCTTCACCTCCAGCAGACAGCCACACTCACAGTACAATGCAGTCTGAAGGGCCGGCTAGCCCCTGAAAGGGCCGGCTAGCCCCTGAAAGGGCCGGCTAGCCCCCGAAAGAGCCGGCTAGCCCGCGAAAGCCTAGCACATTGGCCCATTTCAGTGGGCCTGTGACAACACATGGACTTGGCACAGTCAGGAAGACAGTATATGAATGTTCCCCCTCTCAGCCCACACAGCGAGCAGGAACCGTGCACTGAGGCAACATCTGTCGTCAGTGGAATCTTGTAAAACGTGTCATCAGTCATCGCTCTTTAAGTGAAAGTAGGAGGAAGATGTTTTATTGTTGTTTGTCTGGCAGCTCATATCATTTCTCCAATCATCATGGGAGGCAGTTCAGTTAGCTTCTCTGTGGTGTAGCTCAGCTGTAGTGTTGATGGTTGGTCCAAACGTCCAACCTCTTCTCAAATATAGCCTAATTAAACATTTAAAGGTCAAATGTTTTTTTTGTTTAGTTTGCAAAGTGAATGCCTGCTCCACTGGTCTTTCTGAAGTTAAGAGCATAAAGCTAATAATTTAGTGATCTTCGGGCTGCCAGTTAATGCTGAGGCCAGTGCAGAATGCAGATCCAGTACGTAGTGAAGTGCACGGAGATCCACGGCTCGTCACACAGCACAAACTTTATCATTTAGCACCACCCGCCCTGCTCCTTCCTCCTCCACTTTCACTCTCTCTTCTCCATCTCTTCTCTTTCTGCAAGTCTGCCTCTCTCATGTTCTGACTGCCATCTCTCTTTTTCTTTTTTTTCTCTTTTTATTTCAGTTTTCAGACAATCATCAGCAGTAGTTCACATTTTTACAATCTTTTCTTTTTTCCTTATTTTTTTTATATAACAAAAGTGAAAAGAAAACTCACAGTCACGACAAAATTAGGGTGAACCCAAAGGACAACACACTTAAGAGACATACACACGCAAAATAAAAATAAAAATATAAAATGGACACATGTAGCATGGGTCAATATCCCTTCAGTCTCTTATTTCAACAGAAATCTGTTCTAAACGGTTTGACAAAATCACCCCATCCCTCCCAGTACATTTCGAAGGCGTCAGTCTTGAGTCTCAGAGCAAATGTTAGCTTTTCCATTACATATAATGCTATGCATCACATTCAGCCAATCTGACAGTCGGTGGGCTTTTATTCAACCATCTCTTCGTTATAGCCTTTTTGCTGGCGACCAGCATCAGTTTAAACATGTACATATCTTCAATACCATTGATCATTTTGGGCACCCTTCCCAAATACAAAACCTCAAAGCAATGTTGAATCTCAATCTTTAGCACCTTTTCCGTGCTCTTTCTTATTTCCCCCCAAAACATACTTATCACCAAAATATATGGTAATGATCGGCTCTTTCTTCTCCACACCCCCTCCAACAACCTGTTTGACCTCCCCTTGATTGAATCGGCGTTAAAAAGTATCTCTGACTGCCATCTCTTTATTCAGGTCATGTTTTAAAATAACTCCACGTCAAAACTAAGACTTTTCATCTGCACCTCTGCCTTGCTTCCTCTGCTCCTCTCTCTCCCCAACAGCCATAGAGAGTAATTTTCAAGGCAAACCCGTACCAACAAATGCAATGAAGCAGTAATTGAATAACGTTCTTATGGGACACAGCAGCATAACGTGTCAACACTGTGCCAACATGCTGGTGTGTAATATGCTAGCAGCTAGCGCTCCTGGAGCTGCATCTCAAATTGCACAATATGAAAGCACACACCCTGATGAATATGAACAAACATATCTGTTGTTGTTTTTCTCCACATCCCCCCTCCCTTTTTTTTTCTTCCTCTCACGCCAATATTCTAACAATTAACCCTTACAAATGTACTTCATTAACTGCAATCATATGGACTCAACTAGCTGTTATTGGATGTTAAATGAACCTTGTCTGTGCTCCAGAAAACTGAACAAAAGCGGGTCTAATGCATCAATTATCTGTAGCACCTTTAGCTGCTGCGGAGCTAAGCTAACAGGGCAGGCAGGCTCAGGAGAGGAGAGAGAGAGGGATTGTGTGATTGAGGGTTGATCAGGATAGTTAATTTGCTAGCTGAACAGTGGGACTTCCCCTGAGCGAGATGGCGTTCGGATGATAGCGCAGCACTGAGCAGAATAACGAGCGTCGCTGCTGAAGAGAAAGCTTGTTATCTGACTGTCACTGGATGGATAGAGCTCATTTCTAATTAGAATAGCAGTGGAAATGAAGGAGAGACGGCTACGGGGGAAACGGGACTAATGTTATCGTGCAGTGCTGCTGCTGGTTGCTGTGCTGTGAAGGCCGACGTGTGGCTTTGCTCAGTAGCTTCCATGTGATGGTGGCAGTTTGACAGAGAGGATTCTAGGATCGTCTTTATGAGGTTAGCATAAATCCATAGAAAACATTTAGCCTGCAGGCATCAAAAGATGTCTTATTGTTTATATGGTGCCCATCATCGGCAGCTCAGGCTCTGCACCACCACCCACTCTCCACCGGGAGTGTAATCATCACAATGTGTTGCCTTGATCCAGGCATTATCCTCCTACTGTTCGCGCGCGTGCGCGCACACACGCACACGCACGCACGCACACACGCACACACACACACACACACACACACACACACACACACACACACACACACACACTATGTTATCTTTGTGTAGCGGATGGTATGTGTGTGTGCTGTGTGCATATGTGTGTTTGTGAGTTTGTGGTGTCTTAAGGAAGTAGTAAAGTGCTGAGTGTTCTACTCCCTGCTGTGTGATGGATGACTGGACACTCTTCTGTCTAATGATCATTAGCCTCCTGCAGAGAGCAGCCAGTTGGAATGAGGACTGTTATTACTGTAACACCTTTATCAGCACACTTTGAGCACTCCTCCTGCTGTTGTGCTAAACCAGTGCAGCGAGGAGCGTCTGTCTGTCACTCACTAAATGCCAGCTTGCTACTCTTCTACTTCAACTTGATTATGATCCTGAAGGAAATGTGGTCTGCAGGAGACATCAAAACATAACAAATATCAACAACAACAACAACAAGAAGCATAAACAATATAGAAGACAGAAATTCACAGAATAAACCAGCAGCTCAAGTACAAATGAAGAGCACCCTGCCACACTGAACCAGGAAGTGAAAAAACACAAATGAGAAACAATATCAATATCAATACTCTGTTATGCCAATATCAAAACTCTGTTATTACTCAGTATGTGTTGCTTGTACTATTGCTAATCTAATAGTTGAAGCTCAATCCTCTGTTGTACTCATTGTTGATAACTCTGGAATATACCATCTGATAACTCTGGAATGTACCATCAGCTAATGATTAAACTGTAGACTCATATTTATGTGGGCTTGTTTGTGTGTCTGAGTGCTGTTATCAGATGGACACATACCCTCCTCCTACCTGCTGCAACTGCTTGTGATCTATCACATTTTTTAGCTAATGTTTCATTAGCTGCACAATAGCAATACAGGACTATCGGACACTGAATAGTGCTGAATGGTGTGTGTGTGTTTGCGCGTGTTTGCGTGTTTGTGTGTGTGTGTGTGTGTGTACGGGTGCGTGTTCGCACATGTGTGTGCATGAATGCACATGTGTTTTGTCTGCCTGTTATAATAAATCATAAAATGATTGTGAGCTTATGAGCTGTCCAGCTTTCTCCAGATAGTTTTGATTCACTTCTGCTGTGTGGAAAGTGTTCATACAGACATTCGAATTTTGCTTTGCTAAATATGGTGAATCTACCGTGTCTCAATTAGGTGGATGGGACACACTTCACTGTTACAGCTCCGCTTTGTGATTTAAGCTAATAAGATAGGTGCATTTTTGCATGGACATCTTGCCTAGCACAGCTTTAAAATGGAAAACTGCTTAGCCTATATATGTACTGACCTAATTTGAGGTGATCTCTTTGGACTATTCTGCCTCCAACTCCGGTTTTGCCCCATTAACCACCAGAGTGAGAACTACAGCCCTTAGCGCTGTGTTCAGCATGCCAACTCAGCTCACTCACCTGTGTGTGTGTGTGTGTGTGTGTGTGTGTGTGTGTGTGTGTGTGTGTGTGATATCGACCATTGTATTGAGTCATTAAAGTAAGCATTGGAGTCACATGGGTGGGGGGGGAGAGATGGTATCTATCTTTTATTTGCCTGTAGGCCATATATTTAGTCTGAGTCAGCACATTAACTACTGCGATAGAACTAAATGGTGTGTTTGTTTCCTCTGTTATCTCAGTCATATCAGAAAGGCACACATCCACGTGCACAGATATGATTTACATGCACATACACTCACACACTTGACCAGGATTTAGAAAAGCAAGCACACAAAAACAGGTACAGAGAGACTAGGGCTGTGAGTCTTCACTGGCCTCACGATTCGATTCGATTACGATTCAGAGGGCTACGATTCGATTAGACTACGATTATCGATGCATCTTAAATCGATGCATCACCTTTTTCCGCAATACATGATTTATTTTTTCTCACTTTCTTTTTCTCACTGTGTGGCTACTTTTAAAATAAAAGTGCATTTGGAATTGCATTGTATTATGATCCATAATTAAAATAAACAACTGCATGTACTTCCATTATATTTTATTTGATTATAAAAATAAATAAATAATAATAATAATCGATTTTTGACATTTGTGAATCGATGCAGAATCGTGCACGTCCGCATCACGATGCATCTTATAATCGATTATTTTTGACACCCCTAATAGAGCAGGTGCACTGCCCGCACATGCGCACACACATGCTCACTCACACGCACACCTGTGTTTCTATATTGTTACTATCTATTCACCTCATGTAGCCCCGCCCACTTGATCCAGTTGTGTTATGACTTCCTGTTCAAAACACTGTCTGTTTTACATGGGCCGTTTCTCAATAAGCGTTCTTGTGTGTTCTTGCGTTCTTGTGTCCTTGTGAAACGTCATCAGTCGCAGCCCAAGTACTGTTCCAATACTAAGGGTGTATTCACACCTATCTCGTTTGGAGCAGTTGTTCCGAAACGGAGAGCATTTTCCCCCTTGGTGCGGTTAGTTTGGGGGAGTGTGAACACAGCAATCGCACTCGGATGCGGGACAAAACAAGCGGACCGAGATCGCCAAGAAAGGGTGGTCTCGGTCCGCTTCCAAACGAACTCTGGTGCGGTTCGTTTGTGGTGAGAACGTCAGCCGACCTCGATCCGCCACAACAGCAGTAAACGGTGCGCATTTTTGGATAAACCAGCTGCCGTAGTCAGCTGCGCTGTGCGTAATGGCCTGAAGAACGAACATTTTTATCGTTTAAAAACAACATCTTTGAGATCCTGTTTTGGCGACTTGTGACTTGCATCGATAAACTTTGGGGGATTTTTGGATCATCACATCAGCAGTTTGAACTCAATCAACTTACCTCGGACGATGGGAAGCAACGTTAATGTGTTGAATCTCTACGATTTTGCGTGCGGTGTGCTGCGCAGCACACCGCCCTCTCTCTCCCTCTCTCTCGCTCTCTCTGGTCTCCATTCAATAAATGAAAACAAATCGTGGTAATCAGAGCCAGCCTTCTTTGTGATAAGATTGTCTGGTTCAATCAGACAATCAGACTGATTGCATGTCTTCCTCGAAATGTCCGTTATTATTAAATTATTTATTAATATTTTATTCCTGACAGGACAGGTGTTCATATAGCCTATGTCTCGGCTAATCCTCATCTCCGTGATAGTAGCCTAATAGCAGAATTTGCGAGGGTCTTTGATCTTCTATCTCCAAATTCCCAATAGCCTAAATAGGCAAAATAAATACATAGGCTTACATAGGCTACATAGCATACATTAATAAATAAATAAAGAACTTTCTCCCTCTCTCTCTCTCTCTCTCCCGATGCCTCCCTCTTTCTTTCTCTCTCTCTCTCTCTCTCTCTCTCTCTCTCTCTCTCTCTCTCTCTCCTCGCACGGCGGACGCCCGACATAGCCTAAAATGTAGGTCTAACAAAACGCATTTTTATAATCATATAGGAAAATCTCTGGGAATTATTTTGTCCATCCCGAGAGGCTATTAGCCTATCAGAGTCTCTGCTGGCCAATCCAGGAAGTTTGACAATACTATTTGGACCGTTTCATTTGTGGCTGTGTGAACACAAACGAACCAAGGCACAAATGCAACAATTGTATCAATTAAGTACCTGAATCGGAACAAAGCAAACGACCTACAGGTGTGAATACACCCTAAAGTTCACATTTCGCCAAGAACGATTAAAATTCCTGGATGTTCTCGACACGCCCATTTTACCGAGGATGCTCTGGTTGGTGACTTGTGTCAACTTGGCAAGGCAGATATCCCAGCATGCATTTCGGCATAAGCAGAGGCAGAACGCAGCAGAGAAGACGCCATAAGCTCCGGAAGGTTTTTTACAATTTAAAGTTTTATTTCATCACTAAATTAATTTCTGATGACTTTTGATGCCTACAAGCAGGGTAGTAGGTTTCAATAAGTGCCACTTTACGAACATTTATGGCGAAAAATGGCAAAAAGTTCCAGAGCACAATTGGCTGCATCTACATCAGCTGAGCTTTTTATTTGTGTAGTACTGCAGGCGGCCTCTGCGCTGGTATTGCGCAATACCCTCAAGAACGCATCGTCTCAAACTGCCAACAGCGTCATGTGTGCTTGTGACCTAGCAAGTTCATTCTTCCAAGAATGACTAGCAAGAACGTTCTCCCACAGAACACAAGAACAAGAATGCATTCTTGGTATTGAGAAACGGCCCTGGTCACTAGTACTGTACTTTAACAGGAAGTGTCAACACAATAGGAAGTAACTGACTTAGATAAGGGATGTAGTGGAGGTAAAAGATATGTACTCGGTTAACCACCATTTTATTTGTGCATACAGTTTCTAGTGTGACACATTGTTCTTGTCTATATTCATAGTGTGTATCACTGTAATCTCTTGATGTAAGTTATAGGGTCTTTTAAAAGGACATGAATTAGTTTTCTGAAAATAGAATATTTCTTTTTTGTTAATTGGTTGATGTTTGCATTATGATGATCACTGATTGGAGCTCACTGTTGACCCTTTTTTATTTACTTCTTTAATGAGCAGAAACTAAATAGAGAGGACTACGGAGAAGGAAGCTTATTTGTAATGAACTACATCTCTTCAGTAAAGCAGTGATGATCAGATGATTATCAAACGTAACTCTCAGCAGCTCAGGAGCCATGTGCACGGTTCACCATGTCCCGTATGCGCTGGAAAGAGCCAGAAACAACTTGACTGTATGTAGTCTCTCTTCCCAGCCCAGTGTTTTGAAACACTCCCCCAGGAGCTGGAGAGGAGATCCTGCGTCCTGTCCGCCAACACAAACAGTCATATATACTGCCGGTCATTTACAACATGGTTTGGTCCAAACTGGAGGGGAGTTTTCTTATTCCGTCATCCTGGTTGCTGCATAGCGACTGTCACCTTCCTCCTTTCTGTCTCCTTGTAGCTTCATTATGCTAATGACAGAGTGACGGTTGACTTGTCTGACATGCAGATATTAGAGGGCCAACAGTGTTGGAGCTGTCGTGTGTCTGTGCTGATCAAATATTCCATTACTCTGCCAGCCTCGCTGCTGTGAACCAAATGTGTGTCCAAATACTGTTGGGTTCCCAGCACTCCCCCCTTCTCTCAACACCATCCAAATAATAACTTCATTTCCCCACATGTGTTAGCAGCAGCTAGCTACAGTCCTGTTAGCAGCAGCTAGCTACAGTCCTGTTAGCAGCAGCTAGCTAACAGCCCTGGCCCGTCCTGTGACACCTAATGTGCATACAGAGCTGGTAGAAATGATTTTACACAGAGCCAGCCTCCATGTGTCCCAGCCTAACGTTGCATTGCATCATTTCTCCATTTTTATGATGATCATGTGATGACGTTGGTGCCACGCGGTTTGTCTTCAAGTCACAGCTCAGAGGGAGCTGCTCCTTCCTTCTCGCTGAGGTCTGATCATCACAGTGAGGTGGGACTCAGTAAGTTAGGTAGGAAGGGGCTCATAATATGCTTATTTCACCATACAGTTCGACTCACTCACTCAATAGGACGAAATCAGCGTGACGTCACTTGCCACCCAGAAATAGTATGAGTTGTGCCAAACAAACGTTAATATCTCAAAAACTATACATCACATCGCTTATATTTTGACATTCTGAGTGAGAGCAGAAGTAGCTCAAGAGTTTGATGTATAATATATGCATGTCGTGTTAAAGTTGTGTGAACTGTCGCAGTTTTTAAAATGTAAACAGAGTTAGCCGGCTAGAGTCAGACACTAAGCCTTGCGCCACTTGGGCGCCATAGGGTTCCATTGCCGTTGCCACCCAGTGACGCGGTTTGTTTACCAAAATGCTGCTCGGCTGATCCCTCGTATATGGGGTTCACAATTCGATACAACCACAATACAACATAATGAATAAAAGCTCAATGACAACAGAGTCTTACTGTGCAGATTTATGTTAATTTCTGAGGCACAATTCTTGGCCAGGTCACCTTTGTGAAAGAGATCATTGATCTCAATGGGTTTTTAAGCTGGTTAAATAAAGGATAAATAAAAAATAATGTGATGCTTTATTGATGGCTGCTATATGGAACCCTCTTTCTCTTGTCAGCCTAAACAGTGAGGTCAGAGTTCAGGGCATTTACACAACAGCTGCTAGAGATTCAGCGTCTTGCTCAAGGGGCTTTGCACCTGTGTCCTCATGTTGAAAGATGCTCTCTGTACACCTGCTGCTGCCCATGCAGGCATGTCCATTTACACATGACATACTCCTTTGATGGCTTAGGCGCTGGGCGGGGGGATGATGGGGGTAGATGTGTTTTTAATTTTCAATTAAAAAAATATGCAATTTCACATCATGTTGGACCATTATTATTATGATCATATCTGTGTACTACTACAAACATTTGGAAATGCAAGAGCAGACATTAACCAACACCCAAAAGGCTTAAAGACAAATCTTTAAAGTAGTCCACTGGGGACCAACATTGATTTTGCATTAATTTGTTAGATGGTGCCCAAAATAGCTTGGGAACTGCGACTAAGCTTTATAATGGTGCGGGAAAACCCTGCATCACACACAGGACATTATTACAATGTGTAAACGTGCCTGTTGGTGTCCTGCTCCCCCCCTCCTCCTCTGTACTGATGATGAGTGCTGTGGAGACAGTGATGTCATGTCACAGGCTTTCTACATGACTGTAGTTTGGCTCTGACAAACAGCCTGAGGCCTCCTCTTCTCCTCCACCTCTACCCTTGGCTGCACTTTCTACCCTCCATCTCCTGCTGTTTCTCCTCACCCGGCCCTCTGTCTGACACACACCCTCCCCCCCCCCTCTCTGCCGATCCGGGGAGAGCCGTAAACTAGCCTCATCCTTCCTCCGACACGTGCAGTTGCCAGCCGCTTCTTTTCACCTGACGAGGAGCTTCACTGGCAGGACGTAGCACGTGGGAGGATCACACTATTCCCACCACAGACTGACCACAGGAGGCAGTCACGCACCCTCTCTTAGCAGCTGACACGCTTCAGTGGTGTTTTGAATGGACCAGTGAATACATGAGGAAATGCTCATATATGGGTGTTAGCGTTGATACTGTATGAAGAAGCCTCTGGAGAAGCTGTTGAGCCTATAATACAAGCTGGAAAACACGTTACAAACTTGCCTCAAGGACATGAAGTGCTGATGGCTGATCATGTGATTAATGATTGTCCTTGAGGACAAGTTGTTTGTGTCATGATTTAACCAACTGGTGCTGCTGTGCATTAGTGGAATTCACAATGCGCATGTTAATTAATCACAGCTAGATTGATTGCAGTTAAGAGGATTGCCTCACCTTGCTTGCAGCTGATACTGTAGGAACATCTTCATCAGTGCTGCCTAGGCTTGTACAGTCTTTACAGCAGCACTGCTAAGTGT
This sequence comes from Poromitra crassiceps, assembly GCF_964638095.1. NCBI lineage: Eukaryota > Metazoa > Chordata > Actinopteri > Beryciformes > Melamphaidae > Poromitra > Poromitra crassiceps. The sequence goes on from NC_139629.1 coordinate 28,356,030, forward strand.
CTCTTTACAGCAGCAGCACTGCTCAGTGTCTTTACAGCAGCACTGCTCGGTGTCTCTTTACAGCAGCACTGCTCAGTGTCTCTTTACAGCAGCAGCACTGCTCAGTGTCTTTACAGCAGCACTGCTCGGTGTCTCTTTACAGCAGCACTGCTCAGTGTTTCTTTACAGCAGCACTGCTCGGTGTCTCTTTACAGCAGCACTGCTCAGTGTCTCTTTACAGCAGCCCTGCTCAGTGTTTCTTTACAGCAGCACTGATCAGTGTCTTTACAGCAGCACTGCTCAGTGTCTCTTTACAGCAGCACTGTTCAGTGTCTCTTTACAGCAGCACTGCTCAGTGTCTCTTTACAGCAGCACTGCTCAGTTTCTCTTTACAGCAGCACTGCTCAGTGTCTCTTTACAGCAGCACTGCTCAGTGTTTCTTTACAGCAGCACTGCTCAGTGTCTTTACAGCAGCACTGCTCAGTGTCTCTTTACAGCAGCACTGCTCAGTGTCTCTTTACAGCAGCACTGCTCAGTGTCTTTACAGCAGCACTGCTCAGTGTCTCTTTACAGCAGCACTGCTCAGTGTCTCTTTACAGCAGCACTGCTCAGTGTCTTTACAGCAGCACTGCTCAGTGACTCTCTTTACAGCAGCACTGCTCAGTGTCTCTTTACAGCAGCACTGCTCAGTTTCTCTTTACAGCAGCACTGCTCAGTGTCTCTTTACAGCAGCACTGCTCAGTGTCTCTTTACAGCAGCACTGCTGCTCAGTGTCTTTACAGCAGCACTGCTCAGTGTCTTTACAGCAGCACTGCTCAGTGTCTCTTTACAGCAGCACTGCTCAGTGTCTCTACAGCAGCACTGCTCAGTGTCTCTCTTTACAGCAGCACTGCTCAGTGTTTCTTTACAGCAGCACTGCTCAGTGTCTCTCTTTACAGCAGCACTGCTCAGTGTTTCTTTACAGCAGCACTGCTTAGTGTCTCTTTACAGCAGCACTGCTCAGTGTCTTTACAGCAGCACTGCTCAGTGTCTCTTGGCACTTGGTCTGCACATGTAGAGCACTGCTCAGTGTCTCTCTTTACAGCAGCACTGCTCAGTGTTTCTTTACAGCAGCACTGCTCAGTGTCTCTTTACAGCAGCACTGCTCAGTGTCTCTACAGCAGCACTGCTCAGTGTCTCTCTTTACAGCAGCACTGCTCAGTGTTTCTTTACAGCAGCACTGCTCAGTGTCTCTTTACAGCAACACTGCTCAGTGTCTCTTTACAGCAGCACTGCTCAGTGTCTCTTTACAGCAGCACTGCTGCTCAGTGTCTCTTTACAGCAGCACTGCTCAGTGTTTCTTTACAGCAGCACTGCTCAGTGTCTCTTTACAGCAACACTGCTCAGTGTCTCTTTACAGCAACACTTCTCAGTGTTTCTTTACAGCAGCACTGCTGCTCAGTGTCTCTCTTTACAGCAGCACTGCTCAGTGTCTCTTTACAGCAACACTGCTCAGTGTCTCTTTACAGCAGCACTGCTCAGTGTCTCTTTACAGCAACACTGCTCAGTGTCTCTTTACAGCAACACTTCTCAGTGTTTCTTTACAGCAGCACTGCTGCTCAGTGTCTCTCTTTACAGCAGCACTGCTCAGTGTCTCCTTACAGCAGCACTGCTGCTCAGTGTCTCTTTACAGCAGCACTGCTCAGTGTCTCTTTACAGCAGCACTGCTCAGTGTCTCTTGGCACTTGGTCTGCACATCTAGAGCACTGCTCAGTGTCTCTTTACAGCAACACTGCTCAGTGTCTCTTTACAGCAACACTGCTCAGTGTCTCTTTACAGCAACACTGATCAGTGTCTCTTTACAGCAGCACTGCTCAGTGTCTCTTTACAGCAGCACTGCTCAGTGTCTCTTTACAGCAACACTGCTCAGTGTCTTTACAGCAACACTGCTCAGTGTCTCTTTACAGCAGCACTGCTCAGTGTCTTTACAGCAGCACTGCTCAGTGTCTCTTGGCACTTGGTCTGCACATGTAGAGCAGTGCTCAGTGTCTTTACAGCAGCACTGCTCAGTGTCTCTTGGCACTTGGTCTGCACATATAGAGCACTGCTCAGTGTCTCTTTACAGCAGCACTGCTCAGTGTCTCTTGGCACTTGGTCTGCACATGTAGAGCAGTGCTCCTCAACCTTTTTACATCATGACTCCTTGAAGTGAAGCAATGCCCCATCACAGAAGGTTGTGGTGGGTTTGAATCCCTGCTCCGTTCTGTTTGGAGTTTACACACCGAAGGATTGAAGGTCCCAAATTGCCCATAGGTGTGTTTGTGTGTGTAGTGTGTGTGGTATATGATCTACATAACAGTATGTATTATGGAGTAGTATGGTATCTGACATGTATACTTGACTGTGATGATGAAGGGCTATAACAAATAAACTAGATCAGACTAGATCAGGATGCCTAGAGGCTGACAGCTATTCCAACTATTGTAGCAAAAAATAAGAAGAGAAAATTCATAAAGAATACACATGAGAATAACACTTGTGAATCGCTGCCTCGGGGGTCCTGAGTGACCCCCAGGTTGAGCAGCACTGCTGTAGATTTGTATCCTTGGGGTCATTTCTTGATCTCTGCCCCCCCCCCCCACTTTCATTTCAGAGAAGATCTCTGAGTTATGCTATGAGCCCCTCCCCCTAAACCCCCCAGACAGGCTGAGATGATGAAGGTGGAGAGTCAGAGTACACAGACAAGATTGTGTTTTGTGGGCGGAGCCATACTTTAAGCACTGTGTCACGTGGGTTACTTGTTTTCTGGTTTAATAACAGTAAATTCCTCTGACTAATATTCACAATTCCTTCAGTGATTTGGCTGCGATCTGCTTTAAAACAAGCGCTATCTTAGGTCACCCCGCTCTCCTACCCTCACTGCCCTCTGAAGCTCTCTCTCTCTCTCTCTCTCTCTCTCTCTCTCTCTCTCTCTCTCTCTCTCTCTCTCTCTCTGTTATTTAGCAGACACCCCTCCCTTCAACCCATTCCTTTTTTTTGCCAGATCTGCTTTGAAAGTACCATCCATGTAGGAAAGTAGGCTAAATCTGGAGTGACAGCAGCTTTTTCTCCCTCCTCTTTTGAAAGAGGTGCTGGAGGCAGTGAGTGTCCGTCCGGCTGACAGAGGAGGAAGAGCTGCTTTATCTGGCTGCTCCCTCAGCTCCTCTTCCCCTCACATCTTCTCATCCATGAAAGCTATAGTAGTATCAGTCACATAAAGTTAAACTGTTTGTCAAATCACGTTTGAATTTTCAGCAGAGTAAAAAAAAAAAACGCTCATTAAAAGATAGAGGAGTGATGGTGATGGTGAGAAGGAGCAGGTTAGTAGGAGGAAGGAGGATGGGGGAGGAGGTCTCTGCTGTCTGCCAGCAGTGTTTTGAAAGGGAAGAGGAGCATATGGATATAGTTTTGCACGTGCATCAGATCCCTCCTGAGGGAAACACACTGACAGGGTAGCTCTGTTTTGACCTGGCTCCTTTTCTCTGCCAGCGCTTTCTGGATCTGACATGTTTTACGCTGGTAAAAGCCTTGAACGATACAACAAGCAGAGTGTTTGATCTGAGAGATAGAAGCAGCCACACACACACACACACACACACACACACACACACACACACACACACACACACACACACACACACACACACACACACACACACACACACACACACACACACAACACTCTCTCTCTCTCTCTCTCTCTAAGCTGGAGGCTCAGGGCTCTGATCTTTCCTCCTGTGGCCTGTGTGCCAGACTGTCTGGAGGGGCTGGCGTCGCCTCGCCTCGCCTGCTGGATGAAAAAGCCAGTAGGCTAACGTCTGTTTCATGTGGCAACAGCAACCAGCCTGGTCCTCTCCTCTCCTCTCCTCTCCTCTCCTCTCCTCTCCTCTCCTCTCCTCTCCTCTCCTCTCCTCTCCCCTCCTCTCCCCTCCTCTCCTCTCCTCTCCTCTCCTCCTCTCCTCTCCTCTCCTCTCCTCTCCCCTCCCCTCATCTCCCCTCCTCTCCTCTCCTCCTCGCTCCTCTCATCTCCTCTCTCTCCTCTCCTCTCCTCCTCTCTCCTCTCCTCCTCTCCTCTCCTCTCTCTCATCTCCTCTCCTCTCTCTCCCTTCCTCTCCTCTCCCCTCTCTCCTCCTCTCCTCTCCCCTCTCATCTCCTCTCCGTCCTCCACCCCCCACATCTGCTGCTCTTGTAGAGGATTACTGGCAGAAACTTGACGTTTGATCCTGCCCTGCTCTCTTCCACTGCTGTATCTGTCTGACAAAGCTTGTTCTCTCCGTCTCTCTCCTGGTCTTCTCTCTATGTTTATTGCGATTACTATTATTTGCTGTTTGATGTAGCAGAGTCTTACCTGCGAGCGAGGGACGGCTGTGTCGCATGTATGAGAAGTTAATTCAGTTTAGCCAGGAGTGCTGCAGAGAAGATCACAGGGACAGATCAGGTGTGGGTCATTTATGACCGTTTCTTCAGATAATGTAAGAGGAATACTGTGAAGTAGGGCTGCACGATATTGGAAAAAACTGACATTGCGATATTCCCTGCCCCTGCGATATATATTGCGATATGAAAAAATACAGATTTTCACCAGATTACCAGAATAGCTCTATTTTAAAGAAAAGAATACTTCTAGAATGATTGGGATGATTTTGTAGAGGAGTCCATCTGATTTTGGAGGGGAAATTAGGTATTTTAATGTTTCTCAACCACTGGGCTGTCGCCTATACTGTAGGCCTCAGAGCGTCATCTATCAGGGTGCATACACATTTTGACCAATGGATTTCCATGACTTAGGCTACATACATGAAAAAGTGAGTAAGTTATGACATTCTACTTTAAAATGTCACTAGCCTACACTTCACTTAGTGTAATGCAGCCTTTAAAACCAGGGAAAGACAACATGTATGCTGTATCACCATATTACCATATCCAACATCTAAGACCATATAGTCTCATATCACAATATTGATATACAATTGATATATTGCCCACCCCTAATATTGAGTGCCAGAATCTACCTCCCAATGATGCTATTTGCAGAAAAACATTAGATTTCATTGATTATAATCACTGCTTTCAACTTCTTTCGTTCTTCTAACGTTTCAATAAATCAACAATGAAACACCCCTGCCACTTTACACACTTGGTCTGACCCCCCGGAAACCCCCTCCAGAAACGACCAAGTGGTACACTCCGCATCTGCGGAGTTCCGGTTTTTGAGCGCAAGGCTGGCAGTACAGAGAGACGAGGATTCACATGCAGCCGACCGGTGACAAACAATTCATTCGTGAAAAGTAATAAATATACATTTAATTGCCCAGATATGTCTCTTCTCTTTTTATTTTCACTGACATGTTTTGTGTAAATAAGTCGTATGATTAACTCTACCGTAACGTTACTGCTATCATGTGATGCAACATCAGAGACTTGAAGGGGAGAGACAGCCACAGTGATAACACGGACAACTTCTCAGTAATCAGCCTTCGTGTCATAAGTTGCGGTCTTGCTTTTTGGTGTTTCAAGAGTAAATATCTCCACTCCACGGACATGTTGAGTTACAGCAGCCAGCCTGCTGTATGCGAGTGCGCTGCAAACTGGACAAGTCCGCCTCCACAACCACATCGTTTACAGACGGGCTACTGTCAGCAACGCAACATAAGCAAAAGATAATTCAATTTAGGTCTCTGTGCATGTTTGTTGTGTTGAAGCTAAGCACTAAATGAGTGAGTACAGTAGCGGGGCGTCTCTCTCCTTTGAGAGAGCCTGCATTTCACTCAGTAGGCTACCCCTAAAGTGAGAGTTTATCAAGCAACATGACGAGTTAATTTGCTTTTGACATCGCACGTCCTGCGATGTGACTATCGCGCATGCGCACATCGCAATGTCGATGTGTAAACGATATATCGTGCAGCCCTACTGTGAAGGGATAATGGGCTGTCAAGAGAAGATGAAAGATGTCCATAACCCCCTTATGGCACCTCCACGGCTCCCTCTACAGCTTTGAATAACTGCATGCACACACATACATACATACACAACAACAAAACACAAACACATCAACTTCCCCTCTCTCTCTCTCTCTCTCTCTCTCTCTCTCTCTCTCTCTCTCTATCTATCTGTCTCTCTCTCTCTCTCTCTCTCTCTCTCTCCTCTTTCTTTCTTTGGTTCCACTTTGACACTGCTTTTATCTCAACAGTGATTAATAGGAGGAGACAGTGTGATTTGTGGGGGACATGTAATATAGAATGCTACGCTCCTATGTGCAATGTTGTCGCCTGTGTCAGGGAAGGAAAGTGACAGGGTTGTGACAGAGGAGAGGATGCTATTCACCGACCTTTAGCTGTCTTGCCAAAGTGTAGCTGCTGCATTTGGGCCAGAGTCTAGAGCAGTGGTAGCCAACACGGTGCCCGCGGGCACCTGGTCGCCCGCGGGGTGGCGCTGTGGCGCCCGCAGGCCACGTTCAGAAAAATGTTGTTTTTTTTTTGTTTTTTTTCCCATATTTTACATTTTTATAGAACACAAACAAGACAAAACAGACAAACAGGCTCAGACACAGGGGAAAGAAAGGAAAAACAAAACAAAAAAACATAATCAGAAAAATGTATTATTTTGTTTTTCTCCTCCCTTCCACAATAACACACAAATGTAGAAAATAATTGGTTTAACAATGCATACGTTTTAAAAACGTCACTAGTACGTCATTCACTCTGCGACAGTGCGACTGCCAGCTGCCAATGATTATATCAGTTGGCTAAGCTAAATGATGGAAAGCAAGAACAATGGCAGAAAAGCTAAATAAAAAACATTACCAATTTCACGAGGAGTGGGAGGAAGAGTTCTTCTTCACAACAGTGAAAGAAAAGAGTGTATGTTAGTTTAGTTTATTAAGTTTATTTGTCAGGGACCATGTGCAAAAGATAACATTGATCTCAGAGAGAAAAGATGCTCTGCACCAGATGTCTCGATTAAATGCATAATACTCATTATTTAAAGGTAAATCGAGCAAATTTCAACAGGTAGCCCCCCACATGACTCTCTACCCTTCAGGTAGCCCTCGGCCTCAAAAAGGTTGGTGACCCCTGGGCTAGAGAGTCCAGAGTCTAGAGAGTCCAGAGTCTAGAGAGTCCAGAGTCTAGAGAGTCTAGAGTCTAGAGAGTCTAGAGTCTAGTGAGTCCAGAGTCTAGTGAGTCTAGTGAGTCTAGAGAGTCCAGAGTCTAGTGAGTCTAGTGAGTCTAGCCTAAATGAAGCAACTACGTTCCCTGGACTCTAATGTGTCAACAGTCTAGCTGCCAGACTGTTGACACATTCAGAGTCCAGGGAACCCATCCAAATAAGACACCCCCCCCCCCTCAACACAGCGGCCTAATTACCACGATACAAACCGCTCTGAAAACACCAGCAAGCTCTGACTCATTTGTAACCACAGAGGTCACATGATTATTTTTTAATCATCACAAAGCTGTCCAAATAAGCAGCGTGCAGATACTGCTGCTTAATTGCTCTCTTGGATTGGAGTACAGTATGTAATGTATGTATGTACTATATTGAATAACAGTAGATTAGAGATGTATGTATGTACTATATTGAATAACAGTAGATTAGAGATGTATGTATGTACTATATTGAATAACAGTAGATTAGAGATGTATGTATGTACTATATTGAATAACAGTAGATTAGAGATGTATGTATGTACTATATTGAATAACAGTAGATTAGAGATGTAGTTCATCAAATAGGTTGAGATGGCCTTAATTGAAAGAAATGTAGGTCATTAGAGCAGCAACATATTGAGGTGTAAGTAGGAGAACTAAGAATTAAGAAAAGAAAAGAGAAAACTCCTCTATAACTATAAGGTTAGGGTAAAAGTAATAAAAGTCTCCGTGATGGCAAAAAAAAAAAAAAAAAAGCTGCAAATTCAGAGATGTCACCAATGGTTTAGTGTCGTGTGCAAAGAGTTGACCGTATACGCAGAAGTGTGTGCAGATTATGCAAATGTGGATTATTGAATATTGGACGACGACGTTCAGGCAGTTTCACATGAAGTCATATCGCACACTGCACATTTATTTGCCATGTTTTCATATCACAGCCCCTCTGTCTGAGTGCTCTTAGTGAACCCCATGTTCTCGCCCGCTGTCCTCTGTCACTGAGTGCTCTCACAACAGCCATATTGGTCCAAATCATTTCATCTGTAAATTGGCTGCTTGCTGTATTGTGGCAAAGCTGTGTGATGATTGGATGATTGGTTAGCCAAGCTGTGAGGAGGATGATGATTTAAAGTGAGCCAGTGCTGCTGGCCTCAGAGCCGGGTGGCCAATTAACAGGCTGTTCTCCATGTAGCATTATCAGTCACACAGTCTCAGCCATCACAGAGCACAGAGCCACGCCCCCCTGCGTACCTGTTACAGAGCCACGCCCCCCTGCGTACCTGTTAGCCCACCTGAACCCACTTGTCACAGAGCCACGCCCCCCTGCGTACCTGTTAGCCCACCTGAACCCACTTGTCACAGAGCCACGCCCCCCTGCGTGCCTGTTACAGAGCCATGCCCCCCTGCGTACCTGTTAGCCCACCTGAACCCACTTGTCACAGAGCCACGCCCCCCTGCGTGCCTGTTACAGAGCCACGCCCCCCTGCGTACCTGTTAGCCCACCTGAACCCACTTGTCACAGAGCCACGCCCCCCTGCGTACCTGTTAGCCCACCTGAACCCACTTGGCAAACGTGGTGGTGGTGGTACAACACTAATAACACTTTCAGTTGGCTACCCTTATGCGAGACAGTGATTGGCTGTCACTCTGTTGATGATTATTGCCCTAAAATAATATTACAATATTTCTGCGTTTAACGATAGCTGCAGCTGTTTAGTTCCCAGGCATGATGCCATGAAAAATCACTGTTTTCATCAAATGTAGACTCAGTTGTTTTATAGAACTCACAACAACCAACCAAAAGGAAGAAGAAGAAAAGAACATAAATCATATATTTGAAGTGATTTTAACCCAGTCATAAGAAAAGTGGATGCAGAAAACGTGATGTCTCGGCCTCCGGGATAGCTTGGTTTGGAGTCCTAGCAGTCTTTTTGAATAAACGAAGTCTGATGAATGAAGTGTTAAGTGAGTGCTGATGTTATTCTTACTCGTCTGTGTCAAAACACTTCCATCTCTTCATATTTCACGTCTTTATTACAGGCCGTACTTAAACCCCAAGCTGAAATAACTTTGCAATATATTACCGCTATTTAAACCCTACGAGATGTTTGGCCTGTGTGGCTCTGCGCTGTTTGGCACGATTGTGATCTGTGTCTCTGTAAGCTTAGAATTATTCAGTGTTTGCTTTCCCAGCATGCACGGCATCTAAATCACTGCAATACAATGAGCTATTAGCTCGTGAGGGAAAGTCAGTGGAGAAAAGATAGATGCACTTTTCCTCTCCTCAGTCTGGTGTCATAAATTACCTGCTCATCGATCCATGGGTGTCTGGCATCCTCGTCGGAAGCTCTCCTCACATTCATCAAGCCTGGATTCTGCAGCTTAAGCCTGGTGGAGACACCTCCAACACACACACTGCTCTCCAGAGTCTCCACAGCAACACACACTGCTCTCTGGAGTCTCCACACCAACACACACTGCTCTCTGGAGTCTCCACACCAACACACACTGCTCTCTGGAGTCTCCACAGCAACACACACTGCTCTCCAGAGTCTCCACAGCAACACACACTGCTCTCCAGAGTCTCCACATTAACACACACTGCTCTCCAGAGTCTCCACAGCAACACACACTGCTCTCCAGAGTCTCCACAGCAACACACACTGCTCTCTGGAGTCTCCACAGCAACACACACTGCTCTCTGGAGTCTCCACAGCAACACACACTGCTCTCTGGAGTCTCCACAGCAACACACACTGCTCTCTGGAGTCTCCACACCAACACACACTGCTCTCCAGAGTCTCCACAGCAACACACACTGCTCTCTGGAGTCTCCACACCAACACACACTGCTCTCCAGAGTCTCCACAGCAACACACACTGCTCTCTGGAGTCTCCACAGCAACACACACTGCTCTCCAGAGTCTCCACAGCAACACACACTGCTCTCCAGAGTCTCCACAGCAACACACACTGCTCTCTGGAGTCTCCACAGCAACACACACTGCTCTCTGGAGTCTCCACAGCAACACACACTGCTCTCCAGAGTCTCCACAGCAACACACACTGCTCTCCAGAGTCTCCACAGCAACACACACTGCTCTCTGGAGTCTCCACAGCAACACACACTGCTCTCCAGAGTCTCCACACCAACACACACTGCTCTCTGGAGTCTCCACACCAACACACACTGCTCTCCAGAGTCTCCACAGCAACACACACTGCTCTCCAGAGTCTCCACAGCAGGGACTGTTGCTTGGATACAACACACATTTGTATTTACGTCAAGAGTGAGTGCACTGAGGTGTGTTCGCCTCTAGGCCTGTTAGAGTGTTGCTTTGATATTGCTGACGACTTAAACGCCTGACACATACACCCGATATCGGGTAAACGCCTGACACATACACCTGATATCGGGTAAACGCCTGACACATACACCCGATATCGGGTAAACGCCTGACACATACACCTGATATCGGGTAAACGCCTGACACATACACCCGATATCGGGTAAACGCCTGACACATACACCTGATATCGGGTAAACGCCTGACACATACACCCGATATCGGGTAAACGCCTGACACATACACCTGATATCGGGTAAACGCCTGACACATACACCCGATATCGGGTAAACGCCTGACACATACACCCGATATCGGGTAAACGCCTGACACATACACCTGATATCAGGTAAACGCCTGACACATACACCTGATATCGGGTAAACGCCTGACACATACACCTGATATCGGGTAAATGCCTGACACATACACCTGATATCGGGTAAACGCCTGACACATACACCCGATATCGGGTAAACGCCTGACACATACACCTGATATCGGGTAAACGCCTGACACATACACCCGATATCAGGTAAACGCCTGACACATACACCTGATATCGGGTAAACGCCTGACACATACACCTGATATCGGGTAAACGCCTGACACATACACCTGATATCGGGTAAACGCCTGACACATACACCTGATATCGGGTAAACGCCTGACACATACACCCGATATCAGGTAAACGCCTGACACATACACCCGATATCGGGTAAACGCCTGACACATACACCTGATATCGGGTAAACGCCTGACACATACACCCGATATCGGGTAAACGCCTGACACATACACCCGATATCGGGTAAACGCCTGACACATACACCTGATATCAGGTAAACGCCTGACACATACACCTGATATCAGGTAAACGCCTGACACATACACCTGATATCGGGTAAACGCCTGACACATACACCTGATATCGGGTAAACGCCTGACACATACACCTGATATCGGGTAAACGCCTGACACATAGGACCCGATATCGGGTAAACGCCTGACACATACACCCGATATCGGGCATCAGCAACGTCTGCGGTGCGTGTGCGGTGCGTGTGTGGAGCGTGTGCAGTGTGTGTGCGGTGCGTGTGCGGTGTGTCCTGCACCGTTGGCACTAGTAGTCTGCAGCTTTTTTTTTTATGTTTCAATATGGCGACGGGCCGTCGCATGAGAGAAATCACTCTGATTGGCTGCTCAGCTGATTGGCTGCTCAGCTGGTAGCAAAGCAGTGAAGGAGTTCTGCTCATTTTTCAACTTCATCTGATCATTCCAATACACCGATATTTTCACAACGACGTGGCCTTTGCGAAAGCCCCTTGAGCCTCTCGCTGTATGATATGATATATATATGATATATGATATTAGGGGTGCACCGATCGATCGACACGCAATCTGTATCGGCCGATTTGGACCTCAAATATGTGATCTGCTGTTTCCGATATTCCTTTAATGTTGCCGATCGCATAGCCGATCATGCTGCACGTGAGAAACATGAGGCAGCCCATTTTCATGTCTTCAATGTCTATCGTTTAACTTTCATATTGTGCTCTAACGTTTATATCATTGTGTTGCAAAGCACACGCTTTGCTTTCGTCAGTGTACTCACCTCCATGCACACACCGCACCAGACTGTCAACACACCCCTTGCTTCTTTGAATCACACAAATCAGCTGGTGATTAGAGCAGCCTCAGCAGAGAGAAGTTACCTCCAGTCCTCCCGCCTACCGAGGCATTTGCATGCTGTTAAGTCCGTGTGTATTAAAGTCCCAGATTGACACGCTGCTACTGTGGTAGTCGGGCTAGTGCACGCGCACACAGACAATTTCCACGCAAGCATTGATGTTCCCGCGGGCACTTTGAAGGAAGCGAAAGTGTGCGGCTGAGTATGTGGATGTGCGCTCCGTTCAGACACTTTCTTCCTTTCTTTGGACATCAGTTGAACATGTTCAATCCCCTTCTTCCATGTGTGCGTATATGACCAACCAGTAAGTCATTATTATGTTAATATTCCTGTATTGCATTCCCTTTTGGTTTTAGATCGACCTGCAATCATTGCAATAACGTTTGTTTAGGCGTGCACTTGCGGTTTGATTGTCTGTTGCGCTAATTAATTTTATTTTTTTTTATTTTTTTATTTAACCTTTATTTATACAGGGTGTGCCCTTGAGAGCATGCTCTCATTTTCAAGGGAGCCCTGATTACAATATGCACACATACAGTACAGCAGTTACATGAATACAAACAAGAATAGATAAAAGAACAAAATAAAAAAGAAGAAATATACAATTATATAAAACATCATAGAAAACAAGAGCATCTGTTGCATAGGGTACCCTCAATGAGCACTCTAAAAGACTCCAAGGGGACTAAGTGGTCTAGTTTTAAAAAGCTCTGGAGTAAGTTCCATTTGTTAGGGGCATAAAAGGAGAATGCAGTCTTTCCTAGCTCAGTCCTTACGCGGGGTACAGATAGACTGATGAGTGATTGAGAGCGTGTATGATAGCATGTGTTGTTCAGACTAATGAGTGAAGACAAATAAGAGGGAAGCTTCCCGAGCAAGGCTTTATAAATAAATAGAAGGCAGTGTTGTTCCCTTCGAGCCGACAGGGAGGACCAGCCTACCTTCTCATATAAAATACAACGATGTGTAATGCCACTACTCAGATGGAGTTTAGCTCGTGTGTAGCTTGTGATTCTGTTGTTTCTCCCGTCATGTAACCCTGTCACCATTATGTAGATCGCACTCATAGTGCTGCTAATTATAACACTGTAACTCGGCCTCGATGGGCGGGTCGTTTTGATGTTCGTTCGATGCGGATCCCAATGTATGACGGTTATTGTGCATAACCCCGGTTCTATGAGTGGGAGCTCTTTGGCTTTAGTCATGGTTCAAGACTGGTGTTTAAGAGTAACTGACTTACAGTTTACCTAATTATCATTTATATATTATTAGTTGTTAATTATCACTATAATTGGCCTATATAACAGCAAGCTTGGTTACTGACCTGTTTGTATATTTTATTGCCTCCTTTTTCCAGACCACACACAATCCTACTATTCCTGTCATAATGCTGTAAAGAGCCTATACTGCTGTACTGTACTGAAGAGAACTGACAACTAAACGGTTGAACTCCCATCTGTCTCCTGCCTCGTGTTTTTACGGACACCCCAGGGCGTATATATATATATATCGGTGGTCGGTAATCGGTAATCGGTGATCGGTTGATGATCGGTTGGGCAGATATTTCTCATAGGTGATCGGCAATCGGTGATCGGTGGCAAAAAACGTGATCGGTGCACCCCTATATGATATATCATCACCCATTCAGTGAGGTTTCTCCTCATCTTTCCACCTCTGCCTCCTCCTTTCTTCTTCCACAAGCAGAAGACCAGGGAAGGGCTGACAGTGACAGCGCCATGTGCAACTTTTTATCAGACATAATCTCAATTAGAAGTTGCTACATTAGGAAACCGCTTAGGTGAGCAAAACTGTAGGCAATGAATGAATGAGTGAATGAATGTGGTTTGTATCTCCACAGTCCATGGTCTCATGCAGGTGCAGAGCGTACGGGCTAGTTGACCGTCAGATGTAGGTCATATCGTCATCGCAATATTGAACAGTGTTATCGCACATCGCAGCTTTTCCTCATATCGTGCAGCCCTACTATGGTTGCAGCAAGTTGGAAGTAGATGTACAGTACAGTAGTATCTCTATGTTTTGGACAGGCACAGTACAGTAGTATCTCTATGTTTAGCACAGGCACATTTCTAGCTAGCAGGAATGGGGCAGTCAGAGGAGAGAGAGCAGGTCATTCAAACTGATGATGATGATGATGATGATGATGATATTTATTCTTGTCTGAGTCTGCCACTGCCTCCCTTTGATCATGTTAGTGGAGATGGAGCCAGTCATGCAAAGGTTAAGGCTCCCCTGTGCAACAAAACAAACGCACCCCACAAACAAAAGTAGAACTATTGCGTGTTATTTTCTCCAGTACCAGACGAGGCATTTTGATGAATTATTACTGGCACACAGTGAAGGAAGGAAAAAACACTCAAGGTCAGCGGAAATTGGAAAATGAGGTCAGATAGAAGTAAGGTGATAATAGTGAATGCCTTTTTGTTCACTTGTGTCTTCAAATAGCCGGTATTCTCTCTCCTCTCCTCTCCTCTCCTCTCCTCTCCTCTCCTCTCCTCTCCTCTCCTCTCCCCTCCTCTCCTCTCCTCTCCCCTCCTCTCCTCTCCTCTCTCCTCCCCTCCTCTCCTCTCTCCTCTCCTCTCCTCTCCTCTCTCCTCCCCTCCTCTCCTCTCTCCTCCCCTCCTCTCCTCTCCTCTCCTCTCCTCTCCTCTCCTCTCCCCTCTCTCCTCTCCTCTCCTCTCCCCTCCTCTCCTCTCCTCCTCTCCTCCTCTCCTCTCCTCTCCTCTCCTCTCCTCTCCTCCTCTCCTCTCCTCTCCTCTCCTCTCCTCTCCTCTCCTCCCCTCCTCTCCTCCTCTCCTCTCCTCTCCTCTCCTCTCCTCTCTCCTCCTCTCCTCTCCTCTCTCCTCTCTCCTCTCTCCTCTCTCCTCTCCTCTCCTCTCCCCTCCTCTCCTCTCCTCTCTCCTCCCCTCCTCTCCTCTCTCCTCTCCTCTCCTCTCCTCTCCTTCCCCCGGGCCTCAACACACAGACACACAGGCCTATGATTAGACCACTGCTGGATGACTGACAGCTGAACAAAAGGTTGATTCAGCGGTCAAGCTGGTAATTGACAGCAGCAGCGGTGGTGACGTCGTCGTGTGACTTGGGGACTATGAAGTCAGGTGGACCTTGTTTTGGGCCAGAAAATATCATATTTTTATTGGTCCAAAAGACATGGAAATGAACATGATGAGGTCAGTACATACGCCTGTTATTTTAAAGCAGCACACTCAAGTTGGAAAAACTAGCCGCTTCCCCTCTCTTCCTCCATTATCCATGAGAGCACATCCTTTTGTTCCTGGCTGGTTGGTTCCGCGTCAGTGGACAGAGGACAGAGCCGTACCTTCAAGACATATCGCTCCTCTTCAACACTCTGTACTCTCTCTCTCTCTCTCATACAAAAGCTTTTCTTTCCCGGTAAGGGTCTGCCTTTCAGCCGCCTTCAAGTTCACTGCTTCTCTGATCTCATGAGTGACCTGTTCTGTTTGCATGTTCTGTGTGGCGAGCTTCTCACTGATGGCACGTTAGTTCATCTCACTGATGGCACGTTAGTTCAGCCAACGCTCTCTGTCTCACAATGCACGTTATGTTATGTTCTTATCTCAGCCCAGCTCCACATGCAATTACAGCATGTGTTAGTGTTTTGATGGTGGACACGCCTCGCTTAAATCATCTAGCTATGCTCTGCAATCATGGCAACTTACTTTCTCTCTAGAGTCTAGACTCGGAGCGGAATAATCTTCTTTTCTAATGGGAGATTAACCTTACTAAGAGCTCCTCGTTAGCCTATTAACTTCCATTTTTTTAACACGGGCGATGTGGGTCTCACCAGAAAAGCACCTTATCTGTCCACTTGTATATGACTCAGTACTGTAGCGTCATGCCTGCGTATAGGCTTATAGGGCTAATAGGATCAGATTAACATTGGCTTACTATCCTTATGCATTATGCATGCAGCGTCAGCCTCTCCAATTAGCAGGAGCAGAACCTTTCTCTTGACAGACCTGAACACCCGGGTGACCCGGATGTGGAGAACAGCAGAGTGGAAGAACCCCCCGCCTCACATACTGCCCTGTGGGCATTACACAACAGGTCACACTTGTAAATGAGACCTCGGTCTTAATGTGATTTATCTGTTTAAATAAATAAATAATACAAATAAATAAAACAACACATCCCACCCAATCATTCACTAACCTACAGTGTCTCTCTCTCTCAGTGGGTGTAGCTGGCTTGCATCCACCCGCCCACCACCACCACCAGTCACTTATGGTAGAGAGGCGTGTGTATGGGCACGTACTGCAAAGAAATGTCAGTTGTAACAAGTTTCTTTCAAATCTACTGTTCAATCAAACTCCTAGTAGAGCTGAAAGATATTGAAAAGGACAAAAAAAATCTAATTGTGATTATTTAACAGAATATTGCAATTACAACTTAACCTGCAGTTCATATAATCACACTGCTGTGTGAAGCTGCAGCCAGTGAGGAAGGATCTCTACTGTGTGGAGCTGCAGCTAGTGAGGAAAGATCTCTACAGTGTGGAGCTGCAGCCAGTGAGGAAAGATCTCTACAGTGTGGAGCTGCAGCTAGTGAGGAAAGATCTCTACTGTGTGGAGTGAGGAAAGATCTCTACTGTGTGGAGCTGCAGCTAGTGAGGAAAGATCTCTACTGTGTGGAGCTGCAGCTAGTGAGGAAAGATCTCTACTGTGTGGAGTGAGGAAAGATCTCTACTGTGTGGAGCTGCAGCTAGTGAGGAAAGATCTCTACTGTGTGGAGCTGCAGCTAGTGAGGAAAGATCTCTACTGTGTGGAGTGAGGAAAGATCTCTACTGTGTGGAGCTGCAGCTAGTGAGGAAAGATCTCTACTGTGTGGAGCTGCAGCTAGTGAGGAAAGATCTCTACTGTGTGGAGCTGCAGCCAGTGAGGAAAGATCTCTACTGTGTGGAG
>NC_139629.1:28375651-28413151 GCF_964638095.1 Poromitra crassiceps
ACACAGAGAGACACACACACACACACACACACACACACACACACACACACACACACACACACACAGAGACACACACACACACACACACACACACACACACACACACACACACACAGAGACACACACACACAGAGAGAGAGACACACACACACACACACACACACACACACACACACACACACACATAGAGACACACACAGAGAGACACACACACAGAGAGACACACACACACACACACACACACACACACACACACACACACACACACACACACACACACACACACAGAGAGAGAGAGCTCCCTTCCCCTTATTTCCGAAGGTGTGGAATGATTCACTCCCCCAGACAGAATGTGTGTGTGTGTGTGTGTGTGTGTGTGTGTCTCTGTGTGTGTCTCTCTGTGTGTGTGTCTCTGTGTGTGTGTGTGTGTGTGTGTGTGTGTCCACGTGTGTGTGTGAATGACTGGCTGCAGGCATCCGTCTCTTCAATCGTCTGACTGGCTGTCTAAGTATCTCATCATCTCCCTGACTCATATCTTGTCTCAGTCTGCTTGTTCTCCTCTCCTCTCCTCTCTCCTCCTCTCCTCTCCTCTCCTCTCTCCTCCTCTCCTCTCTCCTCTCTCCTCTCTTCTCCTCCCCTCCTCTCCTCTCCTCTCCTCTCCTCTCCTCTCCTCTCCTCTCTTCTCTTCTCATCTCCTCCTCTCTTCTCCTCTCCTCTCTCCTCTCTCCTCCTCCTCTCCTCTCTTCTCCTCTCCTCTCTTCTCCTCTCTCCTCCTCCTCTCCTCTCTTCTCCTCTCCTCTCTTCTCCTCTCTCCTCTCCTCTCCTCTCTCCTCCTCCTCTCTTCTCCTCCTCTCCTCCTCTCTCCTCTCTCCTCTTCTCCTCTCCTCTCTTCTCCTCCTCTCCTCTCCTCTCTCCTCTCTTCTCCTCTCCTCTCTTCTCTTCTCTTCTCCTCCTCTCCTCTCTTCTCCTCCTCTCTTCTCCTCTCATCTCCTCTCTCCTCCTCTCCTCTCTTCTCCTCCTCTCCTCTCTTCTCCTCTCATCTCCTCCTCTCTTCTCCTCTCCTCTCCTCTCTCCTCCTCGTCTCCTCTCTCCTCGTCTCCTCTCTTCTCCTCTCCTCCTCTCTTCTCCTCTCCTCCTCTCTTCTCCTCCTCTCCTCTCTTCTCTCCTCCTCTCTCCTCCTCTCCTCTCTCCTCTCCTCCTCTCTTCTCCTCCTCTCCTCTCTTCTCTCCTCCTCTCTCCTCCTCTCCTCTCTCCTCCTCTCCTCTCTTCTCCTCTCCTCCTCTCTTCTCCTCCTCTCCTCTCTTCTCTCCTCCTCTCTTCTCCTCTCCTCTCCTCTCTTCTCCTCTTCTACTTTTCAAACCGTAGTTACAAAGTGCTGTACAAGAGAGAAAGCATAGAATAAGAGGTAAATAAAAGAGTAAAATATACATGAATAACGAGACATGCACATTTACAAAAGTATATACATACATACATGCACAAACATATATGTATGTTCCTTGGTTATCCATCCATGTCTCTGTTCCCCATGCTTTCCCTGCAATGCATCCATTTAATATGTAGTCGGGGTTTTATGAGGAAACTCTAATTTATCTCCCCTCAGATAGGAAGATGTAGGAGGCCCAGAGGAGCAATGCATTATTCTGTGTGTGATGTGGCATAGTGATATGGTATAGTAGAGGGGGTTGTCAGGATTTAACAGCTCTTTGTTAGGCTGGCTGATATGGACCAAAAATCATATCTCTGTATTTTTAGGCTGAGCGACGATACACAATATTTATCTCTGTATTTCTTCTACAAAGTGGGCGGAATGTTCATTTGTAAGTCAAAGCCACGTGTGAGATGTCACAAGTACATTTATTAAAACAAACTGTGGTCAAAATAAAATCCAAAGACACGGTTACTGGTGCTTTCACAAAATAGTGACACAATGAGCTTGATAAATCATCATCTGTAATGTGGATATAATGAGTAAAGCTGCGTTCACACCGACCTATTCAAGTGTTTCGCTGGCATCGAGTTTACATACAAAGTCAATGCAAACGAGCGATTGAGCGTATATTCGCCCGGGAGAAAAATCGCTGGGCGTCCGAGCGACAGAGACAGAGCGATAGGGAGAAAGTTCACTCGTCGCCCGAGATGAAATAACCCAACTCCAGCGAGAAAAAGGCTGGCATCAGTCGCTCGCTGTTCAACGCTGATTGGCTGCTGTGTGAGAGTGAGTCAAGGATCACACTGGCTTGGAACAAACCGCTGGTTTATTGTGTGGCAACAAACCACATTGACAGCTGATTGACAGGCTGACAGCTGACATGAAGTGAAGTCTGTACTACCGGTATAGATAGGCTTTAGCTTGTAAACAATGACGGTGGCTCGTAGTGGACAAATATCATGACATTGCGTAACGTTATATCCCCCACATGTCCGTCAATTCGTGTGCCTGTTGATGAGCGATTTAAACAGAGCGACAGAGCGATTCCAAAGGGTTGAATCAAGCGACAGTCAGAGCGAAAAATAAATATCTCGGTGTGAACACAGCTTTAGTGGGTGAAGGCAGATCATAAAATGTCTGGTAGCTATCCACCTTATTTCTAGCTGTCATGATGTGACGTGGGTGTTTCTTCCGGTGCCCGCCCCCGTTACGTTACTGACAGCCTGACACAGACACAACAAACGACAGCTGCAGGCAAACGTAGCAAATCACATCCAGCTTGGCAAAAATCTCCTCGATAAATAAGAGTTGTTGAAAGAGCAACAGAAATAGAGGATGTGATAGATAAAATTATTACATTCTCTCAAATAAGCAGGGCTTAACGAGCCCTGCTCCTCGTTAAGAGCAGGGCTTCACATGACGAGGACAGTGTGTGCGCGGGTTGAGTGACTGGCTCCGCCTCTCACTTCTTGGACAGCTTGGCTTGCTTGTGTTTGGGCGGCGCCCACTTCAAACACGTGGTGTCCACTGTGAACGAGACACACACACAATATTAGAGGAAATGAACACACACATCAAATAGCATGTTCAACAACGCAGATGAAACAAGCATACAGAGGCAAATGTGAGGTATGATCGCTCTGAGACAAATATAGATGCACCAAGGGTATCCCATCAACACACACACACACACACACACACACACCAGGCGTGGCTTTGGCTCTCTATAAACATAACTGAACTGAACAAAGAAAACAGCGCCCCCTACAGAAACAGACTGCAGTTCATGAACAGCAAATCCAAGGAAAAAGACCTAGTAGGGTATATGAATAAAAGCACCTGTGATTGGTGGTTTCTTGTACTGGGCGCTCTTCAGGTGCTCGGCCACCAGCTTGGGCGTGACACAGATGACATGCTGGCCCTTCCAGTACTTCACCATGTTGAGCGACTGCAGCGTGCTGATGATGTCACTCTGCGTGATGCTGGTCATCTGGCTGGGAAGCAAAGAAGACAGCGGCTTAGCATTAACACTGCAGCGTGCTGATGATGTCACTATGTAACACTGCAGCGTGCCGATGATGTCACACTGTAACACTGCAGTGTGCTGATGATGTCACTATGTAACACTGCAGCGTGCTGATGATGTCACTCTGTAACACTGCAGCGTGCTGATGATGTCACTCTGGGTGATGCACAGCTGACAACGGGCTTTACAGGGTTGCCACACAGATAACATTTCCAAACTTTTCCAGGACTTTTCACAAGGATTCATAACAGTATAATTTCCATGTAATCTGAGGTGGTGACTGAGTCAATTCCAATTGAATACAAATAGGACAATATAGTGGAAAAAAATATACATAATATACTTGCTCCCGTGTGTGTGTGTGTGTGTGTGTGTGTGTGTGTGTGTGTGTGTGTGTATATATATATATATATTTAAGCAATATAGCATGAGAGCCAGTGTGTTGTGGCAAATATATCCCGCTGATCAGCTGTTAAGCGGAGGCAAACCATCCTCGGCTTCGCCTCGGACGGTTCACGCCTCCACGTCGTCCCTTAAAAAGTGATAATGGACACCTCGTCGTGCATTAACCCTTACATACATGTGTTATACATCAAACCCTTCTTTGGCTACTTCTGCTCTCATTCACAATGTCAATATATATAAGCCATGTGATGGATAGTTTTTGACGTTTGACACTAGTGTTTCCGCTCTATTTCCAACTGCGCAATACTGTGAGCCGACATGTGTCCTGTGTCCTGTGAGCCGACATGTGTCCTGTGTCCTGTGAGCCGACATGTGTCCTGTGAGCCGACATGTGTCTTGTGAGCCGACATGTGTCTTGTGAGCTGTGAGCCGACATGTGTCCTGTGAGCCGACATGTGTCCTGTGGGCTGTGAGCCGACATGTGTCCTGTGAGCCGACATGTGTCCTGTGGGCTGTGAGCCGACATGTGTACTGTGAGCCGACATGTGTCCTGTGGGCTGTGAGCCAACATGTGTCCTGTGGGCTGTGAGCCGACATGTGTCTTGTGAGCTGTGAGCCGACATGTGTCCTGTGAGCCGACATGTGTCCTGTGGGCTGTGAGCCGACATGTGTCCTGTGAGCCGACATGTGTCCTGTGGGCTGTGAGCCGACATGTGTACTGTGAGCCGACATGTGTCCTGTGGGCTGTGAGCCGACATGTGTCCTGTGGGCTGTGAGCCAACATGTGTCCTGTGGGCTGTGAGCCGACATGTGTCTTGTGAGCTGTGAGCCGACATGTGTCCTGTGGGCTGTGAGCCGACATGTGTCCTGTGAGCCGACATGTGTCCTGTGGGCTGTGAGCCGACATGTGTACTGTGAGCCGACATGTGTCCTGTGGGCTGTGAGCCGACATGTGTCCTGTGGGCTGTGAGCCGACGTGTCCTGTGAGCTGTGAGCCAACATGTGTCCTGTGGGCTGTGAGCCGACATGTGTCCTGTGAGCTGTGAGCCAACATGTGTCCTGTGTCCTGTGAGCCGACATGTGTCCTGTGTCCTGTGAGCCAACATGTGTCCTGTGTCCTGTGAGCCGACATGTGTCCTGTGTCCTGTGAGCCGACATGTGTCCTGTGTCCTGTGAGCCGACATGTGTCCTGTGTCCTGTGAGCCGACATGTGTCCTGTGGGCTGCGACTCTTCTTCGTGTGCTCGGTGTGAAGAAGACTTTTCTCTTCCTCCCAAACCCAAACAGTAACAGCACTTCTCTGCTGCACCGTCCCAATGACACGTTCCCCGTCCTCAGCACAACGCCGCCATGTTGTGTTCTCTCTCTCTCTCCTATCTCTCCACGTGTTGGTCTAACCTGAGGTCTTTGATGGACAGGGTCCCTCTGAAGTCCCTCAGGATCTCCAGCAGCACCCAGGACCAGTAGCTCCGGTAGCTCATCTTGCCCAGGTCCGACAGAGGCTTCTCCGGAGAGCCTACCGCACTCTCCAGCTTAGACAGCTCGTAACCTACACACACACACACACACACACACACACACACACACACACACACACACACACACACACACACACACACACACACACACACACACACACAAAGATAGATCATATTATAAATGAGTGAAATGATCGCTCAACCTTGGGCTGCCAGATGGTTTGTTTTCACATAACCATCTGGAGCCGAGTGCACGAGCTGGGCGTAAAAAAGTAGGTCTTAACTGTTACGCCGGTCTTAGCTACGCCCGACGTTGTGATTTGAATTTAGACCAAGTGCACCAAGCCCGACTTACCATGGTCGTAGCTGCGCCCGGTCTTTAGGCTGCGGACGTGCGCGTTCACGTGAATACGTGCTTGTTGCCAAGCAACACACTTCTCTCAGATGAGCTGGAGACAGCTGACAGACAGCTCCAACTCAGCTCAAACTTATAGAGCATAGAAACGTTCTCACCGCTAAATTTAACATTGCCAACACAAACAAACAGAAACAAGATGCATGGAATTTGATCACAAGTGCAATCATTACTGATTGAATGAGATGGCAGACTGAGTACTGCGGGCAGTTGACGAAGTCAGGAAGAAATGGAAAGATCTTTTCCGACGCATCAGCTTTTAAAAACCCGCCGACAAGCAGAGGTCCTGCGCCCAAAACGTCCATTTACAGCACATATCGATCGATATTTTTGGAGAAGATTCCCCCGCATCACAGGACTGAACGGCATTTTTTTTTTCTGATTTAAAGTTTTTTATTATTTTCACAACAATCATCAGTATTAGACAGTCCCTCATACATAGTAAATAACTTAACACATTCACTGCCAGCCATTTTTTTTTTTTTACTGTAGGTAGCTTCTGCCAGAGGGTTTTTTTGAGGATTCTGGCTCATCTTTCAAGACCCGAGGATTCTTTTCTGCTAAGATTTTGTGAACACAAAATATCTCAAAAGAACTAATAGAATGTGTGCTTTCTCTGTCTAAAAGAGTTAGTTTGTAGAGTTAGTAGTTATGTAGGCATTAGCACTTGAATACAGCATGGTTTCAGCGTCTGAAAATTTAAGCTGAGATAAATAGCTTTTTGTGAAATTCGATAGAACAGTCACTTTAACCATTCATTTTTGGCATCAGTAAGACGTCAGACATCTAAACAATAGTTTTGAACAGTAATTTCCTCCATAACAGCAGGAAACACCCCTCTACTTCAAACTCCTCCCTCCATGTGTGTTCTTCTTGGCTGCAGCGGGCGTGTCACAAGCGAGTTGCTGCTGCTGCTGCTCCTGTCTGCTGGCGGCCGCTGGGCAAGTCTGGATGGGCTCGCTCGTTTCTTGGGGTTTCGGTTGAGAAACCCCAAGAAACGGGGTTTCTTTTGCGATTCTGGTCTTATTTATGCTGCGTGTTTCAAAGTGTGTTGCACCCATAATCTATTATGCAAATTTGCAATCTCCCACCGCCAGCAATCAGCGCGAAAGCGAAAGCGTTTTCGCCAATCCATTTTACTGTATGAGAATGGTTTCATCGCGCGTTCCCCTGCAGTTTTGGCTCGGCTTTTTCTAGAATGGAGAGCACTGTCGCCACTTAGTGGGTCGGTGGAATGGGTTGTACACGTTCGGTGGCTCCAATATTTTTATAGGAGACGTGGGGGGCGTTGATCCACGTCCCACCGTCAATTTTTTTTTTTTTTTTTTTAAGCCGAGATATCTCGTCATTGGCAGTCAACCGTTGGATTTTGTAAGCCGAGATATCTCGTCAATGGCAGTGAACGTGTTAAAAGGAAAAACAGACAAAAAAAACAAAAACAAACAATGACAAAACAAAAAGGCACAGCGACTTTTTGAATTTTACATCCTGTAGCTCTATCAGTCCAGAGTCCTTCCCTATGATAAAGTGTCCTGCGCTACATTAGTAGCCAGATATGTCCCCCATTTCAAGGTGAAGACCTCCAATCTGTTGTGCATCCTATAGGACAAATGTTCATAGGACGCCACCCTTCCCAGTTCAATCAACCATTCCTGCATGGAGGGTCCCCCTGTTGTGTTCCACCCCCTCATTATTAGGACTGAACGGCACTGACGGCACAGAGCTGTCAGTGCCGACAGCACAGAGGTGTCAGTGCCGACAGCACAGAGGTGTCAGTGCCGACAGCACAGAGCTGTCAGTGCCGACAGCACAGAGGTGTCAGTGCCGACAGCACAGAGCTGTCAGTGCCGACAGCACAGAGCTGTCAGTGCCGACAGCACAGAGGTGTCAGTGCCGACAGCACAGAGGTGTCAGTGCCGACAGCACAGAGCTGTCAGTGCCGACAGCACAGAGCTGTCAGTGCCGACAGCACAGAGGTGTCAGTGCCGACAGCACAGAGCTGTCAGTGCCAACAGCGCAGATCAAGATGAGACAGCTGTCAGTCAGTATGAGTTCGCCTTGGGTGTAACTTTTACGCCTGCTCCATACCAGACGTAAAAGTTACACCCAGGCGCAGCGCATACAGGGCTTACATGGTGCACTAGTCATAACATTAAGTTAGTCGTAACTTTGAGTTCTATGTCGGACGTAGCGTTACACCTAGGCGTACGCACAGCTGGTGCACTCGGCTCCTGGGGACGAGTCGCAAGGCAAACTTTTGTAAGGCGCAGACACTTTTCAAAAAGCTACTTGGCAGGTGATTGGATGGACCGTCTGTCTATCACGGTCGTCACACAAAGCCCCGCCCGTAGCGGCCTCATAGGATGTTGATTGGTGCGAACCACTGGTGGCTCAGATTCAAACCAATAGCTTTGGAACGTGTCAAGATGGATTTGTCGTGTGATCATGATCTCATGATCCCGCGTGAATCCAGCTGCCTGGCGAGGAGAATTCACTTGTGCAATCATAGAGACACTGCATGAAATAGGCCACGCCCATCACGGGGGAAAGCTCTCCATTCACTCCCATACACCAGCGTCATTTTCCTTGAATTAAACATAGCTAAAAGCTGTTGTGTGGTGGGCTGCGCAGACAACAAATGTAAAAAAAAATCGCCAATTAAAGTTGTTTTGCACTCCCGAGTGTTCATCTTCCGTATATATGATCTTTGTGTGCAACACGTGACATAGGGGAACGCCAGGATTGGAAGGAGGAGGGGGGGGGGGGGGGTGTTATAGATGCCTAGTGATGTTATAGCATGTTACATAACTAAATGGATCGGCGGAATCATCCACGGGAGAATAAATACTGTAACACACAACAAAATTCCATGACTTTTCCAAAACTTTCAAGGATTTGTACTCATTCCATGGGTTTTCCAGGCCTGTGGGAACCCTGATGTACACACATGATGCCTGCATACACGTTCCATGCTCTCCTACTCACTGAAAGCGATGAGGAACTTTCCGTAGCCTCTGCGCTGGTAGCACGGCAGAGTGAGGATACACGACACATTGTTCCCCTCTGGAGACTCTTTCTCCTGCAAAAGAAAAACACAGCCGACGCTTCAGACTCCGACTGAACACTTATCGCACATCTGTCTGTACGCTGTGTGAGTGGCTGCGTTCCCATCTGCTAGTAGCTCCCAGTGAAGTGCACTGCACTGCCATATTCAGCCATGTGAAGTCACTATATGGCAGTGCACTTCAAAGGGAACTACTAGCAGATGGGAACGCAGACAGTGACTGCCATATAGTGAGCCTCGAAAAACATTGAGAATACAGTACTGTAGTAGGGCTCTAACTATCGGTTATTTCCATTATCGATTAATCTGTCGATTATTTTCCCGATTAATCGATTAGTCGTTTGGTCTAGAAAATGGTGAAAAATGTCATTCAGTGTTTCCCAAAGCCCAAAATGATGTCGTCAAATGTCGTGTTTTGTCCACAAGCCAAAGCTATTCAGTTGACTGTCGTAGAGGAGTCAAGAAACCGGAAAATATTCACATTTTAGAAGCTGCAATCAGATCATTTTGACTTTATTCTTTTTTATTTGCAAAAACAATTAACCGATTATCAAAATAGTGACTTGCAGGGTTCACTCACTGTAGTTAGCCGTTATTTAGCTTAGCTTGAAATACACTGATGATATTCATCTGTTTTAGAGAATATAGACAATTCATTTGAATTTAATGGCCGCCCGTATGGAATAACGTCATGTATGGATTACAAGCAGCAGCCTGGAAATCCTATGTGACGGACAGCAAACAGAGCAGGCGGTCGGCGGCACGGAGGTACGTTAGGTCGCTCTCATCTCGTTCTCTCTCTGATATAATAAGCATATGAGCCGCTGTGTGTCGGAAAATAAGCCATTTACAAGACATAAATACAGACATTTCACACGCCCTGTTTTCCACGTTTGCAGCTCGCAGTTCAACCTGACGGTCGTTTCTGCTGCTGCTAATCAAACCCAAGTTGTCAGGGTGACTTAAACATCATATTTAAAGCTGGAAATAAGGTCCAGGGTGCAGCTGTAATTGATGAAGCTTACTTTGGAGAAGTAGCCGACGATGTGCGCCCCGTGTCTGTTGACTTCAGTGAGGATGTAGAAGAGGAAGGGCTCCACGTCAAAATAGAGCGTCTTGTGGTCGAGGAAGAGCTTTGCTAGTAGACAGAGGTTCTGACAGTAGATCTGCCAACAGAGACCCACAGCCAACCATCATTATCACTACAACACTATGAATATTGTGCCAAAGTCACGCCCTCTTCCACCTTCAGCATACAAACCAAGGGATTTCATCCGCTGTTCATTTTTCCATTTACATTTCGTAGAATGCTTATAAAAAAAAATGTACTCTGTCAAACCGAGCGATTCAGCTCTATGTAGAATCAGTAGAGACCATAGAACATTTCACTCGGACCAAAAATAAAAAATAAAAACGTTGGAATTTTTTAATCTATTTTATTTTTGCTCCGAGTGAAATGTCATAATACGGTAGTCTAAGTAAAACTGTTTTTATAAGTATTTTATGAAATCTAGATGGGAACATGAATGGTGGATGAAATGCCTTGGTTTAGTAAGTAAAGTAAGTAAAGTTTATTTGTGTAGCACCTTTCACAGATACAAGATCACAAAGTGCTTCACAATATTAAAATATCAAAGACAACAGGCAACACAGCACCATATCCCACTCCCAGAACAATATTCCCGTCCCAATCCCGGTAGTATGACTCCCGTCCCATCCCGCTCCCATTTTTATTTCTTTGATTTCTTTAGTCTTTAGGCAACACAATGATTTTGATTTGATGTTCTCCCCATTCTTTTTAGATTAGATTTAGATTTGTGTTGTACTGCAGTTTTAATTCAGACCATTTGGCCATATTTATATATAAAAACAGATCTATTGTTGTCATGATTGACTTTTCCCCCCCCCTTCCAATCCCGTGATTAAAGCTGCGTTCAGCGATGTTTTTGAGTTAAAATAAGTGTTAAATGGCTCAATATTCTGACAGCAATCACTGAAATACATCACTTGAAACCTCCAACCCAGCAGCGCAGGGATACTCAACTTGCTTTGCCCGGGGGTAACTTTTGTGAAATGATAGGAGGCCAGGGGCCAGTTAATAAACAAACAATATACATTTTTCTGTAGCGGATTGTAGATTTTTGGGGTGTCAGCCGGAGTTTAGTCTGACAATGTTGTGCACACCGGATAGTTAGTTAGGTTAAGTACATACAGTACATACTGTAAGTGCCTGGGGAGCAAGCAGACGGCGGTATTTGACAATTTAGCAGCTAAATCATAGATTATTGAAAGATATTCCATATTCCAGACTGAAATGCTATAACAGAAGTGGAGTATTGGCCAGAATGACATGAACATTTGGACACTTATTCAGCGGGTTTCTTGCATGTTGCGTTCAGATGCACTGTATTATTTTTTATTTTTTTGCAATTCCATCGCGGGCCACACAGGGGCGCTAGTTGAGTATCACTGTTGTAGAGACTCATGCCGTTGGATTCAGGGTGAAAAAATATAGTATTTTATAGGCATCGCGATCTGACCTTCCATTTCCCAGAAAATGTCAACTTTTCTGATTGGATAAAAACTATCCAATCAGAGAAAACTTGACATTTTCTGAGAAAGGGAAGGTCAGATCGCGATGCCTTTAACGAGCTATATGTATTTTTTTCACCCCGAATCGAACGCCCCCATCTGCTGAGATACAGCAGGGGGTTGGGGGTTTCAAGTCACTGACCAAACACTCTATTTCAGTGATTGCTGTCAGAATATAGAGCCATTTAACACACTTATTTTAACACAGAAACATCGCTGAATGTACCTTTATAGTGAAAATACTCCCAATCCTGCAGGAACCCCCAAAAAATGTCAAGCCTCTGTTCTCCGGCGGTGCTGCTTACCTTGTGGTCCCGCCCATCCACTTCATACACAGAGATGTTGCTGCTTACCTTGTGGTCCCGCCCATCCACTTCATACACAGAGATGTTGCCGCTCCTGTAGATTTCTTTGCCTGGAGGCTGCTTCCACTGACAGTGCCCCTGTAGAGCAAGCATGTGGGTCAGACCTCCAGAGAGAGAGAGACAGAGGTACAGAGAGAGAGAGATACAGAGAGGTACAGAGAGAGAGAGAGACAGAGGTACAGAGAGAGAGAGAGAGAGCAGTACAGAGAGAGAGAGAGACAGAGAAACAGCCTTGCTGTTTCGCTGACAATAGCTGTCTTTCCATTACCCTCAGAAATGCGCAAAATCTAAATATCGCAATAAAAATTGGGTAATGGAGACAAGTACATTTCGAAAAACCTCCCAAATATCGCAAAAAGTTTTTGCGCTCTCATGAGGTGGTTTTTCCAGACGTGTCGATATAGCAAAAGTGTAATGGAAACACATTTTCCGCATTTGCACGTCATGTGACCCAGCTTCTCCTTTGGAAAAGGAGCGGAAAATTAGAGGAAAATGAGGGAGAAAGGGTTCGATAAGCCGTGGCAAAACCTCCGCAGCAAGTGGAAAACTTTGAAGCAACGCTACCGAGCAGAAAGACGAGTGTTGTGCAAAAGCGGAGCCGGGGGAGATAGAGAATTTTTAATGGCAGACATCGGTCCATGGTGACAGGCTGCCTGTGTGTGCGCATTTGGCACAGCGGCAAGATGAGGGCACACACCGGTGCGGTGCTGCTGACTGAAGTGAATACAGTGAGTAATACATGTTTCAGGTGCAATGTTATAATTATAATACAGGACATTCTGATTATTGCACCAAATCACCCTTTTTTCCCCTCCATCTCTAAATCGGGCCAGTTTTATTACCTTTTTTCCTCCGTCTGTTGCGCTCACTGCATTCACCGCAGCCAGCAACATGTTGCCACTCATTTTCTTTTGAATTGATAATCAGGCTTGTTTATATGCGCTGTAACTTCATGTGGTGATTTGCATTGACCATTGGTTGGATTTGAGCATGCATGGGACGGGATATGGGGCAGATCCCCGTGCGTAATCACTGTGGCAGCTGCTGGTGGTAACGGGGAACTGCGTTCAGGTGTGTGCGCCGTCACTCAAACTCAACTTCAATGGAAACGCCTGCAAGTCGCAATTGTACTTTGACGAAGTTGTAGAAATATCACAATTATTTTGCGAAAAACTGTAATGGAAACACAGCTAATGGCTCCTCTGAGTGTTGGACTTGAACCAGCAGCACCAAGAAGCCATGAGATCCATTGACTTCTGCTGAATAATAACAGACTCCTTGAAGGTCCTCGCTTGCAAAATAATTAGGGATGCACAATATTGGATTAATTTTGCCGATATGCAATATGCCGATTTCTGATGCAGATATATGCACGCATTTCAGAGAACATCAAGCGTCTCCTCTAGTGGAATTAACACATTATTATTATACCTACTCTTATCATGATGGCCCACTAGCAGAGGCAGACATAAATACAACGCTTTTCAAAATGTACACCTTCCCTGGGCAAAATAAGAAAACTACAGTTACTTCAAATTAGGCATGGTGTTCTTTTAATATAACATTTTCTTTCGAAAGGTTTAGTGATGCTCTCCCCGAGACGGCCCTGACTGACAATAGCCGGCACAACCAGGGCAAATTTGTCCTTTGGCTATTTCACAAGTTGCAAAACAAATAAATAATGTCAAGTACCAGATCACATTTTCCATTCACAACAGCAGCTGTTACGTCATTACGCCTCGCCTTCTACTTAAAAGTCACAAGGACGGAACTGCGTGTCATTTTGTTACGCCTTTCCATCCGCCAGTGGAGTTAGTAACATTTTCCACGTTTTAATTTTTGCTCCATCTGAAATGTTTTATGGTCACTCACGATTCAGTAGGTCACGGGCTGGCTTGGTTGCAGGTTTATATAAGGATTTTTTTCGAAATGTCTATGGAGTAAATGAATGGGGAACTCTCTTCCGGGGCGGGAAACGTCACGGAAAGTCACGTGACTGTTGAGCTCTATTAACACATTCACTGCCAGCCGTTTTTTCAATACTGTAGGTAGGTTCTGCCAAGTTTTTTTTTTGAGGATTCTGGCTCATCTTTCAAGAGCCGAGGATTCTTTTCTGCTAAGATTTTGTGAACACAAATTATCTCAAAAGAACTAATAGAATGTGTGCTTTCTCTGTCTAAAAGAGTTAGTTTGTATAGTTAGTAGTTATGTAGGCATTAGCAGTAGAATACAGCATGGTTTCAGCGTCTGAAAATTTATGCTGAGATAAATGGCTTTTTGTGAAATTCGATAGAACAGTCACTTTAACCATTTATTTTTGGCGTAAGACATCAGACATCTAAACAATAGTTTTGAACAGTAATTTCCTCCATAGCAGCAGGAAACCCCCCTCTCCTTCAAACTCCTCCCTCCGTGTGTGTTCTCCTCTCTCCGTGGCTGCAGCGGTACAAGCGAGTCGTTTCGGTTGTGAGCTCAGCTGGAATGAAGCTGCGTGCGATTGTGGGCTTTCTGCCGGTGTTTCAAAGTGTGTTGCACGCATAATCTATTATGCAAATTTGCAATCCCCCACCGCCAGCTCCCAGCGCGATAATGCGCGAAAGCGAAAGCGTTTTCGCCAATCCATTTTACAGTATGAGAATGGTTTCCTCGCACGTTCCCCTGCAGTTTTGGCTCGGCTTTTTCTAGTCTGGAGAGCACTGTCGCCACTTAGTGGGTCGCTGGAATGGGTTGTACACGTTCGGTGGCTCCCATATTTTTATAGGAGATGTGGGGGGCGTTGATCCACGTCCCACCGTCAATTTTTTTTTTTTTTTTTTTGACAAGTCAACTCGCCAATGGCAGTGAACGTGTTAACACATTCACTGCCAACCGTTTTTTCAATACTGTAGGTAGCTGCTTCTGCCAAGGTTTTTTTTGAGGATTCTGGCTCATCTTTCAAGAGCCGAGGATTATTTTCTGCTAGGACTTTGTGAACACAAAATATCTCAAAAGAACTAATAGAATGTGTGCTTTCTCTGTCTAAAAGAGTTAGTTTTTATCATGTTCTGTTATGTAGGCATTAGCAGTTGAATACAGCATGGTTTCAGCGTCTGAGAAGGAAAGCTCAGAAAAATGCATTTTTGTGAAATTCGATAGAACAGTCACTTTAACTATTTATTTTTGGCATCAGTGAGACATCAGACATCTAAACAATATAGTTCTGAACAGTAATTTCCTCCATAACAGCCCCCCCACCCCCCTCTCCTTCAAACTCCTCCCTCCGTGGGTGTGTCTCTGGTGGCTTTGCAGCGTTTTGTCACAGGCGAGTCTCTGCCTGTCTGTGCTGCCTGTCTGTGCTGCCTGGCGGCCGCTCGTCGGGTGAGTCTGGATGGGGCTCGTTCGTTTCTGGGTTTTCGGTTGTGAGCTCAGCTGGCATGAAGCTGCGTGCGATTCTGGGCTTTCTGCTGGTGTTTCAAAGTGTGTTGCACCCAGAATCTATTTTTGGAATGCCCCACCGCCAGCTCCCAGCGCGAAAGCGAAAGCGTTTTCGCCAATCCATTTTCATGAGAATGGCTTCCTCACGCTGCTGTTTTTGCTTAGCTTTCTCTAGTCTGGAGAGCACTGTCGCCACTTAGTGGGTCGGGAAAATAGGTTATACACATTCAATAGCTCCCATATTTTTATAGGAGATGTAAAAGGGTTTGATCCACATCCCACCGTCAATTTTTTTTTTATTTTTTTGACGAGATAACTCGTCCACGGCAGTCAACCGTTGGATTTTTTTTGACGAGATAACTCGTCGACGGCAGTGAACGTGTTAAGGCTGGGCGATTTTTATCAATTGGAACTGATGGTTTAAGGATGATGTGTAAAAATGAAATTTGAGATGGAGATTCACTTTAACCTGGGTAAATGCAGCACGGATCGCTCTGTCATCCAACCCCACCACTCAAGATGGCAGCACGCGCTTCTACAAGTGAGGAGCTCGTTTGGAGGTGGTTCGGTTTTGCTACAGACGTCGAGCGAAACGCTGCCCGTTGTAATTACGTTGTTTGGTTAAAGTCTGTGGTAACTACAGGTAGCAGCATGGCAAATCTATCAGAGCCAGCAGCCAACTAGGCTTGTCACGATACTAGAATTTAAAACTTTGATACGATACCCAGGAAAATATCGATTAGGGATGGGCAACGAATTTCCGAAGAATCATTTTTATTATCAAGATCGACTTTTATTATTGAAAGTCGAAAATCAGTTTTTTATTATTATTAATATATATATATATATATATATTTTTTTACCCGCACCTGTCTCTAGGAATGACACCGTTTGTTTGTCTATGTGACGTTGACGTAGGAGCTGCGCACCAGAGCTGCGCAGTGCGGCGCGCACTGGAGCAGAGCGGCTCTACACTCAGCAGACAGCAGTGCAGCACCCAGTAGCTCTAGAAATGCTAGAAATGTAGTAGAAATGGTCTTAAACTGTCTATATTACAGCAACACTCAGCCACAAGGAAAAGGTTTCAAGGCTTGTTA
The DNA here is from genome assembly GCF_964638095.1 of Poromitra crassiceps. NCBI lineage: Eukaryota > Metazoa > Chordata > Actinopteri > Beryciformes > Melamphaidae > Poromitra > Poromitra crassiceps. The sequence continues at coordinate 28,391,939 of NC_139629.1, forward strand.
CTGCATGAAGAAAAGCTGATATTCTGTCTACTGTTCCCTGAAACCATCTGGGCGCTACGCTAATGCTAATGTTGCTAACGGCTAACGTAGGTCTGGGTGCCTATTGACAATAAAGGTCCTTGCACATAGAGTCCGTTTTTTCGTCCGAAATTGACGCACGAAAAAAATAAAAATACGACCTCATTTGTGTCAATCATCATTGACACACCAAGTCCGACAATTACGTCCGTCATTTAAGTTTTCGGACGAGGTTCGATTTTCTGCGTTTTTCCGCATCCATGAAATCGTTTTGACAGGTGTTTGACCACCCAGAGCTGCCGTAGTGTTGCTATTCACAATGAAAAATGGCATCTGAGAAGTTAATTCAGTTCGTCTCCCAGCACAAAGCATTTTATGACAAAGCAGGAATACAGAGATTCGGAATTAAAAGACAGAATGTGCCGGGTGATTGCAGACCAGCTTGGAATGCGGGACGCGGTGTGTGTGTGTGTGTGTGTGTGTGTGTGTGTGTGTGTATGGGGAAGGGGGGGGGGGGGGGGAGGAGAGAGACAGAGAGCCCATCAGACACACTGCCAGTTGTGGATCAATAGGATCGCGGTAGTTTTCTTTTCGTTGCGAATCTTCGCAACGAATATTGTATAATTAACGCATCGGACTCAGTGGGCAAGGTATCTGTGCGTGACGTTTTTTTCCCGGATGACGGATTAAAAAAACGCAGCGAACAATTCGGACTCTGTGTGCAAGGACCTTAAGAGTGCCAAAGTCACCCCCTCTCCCTGCCCATGGGATTTATTCTGCCATTCATTTTTCCATAGACCTTGCGTAAATGTACAATTTGAGTCGCAATATATATATATATATATATATATATAATTAATTATGTGTTTTTGCTAGAAATCCCAATCCTTAATATCGATACTGGATACCATTTACGATACCACGGAGGGAGGAAATGACAACACATCAAGAGGCGTAACAATAAACAAAGACAGATGGACGGACAGACGCACACTTCTCCATAATCTAGGCCCGATACAACTAATTAAAACTTTGCAGTTACACAGCAGATTAGCCCTGCTCTAGCCATCAGCCTACCACAACACAGCAGATTAGCCCTGCTCTAGCCATCAGCCTATCATAACACAGCAGATTACCCCTGCTCTAGCCATCAGCCTATCACAACACAGCAGATTACCCCTGCTCTAGCCATCAGCCTATCATAACACAGCAGATTACCCCTGCTCTAGCCATCAGCCTATCACAACACAGCAGATTACCCCTGCTCTAGCCATCAGCCTACCACAACACAGCAGATTACCCCTGCTCTAGCCATCAGCCTATCACAACACAGCAGATTACCCCTGCTCTAGTCATCAGCCTATCAGAACACTTTGAGCTTGTTGAAGCAAGAGATCTCCACCCATGATAGGGAGGAAAAAATGGAGAAAGCACTGCTGGTATCAATACTGTTGCACTATTTATTGACTAATGTATCCGTTCATTTTTAGTACCGATATTGAATGAATGAAGTAGAATGTAGTACTCTGTTGGTATCAGTATCACTTTACTGGTACTGGGTACTGTTCTTGTCATTGTTTAAACGATACCCAGCTCTGCTAAACGCTGAACTGACCAGGTGGTATCTGAAGGTCTTCTCGTGCTTCATGTACTTGAGGCAGTACTCGCAGATCCACAGCTTGGGCTGCTTGCCGCCGTAGTCCTCGGGAAACGGCGAGAAGTACCAGGCGTCGATCTCAAAGTTGCCTATCTGGATCTTGTCCACGTATTTCACTTTGGTGATCTGGAGGGAGAGCGACGCGTTAACGATGAGGAAAAAACATTTGATCCCACACGGACAGAGAAACACCTAATAAGATGCTTTTAACTTGACAACACAAACATTCCAAGTTGCCCCTAGCTCACTTCCTGTTGCAGTGTTTGCTAATACAACAGATGACAGGAAATAAGATAGGTTTCAAACTGTTCCCATGGCAACACAACTCCATGAAAAGCATCTATAGTTTGAGGTTTTTAATCACGTCATGTAGGGCAGAGTTAGTGCCCATGAGCGCCACAGACGCCCGCTTGATGGGATTTTGTCTCTTAGACCCAAATCTGCGGATATTTAAATATTAGTATATTATAATATATTATATTATTATAATATATTATATTATAATATTATTATAATATTAGGCACAGATAATAGTGAAAATATGATCAAAATAGTAATTCTTCTACCTTTTCTAACTGTGTTCAAATGAAATAAGGATGAAGTTGAACAATTCATCAGTTTGTTGGGGACCCCCCAAGGACGCGGCACCTGGTGAGTTCCAGACCCCCTGTTGAGAAGCGCTGATGTAGTGGGTGCAGCTGATGTAGTGGGTGCAGGAGCGCTGATGTAGTGGGTGCAGGAGTGCTGATGTAGTGGGTGCAGGAGTGCTGATGTAGTGGGTGCAGGAGTGCTGATGTAGTGGGTGCAGGAGCGCTGATGTAGTGGGTGCAGGAGCGCTGATGTAGTGGGTGCAGGAGTGCTGATGTAGTGGGTGCAGGAGTGCTGATGTAGTGGGTGCAGGAGTGCTGACTACAGGAGTGCTGATGTAGTGGGTGCAGGAGTGCTGATGTAGTGGGTGCAGGAGTGCTGATGTAGTGGGTGCAGCTGATGTAGTGGGTGCAGGAGTGCTGATGTAGTGGGTGCAGGAGTGCTGATGTAGTGGGTGCAGCTGATGTAGTGGGTGCAGCTGATGTAGTGGGTGCAGCTGATGTAGTGGGTGCAGGAGTGCTGGACTAAATTAACTTGATGGGCAGCAGAGCAAGGCAATGTATGTGCACAGTGATATGTCAGCATCTGCTATTGACAAGAAACAGACATATAACCACTAGTCTCGCTTGCCAGATGACTCTCCCAGCAAAGGGGCTGGGAGAGTCTGGCTGGGGACGCTTTCTATTGTGGACTTGAGGGGAAAAAGGCTGTTTGCAGCCATCCACCCAACGTACCATGCAGGCTGGCTTCACTGCATAATCCACATCAATCGTTTTCAGCGTGTAGCAACGAGCTAGCAGATAGCGCTGCTGTTGTTATTGTTTCAAAGGCAGCGGCGCAGGCATTTGAGATCGGCAGATTCCACACGTACAGCAGCAGAGACATACAGATTCAACACGTACAGCAGCAGAGACATACAGATTCAACACGTACAGCAGCAGAGACATACAGATTCAACACGTACAGCAGCAGAGACATACAGATTCCACACGTACAGCAGCAGAGACATACAGATTCAACACGTACAGCAGAGACATACAGATTCAACACGTACAGCAGCAGAGACATACAGATTCCACACGTACAGCAGCAGAGACATACAGATTCTACACGTACAGCAGCAGAGACATACAGATTCTACACGTACAGCAGCAGAGACATACAGATTCAACACGTACAGCAGCAGAGACATACAGATTCAACACGTACAGCAGCAGAGACATACAGATTCAACACGTACAGCAGCAGAGACATACAGATTCAACACGTACAGCAGCAGAGACATACAGATTCAACACGTACAGCAGCAGAGACATACAGATTCAACACGTACAGCAGCAGAGACATACAGATTCCACACGTACAGCAGCAGAGACATACAGATTCCACACGTACAGCAGCAGAGACATACAGATTCAACACGTACAGCAGAGAGACATACAGATTCCACACGTACAGCAGCAGAGACATACAGATTCCACACGTACAGCAGCAGAGACATACAGATTCAACACGTACAGCAGCAGAGACATACAGATTCAACACGTACAGCAGCAGAGACATACAGATTCCACACGTACAGCAGCAGAGACATACAGATTCAACACGTACAGCAGAGAGACATACAGATTCCACACGTACAGCAGCAGAGACATACAGATTCAACACGTACAGCAGCAGAGACATACAGATTCCACACGTACAGCAGCAGAGACATACAGATTCAACACGTACAGCAGAGACATACAGATTCCACACGTACAGCAGAGACATACAGATTCAACACGTACAGCAGAGACATACAGATTCCACACGTACAGCAGAGACATACAGATTCAACACGTACAGCAGCAGAGACATACAGATTCCACACGTACAGCAGCAGAGACATACAGATTCAACACGTACAGCAGAGAGACATACAGATTCCACACGTACAGCAGCAGAGACATACAGATTCAACACGTACAGCAGCAGAGACATACAGATTCAACACGTACAGCAGAGACATACAGATTCCACACGTACAGCAGAGACATACAGATTCAACACGTACAGCAGAGACATACAGATTCCACACGTACAGCAGAGACATACAGATTCAACACGTACAGCAGCAGAGACATACAGATTCAACACGTACAGCAGCAGAGACATACAGATTCCACACGTACAGCAGCAGAGACATACAGATTCAACACGTACAGCAGCAGAGACATACAGATTCCACACGTACAGCAGCAGAGACATACAGATTCAACACGTACAGCAGCAGAGACATACAGATTCCACACGTACAGCAGCAGAGGCATACAGATTCCACACGTACAGCAGCAGAGGCATACAGATTCCACACGTACAGCAGCAGAGACATACAGATTCCACACGTACAGCAGCAGAGACATACAGATTCCACACGTACAGCAGCAGAGACATACAGATTCAACACGTACAGCAGCAGAGACATACAGATTCAACACGTACAGCAGCAGAGACATACAGATTCAACACGTACAGCAGCAGAGGCATACAGATTCAACACGTACAGCAGCAGAGACATACAGATTCCACACGTACAGCAGCAGAGACATACAGATTCAACACGTACAGCAGCAGAGACATACAGATTCTACACGTACAGCAGCAGAGACATACAGATTCCACACGTACAGCAGCAGAGACATACAGATTCAACACGTACAGCAGCAGAGACATACAGATTCAACACGTACAGCAGAGAGACATACAGATTCCACACGTACAGCAGCAGAGACATACAGATTCAACACGTACAGCAGAGAGACATACAGATTCAACACGTACAGCAGCAGAGACATACAGATTCCACACGTACAGCAGCAGAGACATACAGATTCAACACGTACAGCAGAGAGACATACAGATTCCACACGTACAGCAGCAGAGACATACAGATTCAACACGTACAGCAGCAGAGACATACAGATTCCACACGTACAGCAGCAGAGACATACAGATTCAACACGTACAGCAGCAGAGACATACAGATTCCACACGTACAGCAGCAGAGACATACAGATTCAACACGTACAGCAGAGAGACATACAGATTCCACACGTACAGCAGCAGAGACATACAGATTCAACACGTACAGCAGCAGAGACATACAGATTCCACACGTACAGCAGCAGAGACATACAGATTCAACACGTACAGCAGAGACATACAGATTCCACACGTACAGCAGAGACATACAGATTCCACACGTACAGCAGAGACATACAGATTCAACACGTACAGCAGCAGAGACATACAGATTCCACACGTACAGCAGCAGAGACATACAGATTCAACACGTACAGCAGAGAGACATACAGATTCCACACGTACAGCAGCAGAGACATACAGATTCAACACGTACAGCAGCAGAGACATACAGATTCCACACGTACAGCAGCAGAGACATACAGATTCAACACGTACAGCAGAGACATACAGATTCCACACGTACAGCAGAGACATACAGATTCAACACGTACAGCAGAGACATACAGATTCCACACGTACAGCAGAGACATACAGATTCAACACGTACAGCAGCAGAGACATACAGATTCAACACGTACAGCAGCAGAGACATACAGATTCCACACGTACAGCAGCAGAGACATACAGATTCAACACGTACAGCAGCAGAGACATACAGATTCCACACGTACAGCAGCAGAGACATACAGATTCAACACGTACAGCAGCAGAGACATACAGATTCCACACGTACAGCAGCAGAGGCATACAGATTCCACACGTACAGCAGCAGAGACATACAGATTCCACACGTACAGCAGCAGAGACATACAGATTCCACACGTACAGCAGCAGAGACATACAGATTCAACACGTACAGCAGCAGAGACATACAGATTCAACACGTACAGCAGCAGAGACATACAGATTCAACACGTACAGCAGCAGAGACATACAGATTCAACACGTACAGCAGCAGAGGCATACAGATTCAACACGTACAGCAGCAGAGACATACAGATTCCACACGTACAGCAGCAGAGACATACAGATTCAACACGTACAGCAGCAGAGACATACAGATTCCACACGTACAGCAGCAGAGACATACAGATTCAACACGTACAGCAGCAGAGGCATACAGATTCAACACGTACAGCAGAGACATACAGATTCAACACGTACAGCAGCAGAGACATACAGATTCAACACGTACAGCAGAGACATACAGATTCAACACGTACAGCAGCAGAGACATACAGATTCAACACGTACAGCAGAGACATACAGATTCAACACGTACAGCAGCAGAGACATACAGATTCAACACGTACAGCAGCAGAGACATACAGATTCAACACGTACAGCAGCAGAGGCATACAGATTCAACACGTACAGCAGAGACATACAGATTCAACACGTACAGCAGCAGAGACATACAGATTCCACACGTACAGCAGCAGAGACATACAGATTCAACACGTACAGCAGCAGAGGCATACAGATTCAACACGTACAGCAGAGACATACAGATTCAACACGTACAGCAGCAGAGACATACAGATTCAACACGTACAGCAGAGACATACAGATTCAACACGTACAGCAGCAGAGACATACAGATTCAACACGTACAGCAGAGACATACAGATTCAACACGTACAGCAGCAGAGACATACAGATTCAACACGTACAGCAGCAGAGACATACAGATTCAACACGTACAGCAGCAGAGGCATACAGATTCAACACGTACAGCAGCAGAGACATACAGATTCCACACGTACAGCAGCAGAGGCATACAGATTCAACACGTACAGCAGCAGAGACATACAGATTCAACACGTACAGCAGCAGAGACATACAGATTCAACACGTACAGCAGAGACATACAGATTCAACACGTACAGCAGCAGAGACATACAGATTCAACACGTACAGCAGAGACATACAGATTCAACACGTACAGCAGCAGAGACATACAGATTCCACACGTACAGCAGCAGAGACATACAGATTCAACACGTACAGCAGAGACATACAGATTCAACACGTACAGCAGCAGAGACATACAGATTCCACACGTACAGCAGCAGAGACATACAGATTCCACACGTACAGCAGCAGAGACATACAGATTCAACACGTACAGCAGCAGAGACATACAGATTCCACACGTACAGCAGCAGAGACATACAGATTCAACACGTACAGCAGCAGAGACATACAGATTCAACACGTACAGCAGCAGAGACATACAGATTCAACACGTACAGCAGCAGAGGCATACAGATTCAACACGTACAGCAGCAGAGACATACAGATTCCACACGTACAGCAGCAGAGGCATACAGATTCAACACGTACAGCAGCAGAGACATACAGATTCAACACGTACAGCAGCAGAGACATACAGATTCCACACGTACAGCAGCAGAGACATACAGATTCAACACGTACAGCAGCAGAGACATACAGATTCAACACGTACAGCAGCAGAGACATACAGATTCAACACGTACAGCAGCAGAGACATACAGATTCAACACGTACAGCAGCAGAGACATACAGATTCAACACGTACAGCAGCAGAGACATACAGATTCAACACGTACAGCAGCAGAGACATACAGATTCAACACGTACAGCAGCAGAGACATACAGATTCAACACGTACAGCAGCAGAGACATACAGATTCAACACGTACAGCAGCAGAGGCATACAGATTCCACACGTACAGCAGCAGAGACATACAGATTCAACACGTACAGCAGCAGAGACATACAGATTCCACACGTACAGCAGCAGAGGCATACAGATTCAACACGTACAGCAGCAGAGACATACAGATTCAACACGTACAGCAGCAGAGACATACAGATTCAACACGTACAGCAGCAGAGACATACAGATTCAACACGTACAGCAGCAGAGACATACAGATTCAACACGTACAGCAGAGACATACAGATTCAACACGTACAGCAGCAGAGACATACAGATTCAACACGTACAGCAGCAGAGGCATACAGATTCAACACGTACAGCAGCAGAGACATACAGATTCAACACGTACAGCAGCAGAGACATACAGATTCAACACGTACAGCAGCAGAGACATACAGATTCAACACGTACAGCAGCAGAGACATACAGATTCAACACGTACAGCAGCAGAGACATACAGATTCAACACGTACAGCAGCAGAGGCATACAGATTCCACACGTACAGCAGCAGAGACATACAGATTCAACACGTACAGCAGCAGAGACATACAGATTCCACACGTACAGCAGCAGAGGCATACAGATTCAACACGTACAGCAGCAGAGACATACAGATTCAACACGTACAGCAGCAGAGACATACAGATTCAACACGTACAGCAGCAGAGACATACAGATTCAACACGTACAGCAGCAGAGACATACAGATTCAACACGTACAGCAGCAGAGGCATACAGATTCAACACGTACAGCGGCAGAGACATACAGATTCCACACGTACAGCAGCAGAGACATACAGATTCCACACGTACAGCAGCAGAGACATACAGATTCCACACGTACAGCAGCAGAGACATACAGATTCAACACGTACAGCAGCAGAGACATACAGATTCCACACGTACAGCAGCAGAGACATACAGATTCCACACGTACAGCAGCAGAGACATACAGATTCAACACGTACAGCAGCAGAGACATACAGATTCCACACGTACAGCAGCAGAGACATACAGATTCCACACGTACAGTACAGCGGCAGAGGCATACAGATTCAACACGGGGGGGGGGGGGGCGTGGAAAGGAAATCCAAATATGGTCGCAGCCGCAGTCAGAGCGGGTCGGAGCCAATTGCAGAGCTTGCAGGGAGCGCAATGGGATTTCCATCCGGCACCGACTGAAATGGTCGAGAGCTAAGTCCACCATGCTGCTTCCACCCGGTCAGACTACATAACCGGCCACACACTGCACCTTACCGCCTCGTGCTCCTTCTCCAGGGCCACACACTGCACCTTACCGCCTCGTGCTCCTTCTCCAGGGCCACACACTGCACCTTACCGCCTCGTGCTCCTTCTCCAGGGCCACACACTGCACCTTACCGCCTCGTGCTCCTTCTCCAGGGCCACACACTGCACCTTACCGCCTCGTGCTCCTTCTCCAGGGCTGCTGTTGTTGGGTCCATCTCTGCGTATGTCTGAGAAGAAGCAAGAAGCCTATTAGAAACAAAGCAGACATCTAAAACCCATCAAATCAGCACCACCACGATCAGAACAATGCAGTGCACATTCACTCACTAGCCCTTCTTCCACAGAGATCCCGCAAAGCGGCCGTAATGAAGACGTGCAAATAAGCCAGCTTTGCCTTCACAGTTCCTGCACCTTCTTCAACATCACATTCAAGCACCCAACACGGCAACGTGTGAGACACAAAGCAGTCTGGACCTGAGGCAGAGGCATACCGTAACGTTATACCAGTGTAGGAATTTAGCCAGAGGCAGGGGCAAAATTAATACCCCCCAGAATGCCCCTAAAAACCATGATCCAGGGGCAAAAATTGCCCCCAAGATTTCGATAATTTTCTTTTCATTCAATTAATGTAATTCCCATTTCCATAGGCAGAGGCTGCAGCACGGGCAAAGACTATCTGGTGTTTTGCTGACTTCAGGTGTCTGTTCACCCAGCCATACTCCACTGCTCAAAGTCTTTGGGACATTTTTTTGCACGATGAAGATTCGTGCTGTTCCATTTCCAGCCATGCGGGTTCATCTCAGTTTGTATTTATTTATTTTTTTACTTGTTTATTTGCACATTTTTTTAAACAGAAAGGGACCAAATGAAAAACAGCATAATAATGTGCGGGTAGAGACAGGACACCCTAGTACAAGGTCTCTACCTCAGAAAACCAATATTGCTAATCGTACAAAGCAGCATACCATCACTGTTGGGGCAGGAATCTCCAATCTCAATTTTTTTTTTCACATTTTTTGTGTGTCAGAAATCAATGCCACTGGTCACCCTTCACGTCTGTGTGGGTTTTACAAAATTTGACCAATGGAAAAGCATTAAAACGATCTTGTGAATAATTCTCGTAATACCATTCGCCCTCAAACTGTCGCTCAAACCTCGAAGTTCCGCCCCTGCCTCTGTCTCAAGCCCACCAGGCAAGGAGTACCACCCGGAAAAGAGACACTGGCAGATGTACCATGTAATTCTGACATAATTTTGTTTATTCCTGGCTTCGTCTGACGTAAATGGGTCAATAAAATGTTTTTGAATTATCCCTAGGCTGCAAACTCATTTAAACTATGCAGATGGAAGTGGTTTCTGACGAGACTAATGTTCACGTTAGTGAGAGGCTGCTCACAGCCCCCTCGTAATTCTCGACACTACGCAGGAAAACCTAGCAATCGAGCGCACGTAGCATGTAGCACGTAGCATGTGAGATCCCCAGTTCAAATTCACAAACTTTCAAGGATTTAAAGGACCCGTGGGAACCCTTGTGATTGCCAGATAGTCTCATTAAAAAAGAAAAGAAAAAAATAATCGGTTGAATATATTCGTATTGGACAGCCAAATCCCATTTGACGGGTACAGCCCTAATTGTAAGTCACTTTGGATACGAGTATGTTAGATGGTGTAATGTCATGTTTTTCATAGGACTGATCGGGCCATTGGTGCAGATGGCTCACCTTCTGTAGGTGGTTGAGCTCATCGTGCTTGGCTCACCTTCTGCACGTGGTTGATCTCATCATGCTTGCGCTTCTGGTTACGGGTGATCTTCCTCTCTGGCTGCTCTCCCAAATCGCCAATACCTCCGATCTCTGTGCTCCTTCTGACCGCATCCTTCACCGTCTTGGTAAGCGCCAGACGGGCCTTACCCACCCATTCATCCAGGCGCCTGTTAACTGTGGAAAAGGAAATGGGTTACCACAGTGCAACAGCAACAAAAAAACATTGTGTTTTTCCCTGACTGCCCTGCAGTGCATTGTGGGTATTAGAGTCTCTGTTATGATCACAACAGAAGGAATCTATGCATACAAAGGTAATAGTGGGGAAGACGATGGGTGGTCAGAGATGATAGAGAACTAGAAGCTACTCACATCCAACATAGTGCACATAGAACTCCTCTCTGCCCTCCTGCTCATTTATCCGGGTCTGGATAACCTCGACTGAGTCTGAAAAGAAAGCAAGATTAGTAAACAAGTTCTGATCCCCGTTACGTGTCGTTTTGCCCAGTAGATATCCAATACACCAAACTTAATTAAAACTGGTAATTTTTATACATTCTTGCTTGCTGAAAAATATATTTAGCTGATTGAGCATGACTTAAGCCGTTAGGAATCCTTGGGAAAGTCTGTTCAATTCGGCATTAACATATTCTACCAAAACAGTACTTATTTTATGGAAATGTAAACTTGTATAGCTGGTCCCACGGGTCGTGGCGGGCACTGTGAACCATTTCTAAAAGTTAGGTTTTATTCATTAAAACAATACAATGCTGCTTGGAGGATTACTACTGTATGTGCCGAATTCAACATAACACCTTGGTGAGTTGTGAAAGTGACTAGGTTATGTTTATTCAATCACTGGGTAAGTAGGCTACGCCTGCAGTCAGACTCACGCCATGTCTTGTCAGCTCGCTGGCATAAATGCGTCTCTCCAATGTGGACTGTGCCCTCCTGCTCCCTGCCGCCGTCCAGCAGCGCTCCGTCCTGGGCGTGCTGAATACAAGAGTCCCCGGGCTCACTGGGCCGACCCACTGCCTCCGCGTCATCCTCCTCCCCAGAGCAAGCAGCCGGGATCCCAGTGTCCACTTCCCCCCGCTCAGCTCCGACACGTCTCGACTCCATCATGTCTGCGTCCATTGCAGTACCAAGGCCCTGTATGTTGGTACTGTTATAAGAGCTCCTGTTGTGAAAGTCGGTCTCAGCAGCCATAACCTTTTGTCGTTTTGAAAACATTCGCAATCGGCAAGAGAGGCAGAACCACCATGTAGGAAATGTTGAATTATCGTACCTGATGGTCAAAAGTATCCTTTTTGGAGGAGAATATTCTCGTATGTGAGCAGGGGCCGTCTTCCACCACTATAGCCTCAGCTAGGAAAGGACTGATCACATCACAATTTCCTGAGTGACATCACTGATGACATCACAATTGCTGGAGTGACATCACTGATGACATCACTGATGACATTACAATGCACTGATTTATGACATCACTGATGTCACAGACACCGCCCGCTAAATTGTGACTAACACCGCCCGCCCACTTAGGCAATTTTAATGATGATGATGATTTTAATCATCATTTTTAAAATCACAACACAACGTTGAACTTTCCATTTTAAATTAGGTGCTTTTTACTTTTAAGTACATTTTGCACCAGTAACACTGTAAATGAACAGCAAAATAATACTTCTACTTGAGTAGGAAATGCCAGCACTTCTCGCACAGTATAATTGTTACAACTAAATGTCACAATATGATCAAAATATTGTACTGTACATTATGGCCATTTTGGCATTATTTATCGTACAGAGGGAGAAATTGTACGATCGTACACCTGGCAACGCTGGGCGGAAACGACAGCATGACATCACTGCCAGGGGCAGCCACAGGACTTGTCTTTTATTTTTGTAACTTTGTGTTGTCCCCCTGATATGGACAGTTTTGTGTGTACATATTGATGGTCATTTGTAGCCTACTTGTACAATGAAGAGTTAAAATATATAGATATACATGCATATCCAGGCTTGGGGAGTAACTGATTACATGTAATCCGGTTACTGTAATCAGGATCCAAAAAGGTAATAATCCCTTACAGTTACACCAAAAGAAGATCAATACAGTTACATCTTCTCTTTAGTTCAAATTGGCTAAGTGGGCTCTGTCTGTGGGGGTGGTGTCAGGCATGATTTGTGACAGAAGGGATCTGTCATCCATCCGTGATGTCACTTGAGCATTTGTCTTCTTTTTTTTAAGTTAAAATTGGTTAAGTGGTGTCTGTATGTCTGCACCGCTTACTTCAGCAACTGGGTGTGATTTGCGCAGCAGTGCGTGGTCAAGAGAAGGCTTTTTGGGGCGAGTCATTCATTCATTCATTCAGTCAGGAATTGATAACGGTGAAGATGTCATCAGTGATGATGTCATCAGTGATGACATGTCATCAAGCTTTAAACCTGCTAAACTTGGGCTGTTGAAAGATGTAGTTTCCTCGTATGGGCTTGAGTTGCATGAGGTTGCCTGGTGGTAGTACATGACGCACGTGGTCGTGGGCCGAAGTTCTCCTTGTTTGGGAGTTGTTTGCTCTGAACTGGCAAGTGAAACTCTGAGCTGTGGCTCCAGTGGAGCACGTAAAGTCTACTGCTGCACTGCAGCTGCCCCCACCTGCACCTGCAGGCCATGTTTTCTATCTACTCTCTTTATCTTCCCTCTCTCTCTCTTTGTAAGGAGATAAAGCAGATATTATAACATACCTGCTGCTAGCTCTCTAACCAGCTGTTAGCAATAGCAAGCTAACGTTGCTAACTTTAAGCAGACAATACATTGTTGTAGAACACGCAAGGCTTACCAATGCATGTGCGCTGTAACGTTGCTTTGCCTTTGTCCATATGTTATTGCCATGGATGTTATGGGCTAGGGATGCAGCGGTATACCGTTTGAAGGTATACCGCTGTTTGAAAACGTCACGGTATCAAAACCACTCAAATTTGCCGTCATACCTTCCCCACGGTATCAGCTGTTTCCCCAAAACAAAGTGCCCAGGTCACCTGCAGAGTGCAGCTTACGTGGCCCCTCCCCCTGGCTGCATGCCTACCTAGACTAGAGCACAGCAGAGAGGAGTATTGACCCTGAATTTATTTACAACCGTGTGTGTGATTATGGCTGAAGCAGGAGAACGCAAGGACCCCCCTGAACTTTCCCCCATCTAAAAAGACGACGTCGGCTCTATGGGAATATTTTGGCTATTGTAAAAACACAAATGGTCCACAATACCGCGATATCGTGGTATTTTTGTCCAAGGTTATCATACCGTCAAAAACTCATACCGCTGCATCTCTATTATGGGCAAAGCGATTCACGTCACCCGGTATTTTCCTAAAAAGTTGAACATTTCTCAAGTGTTTGGAAGCAAACAGAAAGAAAGACCTGCTGCTGCTGCAGCACTTTTCTGCAGTGGCCGCCTTTTGTGCTCCTCGCGGCCGATTCCTGTTGCTTTTAATGAGGGAAGTGCTCCGACGCCGAGGATCAAACACACGGCCTGAAGGGATCTTTCTAGAGTTTGTCAAATAAAAAAGAGCAAACCTGATGGCCTGGTGCTGCAGCACATACTTAGAGTGAGGGCTTGATCTGATGCTGCACCTCCACAGAATGGTCGCTTCACACACACACACACACATACACACGCACACACACACACGCACGCACACACACACACACACACACACACACGCACGCACGCACACACACACACACACACACACACACACACACACACACACACACACACACACACACACACACACACACACACACACACTTATTCAGCCCCTCTGGGTGTTTGCTTTGTTTATGGTCACTGGGTCTCCCAGAGAATAGGCTGAACTTTGAACAACATTGCAGTGTTCTGTTGTTCAGTGTTCTGTTGTTCAGTGTTCTGTTGTTCAGTGTTCTGTTGTTCAGTGTTCATTACAGTTTCTGACATCTGACACTATGGTCAAACTCAACTTTCCATGCAAAGGTTGGGTTGAATTGACATGAAAAACAAATGTACAGGAGAAGGTGTGTAGTAGCACTGCTTTGCACTGCACACATTCTGGACCCACTGAGCACTGGAAACTCCAATGGCAAAGCAGTGAATGAAAGTCAAATGTTTTAATGACAACGTCAATCAATTCTTTATGCTCCATATCAAATTCCACACTCATAATAATAATAATATCCCAGAGGAACAACCAGGCCTTAATCATGTATCTGTTGCTTTGGTCTAAACACCATCTAGTTTGCCCAACAAGCATCTCCCTATAATGTAATGAAGTTATTATGGGCTCATAAGTTGTGTGTCTGCTAGTAATGACTAGTAGTGATGTGTAGTAATTTACACAAGGTTATAAAATAATGATATGTTATTATGGTTTTGTGGCACAGGGGGCGCATTAAAGACACCATATACAGCCGTCCTCTCTCTGCACCACCAACCTCTGAAAATGGCTATAAAAAACATGTGTGTGTGTGTGAAGTGTAGATTAGAATGTGTGGTCCAAAAAACATTTGAGGATATGTGGATGAGCCGTAGCGTTCTCCTCTCCTCTCCCTCTGATGTCATGTACCCACATGTCCTCCTCTCCTCTCCCTCTGATGTCATGTACCCACATGTCCTCCTCTCCTCTCCCTCTGATGTCATGTACCCACATGTCCTCCTCTCCTCTCCCTCTGATGTCATGTACCCACATGTCCTCCTCTCCTCTCCCTCTGATGTCATGTACCCACATGTCCTCCTCTCCTCTCCCTCTGATGTCATGTACCCACATGTCCTCCTCTCCTCTCCTCTCCCTCTGATGTCATGTACCCACATGTCCTCCTCTCCTCTCCCTCTGATGTCATGTACCCACATGTCCTCCTCTCCTCTCCCTCTGATGTCATGAACCCACATGTCCTCCTCTCCTCTCCCTCTGATGTCATGTACCCACATGTCCTCCTCTCCTCTCCCTCTGATGTCATGTACCCACATGTCCTCCTCTCCTCTCCCTCTGATGTCATGTACCCACATGTCCTCCTCTCCTCTCCCTCTGATGTCATGTACCCACATGTCCTCCTCTCCTCTCCCTCTGATGTCATGTACCCACATGTCCTCCTCTCCTCTCCCTCTGATGTCATGTACCCACATGTCCTCCTCTCCCTCTGATGTCATGTACCCACATGTCCTCCTCTCCTCTCCCTCTGATGTCATGTACCCACATGTCCTCCTCTCCTCTCCCTCTGATGTCATGTACCCACATGTCCTCCTCTCCTCTCCCTCTGATGTCATGTACCCACATGTCCTCCTCTCCTCTCCCTCTGATGTCATGTACCCACATGTCCTCCTCTCCTCTCCTCTCCCTCTGATGTCATGTACCCACATGTCCTCCTCTCCCTCTGATGTCATGTACCCACATGTCCTCCTCTCCTCTCCCTCTGATGTCATGTACCCACATGTCCTCCTCTCCTCTCCCTCTGATGTCATGTACCCACATGTCCTCCTCTCCTCTCCCTCTGATGTCATGTACCCACATGTCCTCCTCTCCTCTCCCTCTGATGTCATGTACCCACATGTCCTCCTCTCCTCTCCTCTCCCTCTGATGTCATGTACCCACATGTCCTCCTCTCCTCTCCCTCTGATGTCATGTACCCACATGTCCTCCTCTCCTCTCCCTCTGATGTCATGTACCCACATGTCCTCCTCTCCTCTCCTCTCCCTCTGATGTCATGTACCCACATGTCCTCCTCTCCTCTCCCTCTGATGTCATGTACCCACATGTCCTCTTCCTTGGCACAATGCCACTAATGAAGCTCTGCCTGTTATGGAGGTGAAGCACCTGTCAACGGGAGAGAGCTCCAGTGTCTCCTCACCTGTTGATGAGCCGTCACTGGAGCACCTTTTATTTTTTTAAATGGAGCATCTGCTTCTCACAGCTGCTGGTACATGAACCCTCTAACCTGGTGGTGCATTATTACAAATATGAATTGACTATTTTGAATAATGCACCAGGTTAGAGGGTCATGTTTACGAGCTCTCGGTGCACTAACAACCAAACCACGCAACTCTAACGGAGTTATTAAAGTTTCAACCATCCACAGGAAAAGGCATTATATTAACAGATCAATATTGGTAATTGGGATTTATGAATCGATATCAGTTCCTTCAAATTGATATGGATTCAATATCGATATAAATATTTTTTTAATCCAGCCCTATTCTGACCTTGCCTTGACCTCCCAACAAGCACTTCAGTTTCACACTCGGAATATGTCTCCTTTTAGTCTTGCACTCCGACTTTTCCATGTTCTTACAATGAGAATGGAGAACGAGAAGCACATTTATTATGTATATGGAATATTCATGAAGAGCGTTTAATTCACCATATGTGGGAGTGAACGGGGGCGGAGCCTCGTGCGTAACATTACAAGCTGTTACACGGAAACTCCACACAAAGTTTGTTATATGAGGACCCTGGTGTGGAAACAGAGCAGCTGTACAGCACCCTGTCCTGTCCCAGTCCTGTCCTGTCCTGTCCCAGTCCTGTCCTGTCCCAGTCATGTCCTGTCCCTGTCCTGTCCCAGTCCTGTCCTGTCCTGTCCCAGTCATGTCCTGTCCCTGTCCTGTCCCAGTCATGTCCTGTCCTGTCCCAGTCCTGTCCTGTCCCTGTCCTGTCCTGTCCTGTCCTGTCCCAGTCATGTCCTGTCCCTGTCCTGTCCCAGTCATGTCCTGTCCTGTCCCAGTCCTGTCCTGTCCCTGTCCTGTCCCAGTCCTGTCCTGTCCCAGTCATGTCCTGTCCCTGTCCTGTCCCAGTCCTGTCCTGTCCTAGTCATGTCCTGTCCCTGTCCTGTCCCAGTCATGTCCTGTCCTGTCCCAGTCCTGTCCCAGTCCTGTCCTGTCCCTGTCCTGTCCTGTCCTGTCCCAGTCCTTCCACACAAATCTAGATTGTTCAAACAGGCAGTAACTGCAGTTATGTAGTAATGAATTACATGGATGGATATGGAACAGGATTATAGTAATCTGATTCCAAAAGTGCTAACTGTAATCTGTTACTTTTACTGAGAAAACCATCATAATCCGATACAGATGCTATTGAAATTCAGATATACATACATCATCGTACTCAGAACACTGGGAACAATACAGCAATGTCTCTGACTAGTAAACCACAGTGAGCTAATCCCAGGTGGATAGTAAGTATTGAGTAAGGAGATGACCATGCCCAGGTGGGTTCACACTCTCCACTCCAGAAGAAACTGTGTTTTTTTCCCCCATCAAATCCATAACAATTCATCCCTCCCTCCTGGTTCTCTTATCTTCAAACATACATTAGAATGTCAGACACATCCCTGCCCTCCTGATCCGCATCTGCTGAGCTCCTCTCTGTCTGCTCTCCAAACCTCTCCAGCAAATGTTACCTTTTCATATCTGGGCTGGGAAAATAATCTTTTTTTTCTCCTCCACACGTGAGGATCGGCAGCAGGCACGATAACCGCAGCCGACCAACTGCAAATGTCACGTTGGGCGAGCCAGCCAGTGCTGGCTCTCTTCCGGGGTTCACTGAGTGTCTAACCCTAACCCTCACTGCCACGACACTCTGGGACTGAGCAGCTGTGTGAATATGAATGAGAAGGAGTCAGGTGTGGCCATGAGCGTCTGGGAGAAAATAGCACCGAATATTAGGAAGCCAACTCAGATGAAACCAAAGAGGCCAAAGAGGATAAAATACTCCTGTTCAAGAAAAAATGACGAGTGTTGGCTCTTGATCGAGCAGCGAGTTGATTTTTGCAGTGTTTATTTGAAGCGTGACAGCCAATTAGTGATACGGGCGATGTCTCGCGTCACGGGCGATGTCTCGCGTCACGGGCGATGTCTCGCGTCACGGGCGATGTCTCGCGTCGGTCAATAGTAACAACGGGAAAGGCCACCGCTCATCAAGCTGCTGTAAAGTTGAAGTGAGAACATGGTAATTAAAACTCTGAGAAACACTGATCCACAGCGAACATCTACTGTCGCTGCTGCTTAGAAGTCATGCCAACATGAAACCAAATTAAAGCTCCATTATGTAACCTTTGACCTTAGTAGAACAGCTTTTTAATCATCTTGATGGTACACTGACTTCTAATGGCCAATCTATCATTGCCACAACGCCCTTCCAAGGCATGTTCCTGCACTATGTCTTTTAGGTAGCTGCGTCCTGGAACCAAGGAGCCTGTCAAGTTGCCTGGAACTTTTAACTCCATTCCCTGCACAGCTCCTTCAAATTACAAACTAACTGGATGCTTTTATTGTGAAATACTATTCACCTTATGTTCAGACCTTACAGTGGGCCAAATTCTTCCGGGTCCTTTTAACACTTCCGGCGGTCACGGCGCAAAATAAAAGAGTTGTTTTTGGAGCGGACAGTGAAGGGGTAAAATAAAGAACGTAGCCTACTACTTTGAGCCGGTACACAGCAAGCAAGCAAGTATCCACTGTTTGCCAGGTCAGATAACGTTATCGTCGACAATGATGAGCACTTTCTTGTAAAACATACCTGGACTCCAACAAACAGTCAAATAAGGCTGATATATGAACGTACAGTACAAACAAGTACAGTAAGTTTAGCATTTAGGTGGGGGCGCATATTCCCCAAAGAAAAGAAATACACAATTGGGCTTCATTTAGCGTGGCTGTTGGTAGGATGAAGTTGTCGTCAAGACTTTCACCACATGCACTCAAGTGTTTGGTTCCAAAAAGCCTCTCCAACCAAAGAACTTACATTGTCCAGAAGTGAAAGCTAATAGGTTGTTCCATTGCAACATCAGCAGCATGCAGCAACAGAGCTACGTCGGCGCCATTTTGGACCTGAAGGAGACTACCTGTTATGATGCCTGTAAAACATCCTGCCTACAAAATGCTGTAGAAAAGTACCGTAGCTCTTTTGGAAAGGCCTGTGTTCTTCCCGGGTCATGGTTCTGACCGGGTCATGGTTCTGACCGGGTCATGGTTCTGACCTGTTGTCCCATTGAGGCAAGGAGGTGCTTTCAGTCCAAAATGGCGGCAGTGCTGTTGTAAAAAAAAGCATCCGTTTCATCACTTGCCTTCTATGCTCTTTGCTCCAACTCAAATCTTGTGTGCATGTAGATTCTGTTTCCATGGCCACCAACATATGACTCACACAAAGAGAAATGAAAGGGCATATCTAAGCAGGATCTAAGTAATATCATCTTCACACATGGAGAGATAGAAGGGAGGTGGTTTCCTCTCATTAATATTTCAAAATGGCTCTGTGCCGTTCCTGATCTGTTCCTGAAGGCAAATAACATTTGTATTATTGGAAAAAGGTTTTATCTGTACGGGCTGATATTATTCTAGGGTTTGAGACAATAAACATTTGTGACCGAGGATTTATTTTAATGCGGGTTAATATGAGCATATGATGCAGAATCACTATTGTATTAACTCCACCTTTACCCTTTGGAGGCTACCAAGCTACCTCTAGTTTGATGGTGTTCATTACACCTTTCTGTGATTGATAACCTACCCGCTATGCATCTGGCTTGTAAACCCCACCCATCTGGTACTCGGTATAAGTTAAAACAAACACTAGAGTTATTTGCAAATACTCCTCTTGACTTGATGTGATTTTGAGTGAAGAGTAAAAGGCTTTGGTGCTGCTGGTCATATTGAATGTTACGAGAATAACACCGGTGACCTTTGTAGATGCAGCGGTCTCTCACCCGTACCTCAGTGCAGGCCTCTGCTGCTGTGTGGAGAGAGACCTCATCTGTGCTCTAATGGCAGGAGACAGGCTCTGTGTGCGGCTAGCTGTCCTTATCGGGATCAGTCAGCCAGAGCCTCAGGCCATCCAATCAGACTGCTCACCTTCACCACCAGCTTTACAATCATTCTTAAACGGGGAAGGAAGAAATGGAGAATCTGCCCATCATTAAGCAGGGAATTAAATCTTTGCTAAAAGGCCCTGTTTCTCAGGGCAGATCCTCTGCATGGTTAACCATGCTGTTACAACATGGGTATGAATCTTAACGTGTTTCAGACATGCTCTCTGCAGCTGCTGTTTGCACGCTTGGATTTCAGAGTGTGTTTACATTGTTTTGTCTTTTGTCTTCCTTTCCCTCTTTTTGTAGTTTCTGTGTTTGAAGAACATCCGGACGTTTCTCAAGGTGTGCCACGACAAGTTTGGCCTGCGCAACAGTG
>NC_139629.1:28418151-28440651 GCF_964638095.1 Poromitra crassiceps
TAAGATGGATTATATATTACAGTACGCTGTATCATTTGAACGATTGTGAATAGGATGGTATTTGTGGAAGGATACCTGCTAATTTATCTAACATCTATCTGATAACTAATCTAATCATCTCCATGCGTTCTTCTCAAGTAGGGCTGAGAATAAAAGGTGAAGAAAGAGAAGACGAGAGGGGGAAAAACGAGACGAGGACTCGGTTGGCAGTTAGTAGATAAACCGCAGGACGATGTCTGGGAGTCAATGAGCTCACAGGGAATGATATTAAAATCCAACAGCAGTCAGAATCAATCACAGAGACCCTCCACACGGCAATTTAGAAATGGCCTTAGCATGGTCTTGGAGGTGGTGGGCTTGTCTCAACATTGATTTTACATTAAGGACCAAACATCACATTATAATATATTGAGTTGAGCAGATCCCTACTAATGTGCCATACATTTAAATAGGGAGAACGCCTCATAAACAACACATCAAAGAGGCTCGTTGTCTTCCTGCAGAAAGCATGGACAGTGGACAGTGTCTCTAAAGGCCATGGCACACCAATCAAACATTCTCAAACAAACACCAACAAACACCAACAGACAATTGTCTGTGAATGTTGGCAGATGTTGGAGATTGTTTGAAAGCATGGCACACCAACCAAACATATTCAGCACAACAGTCCCAAACATGTAAAAAAGAAACACCAGAAAAATAGAAACTGCACTGTGTTACAGCACATAGAAGATGGCTCAGACTGACAAAGTTAGTTATACATCTGTCGAGTAATACAATGATACACCCAGTTTATTTCTTTTGTAGCGACAGATGGCCTTAAACGCCACACTCACGTGACGCTTCTTGAGAGAGAGGTGAGGTAACTGCATCTTTCTGCAGACTTTATCGAGGGACCATGAAGGCGTCATGTGACAGGCAACGCTAGTTGAAGCCTGGAGGTCCTGCTGATGGCAGCTGCAACAGTGTTTTCTCTGCTATCAACCTGGTTAATCTCGCTATATTCTTCATCACAGCGGGTCATTACCCACTGTGCACTTAATCGTGCACTAGTTCTGCATAAGCACCTGCAGCTCTCTCCTTATTTTACTGACGTTCTCAGTGATCACACGGCTGTTTACATGTGTTTCTGAACGGCTAGCTAGTTATTAGCATAGCTAGCTGTTAGCCGTCATGGATGTTCTCTCTCTCCCTCATTATGTAACCGTGCTGCGCATAACATTACTTATTTGCGGGAGTGCATGGGAGAAGTCTCCCGCTAGTGTTGTTGATGCCCAGTGTGATGGCACATGGTTGGCAGAGAAACGTATGTTTGCTGCGTCGCGTGTAACGTTAGAGGAGGCTCTGCCTCTGACCAAACTGACCAGACAACCACATGCATTAGGCGCGCATGCGTGAGCTCCGTTTCCATGGATACCGGACTGAAAACATGGGAAGTTACCAGACAACAGCGAACAGCGAACAACGCCGGATTGAACAAGTCGAATCCTGGCAAACATGACAGAACATCGCCGAACACGAACAGACAAGGACAGACAGCTATGGCACACCAAACGAACATTTGTCTTTGTTCGTGTTTGTTCGTGTTTGTTTGTGTTTGTTTGAGAATGTTCGTTTGGTGTGCCATGGGCTTAAGTCCTTTAATGTCTTCCTGCAGAAAGCATGGACAGTGGACAGTGTCTCTAAGTCCTTTAATGTCTTCCTGCAGAAAGCATGGACAGTGGACAGTGTCTCTAAGTCATTTAATGTCTTCCTGCAGAAAGCATGGACAGTGGACAGTGTCTCTAAGTCCTTTAATGTCTTCCTGCAGAAAGCATGGACAGTGGACAGTGTCTCTAAGTCCTTTAATGTCTTCCTGCAGAAAGCATGGACAGTGGACAGTGTCTCTAAGTCCTTTAATGTCTTCCTGCAGAAAGCATGGACAGTGGACAGTGTCTCTAGTCCTTTAATGTCTTCCTGCAGAAAGCATGGACAGTGGACAGTGTCTCTAAGTCCTTTAATGTCTTCCTGCAGAAAGCATGGACAGTGGACAGTGTCTCTAGTCCATTAATGTATTCCTGCAGAAACATGGACAGTGTCTCTAGTCCTTTAATGTCTTCCTGTAGAAAGCATGGACAGTGTCTCTAGTCCTTTAATGTCTTCCTGTAGAAAGCATGGACAGTGTCTCTAGTCATTTAATGTCTTCCTGTAGAAAGCATGGACAGTGTCTCTAGTCCTTTAATGTCTTCCTGTAGAAAGCATGGACAGTGTCTCTAGTCCTTTAATGTCTTCCTGCAGAAAGCATGGACAGTGTCTCTAGTCCTTTAATGTCTTCCTGCAGAAAGCATGGACAGTGTCTCTAGTCCTTTAATGTCTTCCTGTAGAAAGCATGGACAGTGTCTCTAGTCCTTTAATGTCTTCCTGTAGAAAGCATGGACAGTGTCTCTAGTCCTTTAATGTCTTCCTGCAGAAAGCATGGACAGTGTCTCTAGTCCTTTAATGTCTTCCTGCAGAAAGCATGGACAGTGTCCCTAGTCCTTTAATGTCTTCCTGTAGAAAGCATGGACAGTGTCTCCAGTCCTTTAATGTCTTCCTGTAGAAAGCATGGACAGTGTCTCTAGTCCTTTAATGTCTTCCTGTAGAAAGCATGGACAGTGTCTCTAGTCCTTTAATGTCTTCCTGTAGAAAGCATGGACAGTGTCTCTAGTCCTTTAATGTCTTCCTGCAGAAAGCATGGACAGTGGACAGTGTCTCTAGTCCTTTAATGTCTTCCTGCAGAAAGCATGGACACTGGACAGTGTATCTAAGTCCTTTACTGTCTTCCTGCAGAAAGCATGGACAGTGGACAGTGTCTCTAAGTCCTTTAATGTCTTCCTGTAGAAAGCATGGACAGTGGACAGTGTCTCTAAGTCCTTTAATGTCTTCCTGTAGAAAGCATGGACAGTGGACAGTGTCTCTAGTCCTTTAATGTCTTCCTGCAGAAAGCATGGACACTGGACAGTGTCTCTAAGTCATTTAATGTCTTCCTGTAGAAATCATGGACAGTGTCTCCAGTCCTTTAATGTCTTCCTGTAGAAAGCATGGACAGTGTCTCTAGTCCTTTAATGTCTTCCTGTAGAAAGCATGGACAGTGTCTCTAGTCCTTTAATGTCTTCCTGTAGAAAGCATGGAGAGTGTCTCTAGTCCTTTAATGTCTTCCTGTAGAAAGCATGGACGGTGTCTCTAGTCCTTTAATGTCTTCCTGTAGAAAGCATGGACAGTGTCTCTAGTCCTTTAATGTCTTCCTGTAGAAAGCATGGACAGTGTCTCTAGTCCTTTAATGTCTTCCTGTAGAAAGCATGGAGAGTGTCTCTAGTCCTTTAATGTCTTCCTGTAGAAAGCATGGACAGTGTCTCTAGTCCTTGAATGTCTTCCTGTAGAAAGCATGGACAGTGTCTCCAGTCCTTTAATGTCTTCCTGTAGAAAGCATGGACAGTGTCTCCAGTCATTTAATGTCTTCCTGTAGAAAGCATGGACAGTGTCTCCAGTCCTTTAATGTCTTCCTGTAGAAAGCATGGACAGTGTCTCTAGTCCTTGAATGTCTTCCTGTAGAAAGCATGAACAGTGTCTCTAGTCCTTTAATGTCTTCCTGTAGAAAGCATGGACAGTGTCTCTAGTCCTTTAATGTCTTCCTGTAGAAAGCATGGACAGTGTCTCCAGTCCTTTAATGTCTTCCTGTAGAAAGCATGGACAGTGTCTCTAGTCCTTTAATGTCTTCCTGTAGAAAGCATGGACAGTGTCTCTAGTCCTTTAATGTCTTCCTGTAGAAAGCATGGACAGTGTCTCTAGTCATTTAATGTCTTCCTGTAGAAAGCATGGACAGTGTCTCTAGTCCTTTAATGTCTTCCTGTAGAAAGCATGGACAGTGTCTCTAGTCCTTTAATGTCTTCCTGCAGAAAGCATGGACAGTGTCTCTAGTCCTTTAATGTCTTCCTGTAGAAAGCATGGACAGTATATCCAGTCCTTGAATGTCTTCCTGCAGAAAGCATGGACAGTGTCTCCAGTCCTTTAATGTCTTCCTGTAGAAAGCATGGACAGTGTCTCTAGTCCTTGAATGTCTTCCTGTAGAAAGCATGGAGAGTGTCTCTAGTCCTTTAATGTCTTCCTGTAGAAAGCATGGACAGTATATCCAGTCCTTGAATGTCTTCCTGCAGAAAGCATGGACAGTGTCTCCAGTCCTTTAATGTCTTCCTGTAGAAAGCATGGACAGTGTCTCCAGTCCTTTAATGTCTTCCTGTAGAAAGCATGGACAGTGTCTCTAGTCCTTTAATGTCTTCCTGTAGAAAGCATGGACAGTGTCTCCAGTCCTTGAATGTCTTCCTGTAGAAAGCATGGACAGTGTCTCTTGTCCTTTGATGCAGCACATCACTGGCTGTGCTCTTTCCTCTTCTTGCTTCCTCACCACAAGGGCTTCTTTGAGGCACATCCTCTAGCAAACAATGGGACTTCAGAATGCCATCATGTTTGTCACAGCGCAGTACCTCTACCTACCACTCTTCTCTTCTATGTTTTTTCATCTCATTTTTCAATCACTTTGTTGTTTTGCCATTACACAAAGGAAGATGGGAACATTTTCAATTCCTGCCGAATGCATTTAGACTGTTGAGTTTAGCTGGAAAGTGAAAGAGCGTTGAAGAAAAGAATCCCCCGTGCACCAGCCGAGGCAGAGATTCATCTCAAATCTTTATAGTATTTATAGTCGGTTTCTTACCCTCTCCATCGCCCTCATGTATTAAACAATGTTATGGCAAACATTTGGCGCTAACCGAAGTCAAGCCAAATTGGATTGATACCTGATGCAGCATTTGCATGTATATCCCTCATTTGTGTGTGTATCCCTTTAAGACCGCAAACCGCGTGACCCTAACAAATTTCTGCTTTGAATATATGGCCACCCGAAAAAATGTCCGCTTTGAAAATATGGCCACCCGAAAAAATTCACGCTTTGCATCAGGTATCAATGGGCTAATGCCAAAGCTGATTTCTATTCATATCTGACAAAACATTTACGTGACAACTTTTATCATCCATTTCTGCCAGGACACATTTAGCTGGCCACTCTAAGGACGGTCTTCTTGTATTGTGATCCGATGAGCCTGAGCAGAGCCCACAGTGTCATGCTGGCTTTGTGATTGGACTTCCAAATAGTCTCTGGACACAATCACACTGAGTACATGAGCAATTTAAAGAGGGAGTAGCAGAGCAATTAAACATAATAGCGACCCAAATGTAAAAAAAAATAAAACAAAACAAAAATAATAAAAGATAAAAGAAATGTATAAATACAGATATGGGAGATTTGTCAGACATTTTCAGGCCATGTATGGACACTGATGACGACAGAAGCAACATCAACACATCATGTCTCCATGGTGGGATCTCAAGAACCACATTGAAGAGATAGATGCCTACCCAGAGCTGGTTCTTAAGACACACAGTACAGTATACCATCCTGACATTTTGACGGCCATATCTGAGTCACCGGTGGAATATGACATCATGACAATGTGCTCAGGTGAATTGTATAGAATGGCAAGGAGAACGAGATGTTTGTGAGCAGAAGGTAGAACTCTCTCAATGTGCCCCGGCTAACCAAACAAATGGGCTGTTTGTGCAGATAGGACCTTCTAACACTTGGGTTTTAATCTCTTGTGGAAGAGTGGGATTGAAACTGGGGAGGAAACCAAAGTGGGGGTTTTGATAGAACATGAATGAATCAGCCTGTACCCGCCTCTCATGCCTCCACACTGGGGTGTCAGGGGGCCTCAGAGTTCATCTCCCCCGGCCTCTGGTCCACATCTCCCCTTCTAATGATGCCTTCTCCTGGGTCACACGCCTTCTAATGAGGCCTTCTCCTGGGCCTTCTCCTGGGTCACGCGCACGTGGAGAAGGGGCCAACATGGGCCCAGTGCTGGAAAAGGCAATCTTACCTTCCTTGCCTCCTCCCTCCCCTCTCCGGTGTCCCTGGTACTGAAACAGATGGAGCTCATACCCTGCTCAATTTCCTCTACTGATTTTTATGCTCAGTACTTATCGACTCAATTCAACCACCAGACTGCACCCCCCCCCCCTCCACACACACGCACACACGCACACACACACACACACACACACACACACACACACACACACACACACACACACACACACACACACACCCACGCACACACACACACACACACACACACACACACACACACACACACACAAGCTCCACTGCATCATATATTGCTATTCCTCCTTCCGCTCTCTCCTCTCAGGGGTCCACATCACATATGGACTCATGCATCGCCATACTTCCCTTTTTTTACCCCCCCCGGCCCCTCCCCCCTCATTACACATTCATTATGACATCATTAGTCCAATGAAATACAGCTGATTACAGTCGACCCAGGAGAACACTTTTATTTAAACACCTCCCTCCATCCCAACCTAACCGCCTCGTTTCCTTTCCCCCAACCGCTTTTTTAATTAGCCACCAAAGGAACATGGCTGTCATTTAAATGAACATGGCAATCAGTTGAGTTGGCTGTTGGCATGATTTGCATAATTAGCCTGCACCTGTTAGCCATCTATCAACAGTTTGGTAATGTTCCGTCTGTGTGACTGCCGAGCAGTGAAGGGAAGGAGGAGGAAGCTTTCTGACACATTTGCTGTCTTCATTAGAGGGAATGGCATCATTCATTTGAGATGCAGACAGTGTGGCTTCCTCATCTGTACGGCATGACTGACTGACTGACTGACTGACTGACTGACTGACTGACTGCTGGAGTGTGAGAATGATGCTCTGCTCATCGCCTTGATAAGATGGTGTCAAGGTGAATGGCTTTCACTTGTGTGCTGCATTTCAATGCAAAATGCCACTTTGCTCTTGAGTGTGAGAGCAAACAGCATCACTCGCTGAAGGACAGCAAGAAACAGGCCACTTAACAAGCAAATTGCCCGTCATTTGGTGGAGTGTGCTGCTTTAGATGAGATGAGCTGTCAGATGTTTGTTCATCACAGCTCCTAATCCACATCCCATGAAGGCAAATACACAAGACAGCCCTGGTAGTGATGCACTGATATGACAATGTTGGCCGATACGATAACTGATGTTAACATTGCGGTTATCACCGTTAACCAATATTTACTGATGTCAATATGATCTGTATAAAAACGTCCATGATAATCACATTTTGTACATACTCACTAAAAGTAAAGTCTTCCTTTATTTCCCAAACATTTGTTCCTCTTAATATGAAAATTCTGGCCGATACCAATAACCGTTAAAGAGGACGACAGGAAACATTTGATCATATGACTGTAGTTTACCTAGATTTGCTAGAACGGTGAACATTTCACCCGTTTGCTGCTAGATGATGTCAATAGGTTGACTGTACAGTACAGTAGTAAGCTGCTAGATGATGTCAATAGGTTGACTGTACAGTACAGTAGTAAGATGCTAGATGATGTCAATAGGTTGACTGTACAGTACAGTAGTAAGATGCTAGATGATGTCAATAGGTTGACTGTACAGTACAGTAGTAAGATGCTAGATGATGTCAATAGGTTGACTGTACAGTACAGTAGTAACTAGATGATGTCAATAGGTTGACTGTACAGTACAGTAGTAACTAGATGATGTCAATAGGTTGACTGTACAGTACAGTAGTAACTAGATGATGTCAATAGGTTGACTGTACAGTACAGTAGTAACTAGATGATGTCAATAGGTTGACTGTACAGTACAGTAGTAAGGATCTTGAACATTTTGGTGAATGAAAACCACATTCCAAGTCAGAAACACAACAGCATCTTATGCTGTGAGCCTGTTAGCATTCAAAATACCTAATACCAACACTTACACATATACTTATATACATATATATACTGTATTTATACACACATATATATGAGTATATGTATATATATATATGCATATATATACACTGTATATATATATATATGAGTATATATATGTATATATATATGCATATGTTGTATAATATATTTATATATATACAGTATATACCAGATATGACTGCCGATATATCGTGCGTCCCTAACCCCTTGAAACAGTGCACTATTAGGACAAGGCAAAATCACTATAGTTCCATATAAGTGACGGCCTGACAGGTATTTGAAAAACGGAGAGATGATGAGGGTGTTTGGAGAGAGCGAGAGTAAATGATGTGGAGACACACATGCCAATCCTCTGATTGAATCTGTACCAACTGTTACCTTCTCTCCCTCTCCTTCCCCTCATCCATCTCTTCCTCTTCCTCACTGTCCTCCCTATCTCCACTCCTTCATCTCTTCCTCTTCCTCGCTGTCCTCCCTCCGCTCATTCATCTGGCAGCCGTCCTCCGTGTGAGTGTGTTGTGATAAGACTTAGCCCGCGGCGCGCTAGCTAGCCACCATTGTGTGGAGACGGCGTGATTGCGATTGGTCCGCGGTGTTTGATTGGCTTCCCTGTTGCTCTGAAGCCTGTGCACACTGAACTCTGTTGCTCTGAAGCCTGTGCACACTGAACTCTGCTCCTCTCATGAAGCCTGTGCACACTGAACTCTGCTCTGAAGCCTGTGCACACTGAACTCTGTTGCTCTGAAGCCTGTGCACACTGAACTCTGTTGCTCTGAAGCCTGTGCACACTGAACTCTGTTGCTCTGAAGCCTGTGCACACTGAACTCTGTTGCTCTGAAGCCTGTGCACACTGAACTCTGTTGCTCTGAAGCCTGTGCACACTGAACTCTGCTCCTCTCATGAAGCCTGTGCACACTGAACTCTGCTCCTCTCATGAAGCCTGTGCACACTGAACTCTGCTCCTCTCATGAAGCCTGTGCACACTGAACTCTGCTCCTCTCATGAAGCCTGTGCACACTGAACTCTGCTCCTCTCATGAAGCCTGTGCACACTGAACTCTGCTCTGAAGCCTGTGCACACTGAACTCTGCTCCTCTCATGAAGCCTGTGCACACTGAACTCTGCTCTGAAGCCTGTGCACACTGAACTCTGCTCTGAAGCCTGTGCACACTGAACTCTGCTCTGAAGCCTGTGCACACTGAGCTCTGCTCTCAAGCCTGTGCACACTGAACTCTGCTCCTCTCATGAAGCCTGTGCACACTGAACTCTGCTCCTCTCATGAAGCCTGTGCACACTGAACTCTGCTCTGAAGCCTGTGCACACTGAACTCTGCTCTGAAGCCTGTGCACACTGAACTCTGCTCTGAAGCCTGTGCACACTGAACTCTGCTCTGAAGCCTGTGCACACTGAACTCTGCTCTGAAGCCTGTGCACACTGAACTCTGCTCCTCTCATGAAGCCTGTGCACACTGAACTCTGCTCTGAAGCCTGTGCACACTGAACTCTGCTCTGAAGCCTGTGCACACTGAACTCTGCTCTGAAGCCTGTGCACACTGAACTCTGCTCCTCTCATGAAGCCTGTGCACACTGAACTCTGCTCTGAAGCCTGTGCACACTGAACTCTGCTCTGAAGCCTGTGCACACTGAACTCTGCTCTGAAGCCTGTGCACACTGAACTCTGCTCTGAAGCCTGTGCACACTGAACTCTGCTCCTCTCATGAAGCCTGTGCACACTGAACTCTGCTCTGAAGCCTGTGCACACTGAACTCTGCTCCTCTCATTTCCTCCCCGCGTCGTGTGCCTCAAAATAGCCAGTAGCTTAGCATCCTGCACCCAGCGCTACTCAAACCTGCTACGTGCCTCGCCGACTGTCCGCCCGCCCGCCCGCCCGTAGTTTGCTGAAGTGGATTTGAAGCAGAGCTCTGATTCCTCAGCCTCGCCTCGCCCTCATCTCTTCTCACTGCAGTTCCTCAGCCTCGTCTCGCCCTCATCTCTTCTCACTGCAGTTCCTCAGCTAACATATAAGCCGGGATGTAATGAGTCTTCCGCCTGTCTACATTCAGCTTTGATTTAAGACGTTTAAACACCATATGAGACTTCCATTTGGTTGTCGTCGGTCCACAGTGTTGAGGTGAATGATTAGTTTTGGAATATTTTACGAGTGTGTGTGTGTGTGTGTGTATGTGCACATATCGTCACCTCGTGTCAAGTTCAAATAAAGATAAGAATAAAGATCAAAAGATATCTTCTCAAAAAGATAAGATAAACGAATTCCAATGAGTTCAAAGTATCAAACATTGATAGAATGTAATCAACAAATCAATGTAGCACGTTTTTTTTTTTAAATTATATATTACATCATGCTTAGGGTGGTATATGTCTCAGTGAGTGCAACTATTTTGAACGTATTCACAACCAGTTAGATTTTTTTGTCTATCTTTCATCCCTAATATTGACTATATATCAATAATTAGTCAAAATGGCTCCATCAATTAGTTTACTGAATTGCATCTATCCATTGGGTATGGGCAGACATGCTTGTTCCATACCATACTAATTTGCACTGTGCTTGTTGGAATGACATGGAAATTGGAATAGACCCTTTTCACGGGGGCCATTTTGTGTTGAAAAGGCAGGGTAAACACAGGTGCAAGCAAGACACTAATGAGGGTTTACCTTTTCACGGGGGCCATGATTGGAAGTTGGAAACCCTCATTAGTGTTTTGCTTGCACCTGCCTTTTTGCCACAAAATGGCCCCCGTGAAAAGGGTGTATAGCTTGTAGTAAATCAGACGTGTGTGTGTGTGTGACTGCCTGGTGTCTGTCAGACTCCAGCTGCTGTAAGAGATGGAGGCAGGAGGGTCAAGTGCCGGGGTCGACCTCCCCCTCCATTAGTGAGCAGGTCCTCAGCAGCAGTCTGCTGGTGTCGAGGCCTAAGTGCATTTTTAAAGCTCTCGTTCTCTACGCTCACCTTGCCCTACTACGTATGGAGGGAGGGCCATTACTCAAAGACATTCATTAGAAACCATAAAAAACTCTATTAGCACTTTCATACCAACGAGCAAGGTTGGACCAGGGTTACTTGACCCATCTATAAGCCTTCTTTTATCCAATTCACACCACACGGCTTAATCCCTGCTGCTGACAATTCAGACAGGACCCAGGAGGTCACAACCCGTGAGAGATGCATAACAATTAGCTGTTAGCATAACACATATTCATATTCACACTATACCTTGTCTGACCCACCTCTGAAGGTGGGTCGCCTACCTGGGTCAGGCAACCTGGGTTAACCCTTTCATATCCAAAATCACCCTGGGAATAACCCTGGTTGGAACCTTGGTGCGAAAGGGGTATTATGATTGAGAGAACAAAATTTGTGGAGAACCTCTATAGCTACATATGGATTTGATGCTTCAAATGCCTTTGTTTTGTTTTGTTCATGTGAAAGTATGTATGGTATATTCCCTCTCCTCTGACATGTTTCCTCACTTAAGCATCACCATTATACCCCATGGTCCCCTCCACTCCCTACTCTGAAAACACATAGTCCTGCCTTAGTAGACAGTTTTGTGGCCGCTGCCTCTCTGCCTGTCCCCTCTTGTCTCATCCCCTGTCCATCAGGACCCCCCGACTGCACGTTTTTACATAAAGCTTCCAAGAGATGATCAATAATTCATTCCAAATGCCACATTGCTGATGATAATTCTCCTGACATGAATTATAAATGGGAACCTCCTCTCCCCCTTCCTGCGTTTTGGACCCCCTCCCATCTCTCCCTTCCTCGCTCTACTCCCACGACCTCGTTATTCCTGGAGCTCGTTACTGCGATACCCGTGGAAACAGGTGGTTGCCGGGCGATGGGTTGTTGTCTGGGATACGGACTGGGCTGCTGCTCAAGCCTCAGGGATGCTGAGGGATGCGTGGAGGGGATGTGGTGTGTTAGGAGTGTAAGATAGGGATGCAACGATTATAGATGTCCTGATGGTACCATTATAGTCTGAGGAAAAATCACAGTTTCACTTTCAGTTTCAATTATTATAAATTTATTTATTTCACAACACTGCAGACAATTCACAGCGATCTTGTCCATGTTCTTATGTGTTTACAATAGACGCTACTGTTAGTAGTTTGGTTAACTATGTTTCCCATACACCCTAGTGCAGTGGTTCCCAACCTTTTCCAACTCAGGGCCCACTTTTATGTCTCAAAAATGTTCGCGGCCCACCTCCGACCCCATAAATACAAAGGCCATATAATGCGTTCTCAGAGCACTTTTTTATTGAAAATTGAACATAAAGGACTGAACTGAATACAGGAGAAACATGTTGGAAGCTCCACAGTCACTAACACAGCACCTGTAACATGTTGCAACACCTTCAGTATTACAGTTTTCAAGGAGCTGTCCACACACACACACACATACACACACACACGCACACACACACACACACACACACACACACACACACACACACACACACACACACACACACACACCAATCATTCAAGGAGCTGTCCATCAGCACCACACAGATGTCAGAAATGACAAGCAAGGGGCTGTCTGTAACAGGCTAATTAACAAATGATTAATAAATAACGGTATCCTTCAACAATGGAAAAATGCATTCTCATAACAATTTGACATCCAATATCAGATCCAAACAAAATCCAAATATCAGAAGAAAGCCCATT
The DNA here is from genome assembly GCF_964638095.1 of Poromitra crassiceps. Lineage (NCBI taxonomy): Eukaryota > Metazoa > Chordata > Actinopteri > Beryciformes > Melamphaidae > Poromitra > Poromitra crassiceps. Next base: position 28,430,708 of record NC_139629.1, read on the forward strand.
AAATCGATAGGGTTACAAATAAACACAAGCCCAATATAAAGATGATGTAAAGATGAAACTTCAATTCAAGCAAAAGCAATAACATCAAAGAAACAAAAATCATACTTTTTCAAGTATGATTTTTCAAAATCTTTCCAAAAAAAAAATGATTTTTTTTTTTTTTTTCAAAAATCATACTTTTTTGGAAATGATTTGGCGGCCCACTTGCAATACCTTCGCGGCCCACCAGGGGGCCGCGGACCACAGGTTGGGAATCACTGCCCTAGTGGGTGATTACGTTTTGTGGTCTGTGACAACTAGGAAGTGAAGTTGTGTTGAAATAAACAGGTGATCTTTTAACTCTTCAACAAGGAGTTGCATTTTCCTACTGCACAGCTTCCACAGTACCATCATGTCCCTTTAACTTCCACACATGACCATCATGTCTCTCTTTGAGAGTGAGAACAGAAACACTCAGTATAGCTGAACACGTTGAATTGTGGTTAATAGTGAAATGGGTTCATGTCTGCATCTATGCACACTTCCAGTGACAATGGAGAGGTGAGATGTGATGGATGGACAGTCAGCAGTGTCGTCTCTTATGTGTGATGATGTACAGAACAGCTGCTCCAGAACAGCTGTCACTCCACCTGTCCCATGATTTGACTTCCTGCATCTTATAGGACAAACTCCCATTCTATCAAACCTCTTTGTATGAAACTCCTTTCTACTCTTGAAACACAGGCAATATTTTCCCTATTCAGCCAAGACGTTTTACTCTGAATCAGCGCTCTGCCTTTATTTATTTTTTGCTTCTGACAGCATTCCACAACAGAAGCATTTAAAATAAATCCAGCAGGAGTGAAAAAAGCACAAAGTGATGAGCTGTATAAAAAGCATTTATTGAACCTCTAAAAGCCGACTGCAGTCAGGATCCTGTTGTGGAAATAATAGCCATCTTTTGTTTAGTGTGGCTGTGAATGTGAGTATCTGCTGCCAGACAGACTGATAGCCTCTTTGAGGATGCGATCACACACCCTGCTCTCTCCTCTGGGTGGTGATGCATGGGTCACTGGAGGCAGTGGAGGGTGTGTCCCTGCTGTCGGGGGTTGGTGCCTTCAGAACGCAGCAGGAATAGAGTGGGGGGGTGTAGAGAGGAAGGCCCCCCTGCGGGGAGGGAGTCTCTGATTCCAGGCTCATTATTTCTCCTCACAGGCACAGCTATGATGGACAGGTACATTCTCCAAGGAAGCAGTGGCATGAAAACAGGAGAAAATCACCAAATAGGGAGCCTGTCCACTTTCATTTCCCAGTGCATAGAGATTCTTCTCATATGGAGCGGAGTGGAAAAGCCAGTCACCATTGTGCCTGGATGCTTTGCCCCTTCCATGGTTTTGTCACAACTATGCTCTGAATAGACTACTTGCACAACTCCACTACTTCCTGAAATGAGTAGGGCATCATGGTTTCCTGTCCTACACTATTGGATGAACTGATTAATGTCAGGTGTGCCTGACTGCTGCAGTCACAACAACAGTGATCAGGCACACCTGACATTAATCAGTTCATCCAATAGTGTAGGACAGGAAACCAACATGCCCTACTCATTTCAGGAAGTAGTGGAGTTGTGCAAGTAGTCTATAAGGTCATTACAACCTATTTGCCTCCAAAATCAAGATCATTTCTGCTTCTTTCATTTCATCACATAGATGTTATTCTATGAGGAAACATTTGGCACACAGCAGCACACACACACACACACACACACACACACACACACACACACACACACACACACACACACACACACACACACACACACACACACACACACACACACACAGCACACACACACACACAGACAGCACACACACACACACACACACACACACACACACACAGCAGCACAGCACAGCACGTGGAGCCGTGGAGGTGGCTTTGCAGCATCTTCTAAATAAGCTGCTTTTAGAGACAAGTTGAATGGCCAAATTCCATATCCAGTCAACAGGTCCAGTCAAGCACATAAAAAGGCAGGATTATTACATGCTGTGACCAAAGATGACTGTGTCAGATCTACGTGACTCTGGAAGTGGAAAGAACATCGACAGCACCGTCTATGGCCGACATTAAATCCATCATTGCTTTTATATGGTCCAGTTCATCAACAGTAGGACATCAAAGTACCAGATGACACCCAGGCAGAGACAGACACACACACACGCACGCACGCACACGCACACGCACACGCGCACGCGCACACGCACACACACACACACACACACACACGCACACGCACACACACACACACAAGGCCATGAAGTCAGTGTTGGAGCTAGTGCTCTCTGATCCCTCCTATCAAAGGGCTGTAAAATGGAAATGAGACTGAACGGATGACATGCTCCCATATTAGCCATGACATGTCTTCTAGCAGGCTGTAGTAACACAGCAGGCTGTAGTAACACAGCAGGCTGTAGTAACACAGCAGGCTGTAGTAACACAGCAGGCTGTAGTAACACAGCAGGCTGTAGTAACACAGCAGGCTGTAGTAACACAGCAGGCTGTAGTAACACAGCAGGCTGTAGTAACACAGCAGGCTGTAGTAACACAGCAGGCTGTAGTAACACAGCAGGCTGTAGTAACACAGCAGGCTGTAGTAACACAGCAGGCATAGAGACTACTATTAACAAGATACTCCTCCAACCCACTTAGCTTTTAGGATTCTCCTCATCTGGCCTTCTCTGCTTCTCTCTTTCTGTCTCTCTCTCTGCACCTCTTACACCTGCCATGCCTCTGGTTACAATTATGCTATCTTACCTGTGGCTGTAGCGTTGTGCGGTGTTCCACACGGCACAAAGCTCATTTCGATATGGCTGAGTGTGTGTGGGCAAAGCTAGCAGCTGGCTCCCTTATTGTGCGGTGCGGTGTTGGATAGCTTGCCATGTGTTATGGAGGCCCCCTGCAGTGTCCTCTAAACTGATGCCTCTATTCATTTCTTACCCGCCAGGTGCCTCTTAGCAGGTAGTAATGCAACCAGGGCTGCTGTGCCTGATGCCTGATGCCTGATGCCTGATGCCTGATGCCTTGAGCAGAAGTGGAGCTTTTTACACTTTCAGTCGGGCATCATTTTGAGCCACCTCAGTTTGCAAACAGCTGTTTGTTAGATGACAGATGAGACATGAATGCAGTGACAGCCAGGAGAAAAGCTCTTGATGTGTCCGTTTCTACCGTTTTTCCTACATTTAGATGCTGTAGGTTCACATTTGAAGAAACCCAAAAGGCAAAAGTTGCCTTCAACCTACAATGTCTGCCACACGTTAACCCATTGATACCTGATGCAGCATTTGTGTGTACGTGGTTCGCGGTCTTAAAGGGATACACACTAGAGATGCGCGAATGAGCTTTTATGCCATCCTAATCCCGTGTATGCATGAACCGTCCGCCCACCATAAATCCACCAAATTATTTCATACTATTTATAGATCCGCGCCCGCCATGCACCCGAGGCTATAAACGCTATAAAAGGAACGAACTTACGGTTTCTGCTGCCGTTGGTGCGATCGCTGCAGTCCAAGACTCCAAATGAACTTCCATGCTGTATTATGTCCAGTCCACCACTTGCCCTCATGTAGTTTACTCGGCTAACGCTATAGCTTTAATTTTAGTTCACTTGATTGCCTCATTGTATGGGAAAATACGAACGCGTCTTCTCTTCAAACACGTCTTCAGCGGAGACTCCTTTTTGAGAGTGACATCATTGACCATATATGGACGAAAAGTGTAGCCTTGCGACCTAGCACATGGCTCTTGTTGTGTTTACGGCCGTGCGTCCTTTGGGGGATCTACAATAGGCGACTAAGAATGTGCTTGACGTTCATAGACTAGAGAACGTAATTAATATTATTTTTCCTCATTAACTCATTCATGGCCAGTTTAGGACTGCCAATATTTAGCACAGGCCAAAGATTTTCATAATTGTTGGTCATCTTTCAAGACCCACAGTAAATTATCTATTAGCACCAAAGTGATTTGCAATACCTCAAAATGAAGATTCTCTGGGTTCACCAGGAAAAAAAAAGTGAGCTTTTAGCATGTTCTGTACTCTACTTATAACCATTTATATACACCCTGTTTTCACTAAAAAGGTCTCTCTGAGAAGAGAAATTGCAGAAAATGGCATTTTTGTAAATCACACAATCTCAGGCAGAACTCGCTCTCAATTCTTTTATTTTGAACTGTATTGACATCAGACATGTAAATATTATTCGTTATGACACAAATGACAAAAAAAATAAATATATATATATATATAATGTATATATATATACATGAAGTGCTTTTTTTACATTCAACAATACAGTTTACTCAGTGTGAGTGAGTGTGATCATAGAATAGAATGCAGAGATCAGTGTAGTCTCTCTCTCTCACACACACACACACACACACACACACACACACACACACACACACTCCTTACCGCGAGATCATCCGGGTCCTGTCGCATTGGAATCCAGTCTTCCTCGCCCTCGACAGGAAAGTGGCCGTGCTGCTTGGCTCTGTGTGAAAGCCATTTCTGTGGCGAGGCTGCTGTTCTCCTCCTGCTCACAAAGTTGTGACTCCGTCTCGTCTCTTTCGGGCTGGCACACAGGAACGGGGTCCAGGGACCAGGATCGATCATGTTGGTCACGGGTTTGACTACCGCGGGACAACTGATCGATGTCCGCTGCCCTGCAGCAAGCCGATCAGCTCGTGCAGCGCGCCGAGGGGTGTTTCAATGGCGTTTCTCCTCTGCACAAGGAAGCGCGTTTCTCTGTTTTCTGTTTTTGCTCCTGCTCATTTCAAAACAACAGCTGCGGTATGTGTTTGATCGCGTGTTGTCGGCTTGTCTTTGAGGCTAGGGACCTGATAACATGTCACAGGCTGGGGAAGTCTTTGAACTACGCGCTGTACTAATAAAAACAAAAACACGTCAAACACGTCATTGGCCCTCTGGGCTATTCCTGATAAAACGTCAAAGACGTCTTTGGCCATGAATGAGTTAATGATACATCGTTTCAACCGCCCGCAACCCATCCGCTATTAATCAGAATGTTTATTTTTATGATCTGGCCCGCCCGCGGGGCGGGATATCCGCGGTCAGCGCGGTTATAACTGCAGCCCGCGCATCACTAATACACACACAAATGAAGGATATACACGCAAATGCTGCATCAGGTATCAATGGGTTAAAGGCCTGGAAAAGTCATGGAATTCATCAAATCCTTGAAAGCTTTGGATAAGTCATGGAATTTTGTTGTGTTGTAATTCATTGTTACAGCAAATCTTCTGCAGATAACCTTCCACGTAATGTAACAGAACAGCACAGTTATTTTCTGCAGCTCCTGATGTAAATCCAATATAAAGACGTGTCCATTTGTCCAGTGCAGGAATCATTTCTGGTATTGACTCCGAGTCATTGACTCACATTACATGGACATTCTATTATGGGTCGTTGGAAAGTCATGGAAAAGTTATTAAACTGTATTTATATTTAGCCTCCAGCTCTTTGAGTCAAGGAACTTGTTTTCATTGTCTAATATATCGATCACACGACGCACAGTTTGAAACAGTATCTATATTCCTGATAGCTATGTTAGCTGATTGCATTACTTTCTCCACCCCCTGTATTATTGACATTCTTCCCTGTGTGTGTGTGTGTGTGTGTGTGTGTGTGTGTGTGTGTGTGTGTGTGTGTGTGTCGGTGTGTGTGTACATACCTTAGCCTCATGCTGTGCCCCGTCTGTCTTGGCCCCAATTACCAGTGAAGAGAGTGTTCATACTTCCCCACTCCTCATCCCAGAAGCCAGCGAGCGCTGGACACAGCTCACTCACCACAGACTGCATGATGGAGCTTCTGGCAGAGAGGTAGAGGCTGGTAGGACTCTCTGGACTCTCTGGAGTAGATAGGAAGAAACAGTGAGCATCTAGCTTTGGCTTAACGTGATTGGCAACGCTTCAGGGAAGGGAAATGAGTTTGGTGCTGGATGCCCCCCTAGTGAGGAGGAGGAGAGTGGGAGAGAGAACCCCCCCTAGTGAGGAGTGTGTGTGCCTGTACTGTGTGATGGAGGTGAGGTGTGTGTGTGTGTGCCTGTACTGTGTGATGGAGGTGAGGTGTGTGTGTGTGTGTGTGTGTGTGTGTGTGTGTGTGTGTGTGTGTGTGTGTGTGTGTGTGTGTGTGTGTGTGTGTGTGTGTGTGTGCCTGTACTGTGTGATGGAGGTGAGGTGTGTGTGTGTGTGTGTGTGCCTCTACTGTGTGGATGTTTTTGCATTTTTGGCAAAGATCCCTCTCAATTGGAAGCGAGCTATTATTAAATACCGTGGCACTATGGGTTTATAATTCCGCAGAGTCAGACGTTATCGCAGGCTGTTGCTCAGGTCTGCTGTAGAAAAGTAGAGTCATTGTTCAGGTCGTTTATGCTCCAATTTCCTCCTGGAAAGAGAAACATTGACTGTTTAAGGGGAGGCACAGTGGGATTAGCACTGTGCTGCCCGGGGTGTCCGGAGCTATGCTCACAATGACTAGGAAATCCCCCCCAAAAAATCTCCCCTGACTCCACGCACCTCTTACAACACTGCTCCAATATGACAGAGAAGTGTTTCAGAAGCCCTCTCTCTCTCTCTCTCTCTCTCTCTCTCTCTCTCTCTCTCTCTCTCTCTCTCTCTCTCTCTCTCCACCCCCCCCCCCTTTCTCACACACACACACACACACACACACACACACACAGTGGAGACTTTGTTAGCTGGCTGGCACGGCGCGTCTTCCCGGCACAGCCATGTTTCCAGGCCTCTCTGGAACAGTGCGCTTTGTGTGTGTTCGTGTGTGTGTGTGTGTGTGTGTGTGTGTGTGTGTGTGTGTGTGTGTGTGTTCATGTGTTGTGTGTGTGTGTGTGTGTGTGTGTGTGTGTGTGTGTGTGTGTGTGTGTGTGTGTGACTCTGTGTGTGTGTGTGTTCGTGTGTTGTGTGTGTGTGTGTGTGTTGCATTGTCAGAACAGATGCGTAGCCGGTAGTCACACTGGACTGTATTCATTACAGACAGAGGCTGTATTTCATAAGCGGAGTCTGTCAGCACAGAAACACAAGCCTGTCTGGCTGCTTCAGAGTTCTGCTCCACTCAAACAAGGTGACAGATAGGAGCAAATTGAAACAAATGTTGGTGGTACTTTTTAAAAGTTAGGCTGTGTGTACACACATAGCACCTGTCAGCGTTTCTGTCAGGGGAAATGGATGATAACGCCTGCTGCTAGCTTAGCACACTAAACGTAACGTTAGCACTTGTAGCAGTAACGTTTCTGCACCTTGTGGGCGTTTCCCATTCCTTTGAATGAGGAAAGGGAGCTGGAGCCGAGAGAAAGAAGCTACAGTATATGGACACAAGCCCTTAGGTAAGATATCTAAGACTGGGGCATCTTCTATATTTTAGACGTATTGAACGGATGAACTTCTGAATCATTTCCCCTCTGAAAATGAAAACAGCATTTTGGAAATAAAGTTGAAATACACAAAAGACAGAGTTGGGGGGGAGAGGGGCACAGGAACAGACTTGAGGGGGAGAGGAGAGGAGAGGGGCACAGGAACCATGGAAACCATCCAAATCATGATTTTTTGTAAGTTGGAAACAAAAGAAACTTGTTCTGTGGAGTCTTCCAGCATTCGTGGGCACATGATTCTAAAGTAAACTGAGCCCATGGAGGTTCCCTAAAGCCAAGTCCCCGCTGTGCTCCTGTGTTAGTGTGGAAAGAGAGTGAGCTGCTCTAACAATGTTCTGCTGCTGGAGCTTCTCATACATCACCTTCTCCTTCTGCCTTCTCCAATATGACTTTCAGAAGCCTCTCTGAGCTCATTCTGTAGCTTCAGAAGACCTGGGACCTCTGTGGGATGTTCACCAGCCTCTAAAACGCCTGCCTCTCTCTCTCTCTCTCTCTCTCTCTCTCTATAGGCTCTTTCACACCGGCCTTGAAAGCCGAAAAATGCACGAAAAATAGAGGCTCTTTCACACACAGATCGTGGCAAAAAAGCAGTTTAGGAGTCCCGTAAAGCCTGCAGCCTCGCCACAGAAATTGCTTTCACACAGAGCCAAGCAGCACGGCCACATTCCCGTGCTGCAGTGTACTTTCAGGTGAAATCCCCTGCTCCTGGATTGAAAGGCGAGCACCACTCGCATGGTGGGCGGACTCGCCTTAATATCAAAACGCATGCATCTGCTCCTCAGACCAACTCGCCACAGACAGCTATAGCCCTCTGAAGCTTATTATTATATCCGTTAATTTTACCTACTAATGTCAACACCGTTTGAGCATAAAGCCTAACCGCACGGAGCATTCCTCCTGGCGTCCCTGCAGTCATGATTGTATAGGCTACTTTTTTTACTTTCACTCCTGCACTTTCTTGCTACATGAGGTGATTTGTGTGCGTGCGTGCGTGTGTGCGTGCGCGCACGCGTCCGGGGGTAAAGGGAGCAGAGATGGGAAATGTTTAAAGGAAGGCTTTCCCGTGGGGAATATGAAGATATATTAAATCTCACGCCCCTAAGGTTTTCGAATCCGTTGAAATTTTTGAAATTGGTTGTTCACAGCCTGAGCAATCAACCAAAATCCACTATGTGTGGGGGGGGCGCTGGTGGGGGGGAGGGGCGGGTGCGGGGAGCCGAAATCCTACAGTTCCCACAATGCACTGGGCTCGCGTGGCCTTCGAATCCACGCCCACCCCTCAGGCATTTGGCTGATATCAAACTCCAGTAGGTGGCGGTAATGCACATATATGTTTGCCAACCGCCATAAAACTCAAAGAAGAAGAAGGCTTCGACATAAAAACATTAGGAGAAGAATAATATATATATATTTTTTGCCTCCAAATTGCACCAAATTTAAACTGTAGTATATATGTCGGGAGATGTCTTCATAAAAAAAATTCATGCCTTTTCATGCATTTTCCTAGGAGTTATGAGCATCTGATGTAACTATTTCATGTAAAAATGTGTAAAAAAGGGTACATTGCTCAGCGTTGATTTCGTAACTTCAACGCACCTTCTACTAGATGTAAAATTTGACGAGCTTTCCAATGCCGCCAGTCCCGTGTCTGTAGGTGCTTCAGTTCCCGAGATATGGTTCTTTGCAAGGAGCTATGGGAAGCTAACATTAGCTAGCCTAGGCTATGCAGTGAAAAAAGATGGCTGCCTTTTGTTTTTCTTCAGGACCTCTGAAGGGGCGTGGAGGACCTCTAGAGGCGGGACCATGGCGGCACAGCCCCACAACACTTGTAGTTCATAGGTGCTCGACTTCCGCAAGGCAGACTTGGCCCCTCTGACGTAAAACGCGTCGGCGGGGTCAAAAAATATGTGAGAGATGGTTGATAGCTCTGGCTGTGAACAACCAATTTCAAAAATTTCAACGGATTCGAAAACCTTAGGGGCGTGAGATTTGATATATATTCATATTCCCCACGGGAAAGCCGTGTACACACACTCTTTTCTTTACTTGAGTAGAAGTACAGTTACTTGTCTAAATAAAGACTCTGGTAAAAGTAGAAGTACTGATTCAACTTGTTTAATCAAGTAAAAGTAAAACAATTACAGGCTCTGAAATGTAATCAAGACTAAAAGTAAAAAGTATTTATCCCGGCTGCTTCTGTGCAAAGCTAACTGAACCTCACATCATATTAATATTGGTTACAGGAGGTGTATGCTGATGGTATATAATCTCTGGTCCTGGAGTTGTTTGAAACACAGTCATTGAAGAACTAAATCTAGGAAATTAAATGAAATAAACTGACTCCCTTCAAGTTTCAAGTCAGTTTTGGTGGAGCACAAAGTCCTTCATCACTTGTGTTAGTGGTAGGGAGTGGACTTGGTTCAGGCGATGTGTGCCCAGCACTTGGCGGATCTGGATCCGACACACGTGGGCCAGACTGGGAGGACATCTCTTGGCCTCCAG
>NC_139629.1:28450651-28509072 GCF_964638095.1 Poromitra crassiceps
CACAGACACAGTGAGGAAAACACACAGAGATTATGATGCATCACAGACACAGTGAGGGAAACACACAGACATTAGGATGCATCACAGACACAGTGAGGAAAACACACAGACATTAGGATGCATCACAGACACAGTGAGGAAAACACACAGACATTAGGATGCATCACAGACACAGTGAGGGAAACACACAGACATTAGGATGCATCACAGACACAGTACACAACACAGTGAGGAAAACACACAGACATTAGGATGCATCACAGACACAGTACACAACACAGTGAGGAAAACACACAGACATTAGGATGCATCACAGACACAGTGAGGAAAACACACAGACATTAGGATGCATCACAGACACAGTGAGGAAAACACACAGAGATTATGATGCATCACAGACACAGTGAGGAAAACACACAGACATTAGGATGCATCACAGACACAGTACACAACACAGTGAGGAAAACACACAGACATTAGGATGCATCACAGACACAGTGAGGAAAACACACAGAGATTAGGATGCATCACAGACACAGTGAGGAAAACACACAGACATTAGGATGCATCACAGACACAGTGAGGAAAACACACAGACATTAGGATGCATCACAGACACAGTACACAACACAGTGAGGAAAACACACAGACATTAGGATGCATCACAGACACAGTGAGGAAAACACACAGACATTAGGATGCATCACAGACACAGTGAGGAAAACACACAGACATTAGGATGCATCACAGACACAGTACACAACACAGTGAGGAAAACACACAGAGATTAGGATGCATCACAGACACAGTACACAACACAGTGAGGAAAACACACAGAGATTAGGATGCATCACAGACACAGTACACAACACAGTGAGGAAAACACACAGACATTAGGATGCATCACAGACACAGTGAGGAAAACACACAGAGATTAGGATGCATCACAGACACAGTACACAACACAGTGAGGAAAACACACAGACATTAGGATGCATCACAGACACAGTGAGGAAAACACCCAGAGATTAGGATGCATCACAGACACAGTACACAACACAGTGAGGAAAACACACAGAGATTAGGATGCATCACAGACACAGTACACAACACAGTGAGGAAAACACACAGACATTAGGATGCATCACAGACACAGTACACAACACAGTGAAGAAAACACACAGACATTAGGATGCATCACAGACACAGTACACAACACAGTGAGGAAAACACAGACATGTTCCAGACGTAAAGGTTAAAGCAAGTCACAGATCACTGAGTAAAGCTTACAAATGTGAACATGGAAGAGGCTCTGTTGTTATGTGTGTGTGCATATACACACCCACTCACTCACACACACCCGCTGAACCAACACAGTTTGTGGTGTTTGTTACACCAATATACACAAGTAAATAATATAATACTAATAAGTGTAATAAGTGACGCAGTCCGTGTCGGGTGCTGGGGGTAGTTAGCCCAGGGAGGCATTGTAGAGTCTGATGGCATACAAATCTGCTCAAAATTGCAGCTACAGTATATTTATGACTGTAGTAACTGTATAGTGTATAACTATATAGTTAGTAAGGACCAGCCTGAGTTTAACTTGGTTATCTGTAGCATTTTTCAAAACAGGGAAAACACTGGATAGACAATAGCAAATAAACAACATTAAAAACATACTTGAACTGGGGGGGAGGTTAAAGAATAATAAAACATGAAAAAGCAAATGGGAATAAAAGTTTGAATGTGGAATCTAATTATATAAAAGGCAAAATTACATTGTCCCACCATAACCTCTTCAGACAGGATGTTCTCAGACCACAGAGGCTTCATTGTCTTTGGTGTTCAGACCTGCTGATGACCTCACCTGACCTCATGATGATGACCTCACCTGACCTCATGATGATGACCTCACCTGACCTCATGATGATGACCTCACCTGACCTCATGATGATGACCTCACCTGACCTCATGATGATGACCTCACCTGACCTCATGATGATGACCTCACCTGACCTCATGATGACCTCACCTGACCTCATCATCTCTCTGCTCCTCTCATCTGTCTGTTAATACAGCTCCCAGGGGACACTGCTACTCTACAGTATGTGTCTCTCTCTCCCTCCCTCTCTCTCTCCCCCCCTCCCCTCTCTCTCTCTCTCTCTCTTTCTCTACTCGACCGCCCTCCTGTATTCTCCTCCTCCTCCCACTCACTCTGTTCCTGGAACTGGTGATTTAATGAAGAGCTGTGGTCACCGCGACTCCCCTCTCCCATCTCCAGTATCCCATTGTGTGTGTGTGTGTGTGTGTGTGTGTGTGTGTGTGTGTGTGTGTATTCTTTTTTCTATCCATGTCTGAGTTTTGATTGTGCAAGACCCAAAACTTTTAGCTTCACAGCAAAGTTGTGCTGCCGTCCTCTGATGTGCAGGCGTGGGCTTTGACTGTGAAGCCCAGAGGGCTGCCAGGGAAACACACTGTGCTCAGGCTCATTAGAAGATACAGGACATCTCCAAACTTCATTGCTCTTTTCCCTCAGAGTAAAAGAGTTAAGATATCAATTATTTTTTAGAACTTTTCCCCAAGAAGCACTGCTTCACCTCAAGACACAAATACTTCTTTCTGCCTGCTCAACAATCTTATCTCCTGCTGGACAAAGCTAATAAGCTCAGACTATCTCTGTAACAGTGTTATCTGCCCTCCTCTGTACAGCCTTTGATTCAGCTGTAATCTACAGGGGATTTGGCTATGCTGCTGCTAAGCTAATGCCCTGTAATTGGCCTTCTAATACTGCAGGCTAACGAGACTAGAGAGGTGGCTGCTGTGTTTACCTGCAGCACCAGGCAATTAGTCGCCTACAAATAATGCTAAGCACAGGCTGGCAGGTGGAACTTATGAGGAGGCTGTGAAAGGATTACTTCTCACTTCACATGGCTGGCTGTTGTAATAACACTTATTTCATTTACCTGTTTTTTTAAAGGCATTTTATTTCTAGAAATAAAACAAATATTCCTACTGTAATTGTTGCTGTTTAGGTTTGACTTTGCTGTGCTTAGAAAAATGTCAAACACACTAAGACCCCCCCCCCTCTCTTTTTCATTCATATCACTGACTGAACCACCTGCTACTAGTCTGTGTGTGTGTGTATATATATATATGTGTAACAAAGCCTAGAAAACATGGCATATTTAATCATATGGAAAAGCAAGATCAGATCTACAAAATAATTAATCATGGGTTTCAATTAAAGACATTTTGTTTTTGTTTTTTTAACATTTGCGATTTGAGACCCTGTCCAATGTCTCCGTACCGACAGTATTTGTTTAATGAAAAACTATAGTAGATTTAGACAGCACTGTGTTTGCTACAACAAAACACCAATAACAGACTAGATGTCAGTCACTCAGAGCACACTATGCAATTGTCAACATGCCAGTTCCATATGTTAGATTTTCACCAAAATACCAACTGATTCTAGCCACACGATGAACACAACACTTCAGTACATGGCCAATCAGCACTATGTTTGTTCAATGGCTATTAGTGTTGCCCTTCTACCACTGGACCAAGTTTAGGAAAAGATTGACATCTGAAACATACAAACGAACACAAACATGTGCATAGGCTGATGCATGTATTTGATCTAGTGTCCGCAAATCGTTTTATTTCCAGCTGTGGATCCTAACAAGATACTGGAAATCGGTGGCCTTGGCACAGCCTGTCAGTCTTTCTTGGACAACCCACAGAGGGCAAACCTTAAGGGGTTCCTGGGCAAACCTTAAGGGGTTCCTTCCTGGGCAAACCTTAAGGGGTTCCTTCCTGGGCAAACCTTAAGGGGTTCCTGGGCAAACCTTAAGGGGTTCCTTCCTGGGCAAACCTTAAGGGGTTGCTGGGCAAACCTCCTGGGCAAACCTTAAGGGGTTCCTGAGCAAACCTTAAGGGGTTCCTGGGGCCGGCCACACTCAGTGGGCGTAGGTCACCTGAAAGGCGGGTGCTGATTAAAGAAACACAGTGAGCTGTCAGTCATGTCAGCCAGCAGCACCCACCTCCCTACAGAGCCAGTTACTCGTCCTAATTGAGCTGTTTTAACGGTGCCTACAATTGATCAGCTGGGATCCCTCTGAGGGAGGTTGGAGCAGGGAGGCGGGCTCAGGGGAGGTTGGAGCAGGGAGGCGGGTTCAGGGGAGGTCTGGCTGTGGTCCAGAGCAGAGAGGAGGAGACCAGGCTGCAGAGTTGTGAGTCTATCAGCCAAATGCTAAAAGCAAAGAGTACAGGACAACGTCAAACGTGCTACCTCTCATGAGACTCACCAATGGGGCGCACACACGCACACACACACACAGACACACACACACACACACACACACACACACACACACACACACACACACACACACACACACACACACACACACACACACACACACACACACACACACACACAACAACACACACACACACACACACACACACACACACACACACACACACACACACACACACACACACACACAGAGTGCTGGTCAGACAGAAAGCCAGGGACCAAGAACATGTCATAATCACACAAGAGGGAAAACCATTATGCATGACATTATCTAATTTGAAAGCCTTATTAATACACCTTAGTAAGTACAAATGTATATAATAATAACTGTGAGAGGATTTAGAAAGAATGACAGATTCCTTACAGTTCGAGTTGGAAAATAAGGCAAACTAAATGAGGCAAATACCAAGAATTGTGTAGGTTCACCAAAAGATGTCTGGACCGACAGTAATGGTTTTATTGTTGTATCAGGGCTCGACGTTAACTTTTAAAAGTGGTTGCCGGAGGGGCAACCTGGCAAGAGCTTTTGGTTGCCCGAATAAAAATATGGTTGCCCAATTTTAGTCGCTTTATATTTTGAGTAATTAAGATACTATGCAGTCATAAGCCGGCTTAATAATGACGATGTGACAGAAAAGTAAGTATAATAATCTATAGTATAGTATAATAGGCCTATTCAGTGTGCGCACCGGGTGTAGTAGTAGTAATAATGATAATAATAATAATAATAAATTTGTGTCATTTCGTTTTCTAAACAAATCTTATTTTTTGTTTTTATAATGCATTTGCACTAAAATGATTTAACTAATATTTGTGAACTTTCATTTTCATATATTTTTCAACAGTTATTGTTCATATTGTGCTTAATTTATTAATTAAAAGCGTTATTGATAATTAAGTAGCCTACCCTCCTCCAGGCCCGGCTCCAGACCCAAGTTACAGAGGGGGCCTGCCCCTAGCTTGGGGGGGCCAAGCTACCCAAGGGGCATCCGGGGGGATTCTCCCCCGGAAGAAGATTTTGTACATTTTAAAGTAAAATTCGTCAACCTGGTGCATTTGAGAGCAAAATGAAGAGGCTAAATCTGTGAAGAACTACACACATCTCTAATGTGTTGTGACTTTACAAATAATTAGGCCTAAACAATCAATATTAAGTGTATTTACACATTGTGCACAAATTGCATTCATTGTGACAAATTTACAATAGTTAATATCCAGCCAGAATCATTGCAAATGGATGTTCAAAGTAACAGTTAGCAATAGCATTGAGTTAATCAATGCCTAATGACAGCCAGATTCCATGTTAAACTTTAAAACAGAAAAACGGAAAAACGTTTTTAGCAAAAAAAAAAAAAAAAAAAATTGAATGGGGGGGCCAGTTTGTTAAATGGGGGGGCCCGGCCCGGTCAGGCCCGGCCCGGCCCGCCCCTAACGCCGGGCCTGCCCTCCTCATGTTCATTCAGGGATACTATGATGACAGTGGTTTGGGGCCCCCACTCTGATGTTGCATAGGACCCCAAAAGGCCCAGAAGCGGCCCTGCAATCCCTCTCTCTCTCACCCCGTATGAGAGGCTGACAGGCCAGGGATGCAAATCATTTCTCAGCACATATACGCGGTGGTAAAACGTTTTTGAAGGATGTCCTGATCGAGGTGTATGTTGTAGGCTTGTTGTAGGCTACATGCTTTGCAGTATAGCGTTATGCTGGAATTATGCTTGAAGTTTGGGCTGTCGCACGGAAATGAGAGACACTGAATCTTGACGAGGAAACGTGTGGAGCGTTTATACACTGTGTGTGGGTTTCTGCTCGCGGAAGTGAGCTGGAGTCTTGAAAACTCCACTTTGTCCGCCCAGCCGCGTCCACGTAGTTACACAATTCGGGGTGTGCACAGCCAGGCGAAAACCGTCTGCACAGCAGCCTTGTGGAGGGGCGCGTCTGCTGATTTAACTCACTTTTCCGTGTGGACACTCGCCGATGCGGGAAGCATATGAGACCTAAGCGCTTGTTGTAGGCTACATGCTTTGCAGTATAGCATTCGTTTTCCGTCCCGTTCAAAGACGCACGGGTATTTCACCTCAATGACAATTTCCTCGTCCTTTGTTTCTGTGCGGGGCTGCGGGCGGACGAGGTTCTTCTTGCGTCTTGCAGCCGCTGTGATTGTGTGCGAGCAGCCCCACCTGTCCCAGTCAGTACTCGTTAAACATACCGCACGTGCAGCATGCATCACGTAGGTTCCGACTGGTAATTAGTAACATCGTTTCGATTGTAACAGCAATAAAATGTCACATATATGTCACTCACAACAAGTATTAAAACATTTATTTGGTGTATATTTTGCTGTTTGCTGCTGTACATATTTTGTTGCATGTTAAATCGTGGTTGCCCCTGGGGCAACCAAAGACCGAGAAATGGTTGCCCCATGTTTTTTTTGGTTGCCCGGGGCAACCGGGCAGCCGTTAATGTCGAGCCCTGTGTATGTTGTGTTACATTACTTTTTGGGTTGGATTCTTACTGAACAAGAACACATTTTGTTCTTGGCCACAATCACGGCCAACCCATGTGGGGGCCCATAGTGAGATTTGACTTGGAGGCCCACCATCAGATCTGCAGCATGATTGTAATTTGCCAAGCTACAGTATTCCACAAAGTCAGATTTTTTTTACTACTCTCATTATGGTCATGAGAATTAATAACACACCCTTCTGAAAATGTGCACTGAAAATGTAATTATGTACAGAATATAACCAATAAACCATAATTATGTACAGAATATAACCAATAATCTAATTATGTACAGGATATAACCAATCAACCATCAGCTATTGTTAATAAGCCACTGGCCTATTAATAAACAAACGTGATTAATAAGGCTTGAATTAGATTTTTAATTTAACATTAATTTATTGGATTAGACTGTTCCACATGCGGCAGTTTTACTCAGAAAAAGAAATATTCATGACTCCACATCTTCATGACTTTTTTCTTTCTTAACTCATTGAGTGCCAGCCACTTTTGGAGAACGGACGCTCCCAGTGCCAGAGTTTTCAGAGCGTTTTCAGTGATTTCTCGAGGCCCACAGAATATTGTGTGATATTACTATGTAAACACCGAACATGCACAAAGAACAAGGAGACTCTATTGTATCATCAGCAAAAAAAAGTTTATTGATACCATTTTCCGTTCTTTAGTTATGAGCCGGAGAAGATAGGTTGTTTTCAGCGTTTTCAGGCATTTCAAATTATAAGCTGAGATATTCAGCCTTTTGTGAAATGCAGCATTTCAAGCACATTCACTGACTCTAGATACGGTAATATTTTCTGATGTAGTGATGTGGTGTAGTTGTGTCCTGCCCTGCGTGCCCCACCCCCCCTCCCCCCCCTCAGCTGAAAACTCCTCCCCACACTAGTAACACACAGCCTCGCACCAAGCGTCTCTAGGAAGCCTGGGAAGCGCCGCCTCCCAGGCAGCGCAACATGGAGAAGCCACACGCGGACTGCAGTGAAAGGTTTGGCTTTTCAGTGTCGCGCTGCTGCTTTTCTAGCGGCTAATCATGTGGAGAAACTATGCTGACAGACAGACAGAGGCAGAAGGACTCAGTTGTGTGCGCGGATTGACTGTGTTCGCACGCACCGTCAGTTGCAGCCAGAACAATCTACATGGCTCTGGATTGCAGCATGAGCGGGTTCTCTTTCATCAAGGCTAATTCAGGCTGTGTATTCCTGACATTTCTGTAATCTGGAGAGCACTGTCGCCACCTAAGGGTTCTGTAAAATAGGTTATAGACCTCCAATAGCTACTATAGTTGTACAGGAGCTGCGGAAGGCTTTGATCGACGTCCCACCGTCAAAAAACGCATTGGACGTCGAAGGACGTCCGTGGCACTCTACGTCACTATTTAATTGGACGTCGAAGGACGTCCATGGCATTCAATGAGTTAATAATAATTTCCTGAGAATTGTGAGAAGTGGCAGGGTTCTGACCCGTCAGTGAGAACGGCCCTGTTGTAACTGGGAAGTGTCTTGGGTTCAATCTCCCATGACCCCAAGTATCCGCTCTGCAGAATACCCCCCCCCCCCCCAATAAATACAAATAAAAAACATGCATTTTGAGGTAAGAGTGGCCCTGACTTATTCCAACAGACACCACATGGTTGTTCCACGCTCAGATCTCAGAGGACTGTTATCCTGCAGCCCTGCTGTATCTCTTTACCTCTTGTCTGCTCTACTGCCATGTTTATTAAATCCATCATTTAAATACTCAATGGATTGGACAGCCTGCTATTTTAGAGATTATGGGGAGGTGGAGGAGGTCTCTCTCCTCCTGTGTGTGTGTGTGTGTGTGTGTGTGTGTGAGAGAGAGAGAGAGATTGAGGAGTGCCTCTCCTGGGTAACTCTGAATAGAAATATCTCCCTGTGAAGTAATGATCTCAGATCAGGCCTGGACATTAGACAACACAGCAGACACATTTGTTTCATGTATTTATTTATCGTTGTCCGCTCAGGACACATTAAGTGGAAATCAATGGCAGCTCATAATTTCCAGCCGCAGGAAAAGAACCTTTTGGATCAATGTTTTTGTCGCCACGGAGACGGACCGCAGCCGACCGCTGCTTCAGTCTTTGTGTGTCCTCTGTCTTCTGCTCTCTATTCACATCACAGCACAGCTTCCATTCACAGTCATTCTTCACACTTGGCAACATCCATTCCAGTTTATTATGTATGCATAACAGATAAACAGGCGTGGCGGCTACATGACTGCGTGAACTGAAAGACAAATTGACATTTTCCTAAACTTTCTTAGCACGATGCACAGCTGTTGTGCTGAAAGATGAAGGTTTTTGTTTGCTTCTACTCAAACAAACACAGTGCTGTTGCTCCCAGTATTTATTCTTTGCATTTGGAACTAATCACTTGAGGTATTGGCAGGTCTAATATTAAACTCCCTCCGCCCACATCACCAGATTGACAGTGTTTGTGTTGTTTGTGCAGTTCCTCCCTCTCAGTTCCCACACAGCTGTATTGTGTTCAGCTGGCCCAGGTGCTGCTTCACCTTCAAATGCAGCTGGATTCATGAGATCATGATAGTTTGACAAATCCATCTTGCCACCCTCCAAGCCATTGGTTCAACTCCTTCTCAGCTGGACCAATCGGCATCCAGCGGCAGCTATGGGCGGGATTTAGGTGCGACGACCGCAAGAAGCGAGCCTGTGATAGACGGTGATAGACAGATGATTCATCCAATCACCTGCCAGGTGTTTTTCTAACCAAGCAGACAGAGCCATGGCTGTGGGCTGGGTGAGGGCCTCACCAGCTCTTACCCCACACTGCAGGTGGAAATGTTCCTCCTTTGTCACACAGGGGGAACACATCAAGCTGATGGTTATCTGCTGTGGTGCTGCTGAAGAAGGCACAACCCCATGAAGATCTGTGATCGCTGCTTATTTACACAGGAGGCCAGTTTATCATATTTCATAAGGAGGGCATCCCTGATACTTCAGGAACAAAATATTGGCACAAGACTAACTGTCTAGGGTAGACTGGTGTCCTCTAGAGAGAGAGTGGCGTCAGTGGAGGACCAAAATGCGAGACTCATTAGCCAATGAACAGCCAGGAATGGGTCTCGCGCTACTTTTGCATGCTAAAATAAAGCTGATAATGTACAATTTGATTCAAGGGGGGAAAAAAACGTTCAGAGTACAACACAAACTGTCCATTTTGCTGCAACTCGACAGTGCTGCTTAATCCAGGACCTTACTTCCTGGAACTCTTGAGAGTAAAAAACTGGTCCATTGGAGTGAATGGAGATGTCGGGACTCTTCTATCTATATGGCTCTGGTCTTACCTATAAAGTAGTCGTGTCTGTCAGAAAGCCACTAAACAGCCCCCTTCTCTTTGCTGTTTCATTGAAGCTGGCAAACAAACAAAAAAAACAGCTGGAAACAAGAGTATGTTGCCGTTTTCCCATCTTCATCCCCAATATCAGTCCATCTCCTGCTACTCATATATATATATATATATATATATATATATATATATATATATATATATATATATATATATATATGTTGTTTTGTTTTTTGTTGATGCAGTAGTTTGTGTGGAGTCAGCATTTTCATCCACTGCTGTCCAACATGTTCTCTGTTGCTTCAGGCTACTGTTTTCAGATCAAAACCGTTTCATTTTTTCTCACCCAGAATGCACTGGAAAGTACCCAGAATGCACTGCAAAGTTTCATTCTCCACTTGGCTTTCACTTTTAATTTCACAGGAATTTTGTGACATTTCGGGGGCATTGTTTGCCTCTGTTCACAAATACTTGGTTACTGGCTGATGATGAAATAAATCACTGATGATGTCATTAGTGATGTCACTCGAGCAATTGCGATGTCATCAGTGATGTAACTCGTGCATAGTGATGTCATCAGTGAGTGATGCCATCAGTGATGTCACTCGAGCAATTGTGATGTCATAATGCCATGATGTCATAATGTTCTGATGTCATAATGGCCACCTCACATTCAGTCTTCTCTTTGAGACACAAAGTATAAGTCGTGTGTGTGATATAGTGACAGATCTGAAGGAATGGCTTTTCGAGTAGGGCAGCACAGGTGGCTCTGCAATGCCGCCTGGGCAGGAAACCTGGACAAACTGAGGAGCCTGCTGCAGGAAGAGTGCTTCAGAATGCAGATCAATGAAATGCAGATCAGTGATTATGCGTATGTGATTGAGGGTGGGAGGTGTACCCCTCTGGAGTACGCAGCCATGCGGGGTCATGCTGCCTGTGTGGACTACCTGATCACCCAGGGAGCACAGGCAGACCTAGCTGATGAGCAAGACTGGACGCCTCTCTACTGTGCCATGTATTACGGTCACGTGGACTGTGTCCGGATCCTTTTGGAAGCCGGGGCCGACCCCAACAGAAGCATACTCTTCTCATACACCACCCCGGTCTGCTGGGCTGCCAGGAATGGAAGACTGGAGATACTGCAGGAACTCATCAGGTTCCATACTGTTCCTGTTGACATAGACAGCGATCACACCTTCTACATGTACATGTCTCCTCTCCTCCGCATCAGTGCTCTACGCAACCACCTGGACTGCTTCCGCCTGCTGCTCCAGGCCGCTGGCGTTCTGACCCGTGACGCGGCTTCTCACCTGCTGCATCTAGTGCTGCATCACAGGTGTCAGGCGGCCTTCGTCCAGCTGCTCCTGGACCACGGCGCTGACCCGGCCCTGGTTAGGAAGCAAGCACAGCTGGAGGAGAGGGCGGATCCCGAGGCTCTCAGGGTCTTTCTGGAGGCCAAGAGCAGTCTGGCCCACGTGTGTCGGATCCAGATCCGCCAAGCGCTGGGCACACATCGCCTGAACCAAGTCCACTCCCTACCACTAACACAAGTGATGAAGGACTTCGTGCTCCACCAAAACTGATTTGAAGAGCCTGTCATTTCTTACTTTTACTTGAGTAAACAAGTTGAATCAGTACTCCTACTTTTATCAGTTTCTTTTTTTAGACAATTAACTGTACTTCTACTTATGTAAAGAATGTGTGTACTTTCCAACATCTCTGATAATACATTAGATTGAGGCATGGAGGCATTGAGGCAATACTACATACAGTAGCTACAAATCAAGATATGTTTTCACTACTGTGTTCATTTACCACACCTTTTACCACATTGAGCAGTCAGTGGCAACTGTCTGGTCTTACCCAGAGCCGTATAATAGAAGAGTTCCGACATCTCCATTCACTCCAATGGACCAGTTTTTTACTCTCAAGAGTTCCAGGAAGTAAGGTCCTGGATTAAGCAGCACTGTCGAGTTGCAGCAAAATAGACAGTTTGTGTTGTACTCTGAATGTTTTTCCCCCCTTGAATCAAATTGTACATTATCAGCTTTATTTTAACATCCAAAAGTAGCGCGAGACCCATTCCTGGCTGTTCATTGGCTAATGAGTCTTGCATTTTGGTCCTCCGCTGACGCCACTCTCTCTCTAGAGGACACTAGTCTACTTACTATACGGCTCTGGGGTAGACTAGACTAGCAGCGTAAAGGGAATAGCATGACACTGCTTAAAAGCTGACAGATAGAGACTGTCTGCTGTGAGTGAGACTGTCATGAGCATGTTAGTAGTCAGAGTGGATGATGCCTGCAGCCTCTAAGCTTGAAGGCCCTGAGTGTCAAACTAGTCTATTGCTTTTCACATCACTGCCTGTCAACAGTTTGTCTCTTTTTTCTTCTCCCTAATTGTACTTGGCCACAATACGAGGGATCAGCCGAGCAGCATTTTGGTAAACAAACCGCGTCACTGGGTGGCAACGGCAATGGAACCCTATGGAGCCCAAGTGGCGCGAGACTTGTGTGTCTGACTCTAGCCGGTTAACTGTTTAGTGTTTACATTTTAAAAACTGCGACAGTTCACACAACTTTCACACGACATGCTTTATATTATACATCAAACTCTTGAGCTACTTCTGCTCTCACTCAGAATGTCATGTGTAGTTTTTGAGATATTAGCGTTTGTTTGGCACAACTCATACTATTAACTGCCGCGGGGTTCTGCATTTCTGGGTGGCAAGTGACGTCACGCTGATGATTCGTCCTATTCCCCCTGCTGTGCCAGTTGTTGCTCCACCCCCTCTGCCGATGCTTGGGAGAGCATTAGACTAGCACATGCTTCCTCCGATACATGCGCCGTCGCCAGCAGCTTCTTTCCTTCTCTTGACAGCATGGAGGTTTAGCAGCAGGACGTAGCGCGTGGGAGGATCACGCTACGCGGTGGTGGACGAGTGCTTCTGCCTCTCCTCTAACCCAGGCGCCCCAATCTGTCTCTGCTGTTGACTGAGTGAAGATTAGCAGCAAAGTGACCATCTAAATGAGCTCTAATAGCCGAATAATCCCTCTTGACTCATATTAGAGAAATACAGTAAATAGAAAACACACTCACTTGTGTTCACTCACTATGAACACAATAGTTCAATGCTCAAACACAAACACGCACACACAGAGCACGCTTTAATTGATTTTGCAGAGTGATTTGCTTTGTTGCATGCTTGTTTAAGGGACGTGTGTGTGTGTGTGTGTGTGTGTGTGTGTGTGTGTGTGTGTGTGCACGCTGTAACCATAATTGAATGTTGAGTCATGCTCCAGTTCGTGTGTGTCAATGATAATTATGTCAAATGCAAACAGTTTGTGTGCATTTAGATAATTGTATAATGCTCATAATAATAATGTGTGATTGGTTGTATAAATGTGAGATGGAACACAGCGATTATTAGACTGTGACTGTGAGCACATCATAGTGTCACACACTAACACACACACACACACACACACACACACACACACACACACACACACACACACACACACTAACACTGGAGGCTTCAGTCAATAGCATGTTGAGGGCGATTATGTTGATCTCATCGGAGGAGGAGGAGGGGCTAATCTCTCATACCAGGAAGCTTTTGACTCAAAGATTAGCGCAGCAGCACAGCAGCAGCTCACAAACCCTAAATAGTGTAGTGGAATATGGCTGCAGAGATAGGCTGAGAATATTTTAACTACAGATAGACAAAACTTAATTTGTCCCATAAGAGTAAACAACACTCCACTTCCTATTGCTCAACTCCATAATCAATAAAATATTCAAGAGTTCTCTGTGTTCTTTAGTGGATAGGGGAGGGTGGAGTGTACCAATTGGGCTATTCTGTGAGTTTCACAATCACCTGTCCTTGACTGTCTGCTAAAGACAGAAACCATCACAGCCATGTGTGCAGTTAAGTTAAGAATCCCAGCACAGACATGTGTGCAGTTAAGTTAAGTTAAGAAACCCAGCACAGACATGTGTGCAGTTAAGTTAAGAAACCCAGCACAGACATGTGTGCAGTTAAGTTAAGAAACCCAGCACAGACATGTGTGCAGTTAAGTTAAGTTAAGAAACCCAGCACAGACATGTGTGCAGTTAAGTTAAGTTAAGTTAAGAAACCCAGCACAGACATGTGTGCAGTTAAGTTAAGTTAAGAACCCCGGCACAGACATGTGTGCAGTTAAGTTAAGTTAACACATTCACTGCCAGCCGTTTTTCTTTTTACTGTAGGTAGCTTCTGCCAGAGGGTTTTTTTGAGGATTCTGGCTCATCTTTCAAGAGCCGAGGATTCTTTTCTGCTAAGATTTTGTGAACACAAAATATCTCAAAAGAACTAATAGAATGTGTGCTTTCTCTGTCTAAAAGAGTTAGTTTGTAGAGTTAGTAGTTATGTAGATATTAGCCGTTGAGTACAGCATGGTTTCAGCATCTGAGACTGAAAGCTGAGATAATCGCAGTTTTGTGAAATTCAATCAAACAGGCAGAACAGTCACTTTAACCATTTATTTTTGGCATCAGTGAGACATCAGACATCTAAACAATATAGTTCTGAACCCCCTCTCCTTTAAACTCCTCCCTCCGTGGGCGTGTCTCTGGTGGCTTTCAGCAGCGTTTGTCACAAGCGAGTTTCTTCTGCTGCTGCTGCTGCTGCTGCTGCGAGTTTGAGCAGCCTCCCTCCCTGGCGGCCCCCTCGTCGGCGAGTCTGGATGGGGCTGCTCGTTTCTTGGGTTTTCGGTTGAGAGCTTTGATGAAGCTTTGTGCGATTCTAGGCTTTATGCTGCGTGTTTCAAAGTGTGTTTTGCACCCAGTCTATTTTTGGAACCCCCCACCGTTGTGCGCCCGTGTGCACCAGCGCGAAAGCGTTTTCGCCTACAGTATGAGAATGAGGCTCGTTCGTTTTCGGTTGTGAGCTCAGCTGGAATGAAGCTGCTTGCGATTCCTTTCTGCTGGTGTTTCAAAGGTGTTTCAAAGTGTGTTGCACCCATAATCTATTATGCAAATTTGCAATCCCCCACCGCCAGCTCCCAAGCGCGAAAGCGAAAGCGTTTTCGCCAATCCATTTTCATGAGAATGGCTTCCTCACACTGCTTTTTGCTTGGCTTCCTCTAGTCTGGAGAGCACTGTCGCCACTTAGTGGGTCGGTGGAATGGGTTGTACACGTTCGGTGGCTCCAATATTTATATAAGAGATGTAAAAGGGTTAGATCAACGTCCCACCGTTTTTTTGACGTATCAACTCGTCAATGGCAGTGAACGTGTTAAGAAACCCAGCACAGACATGTGTGCAGTTAAGTTAAGTTAAGAAACCCAGCACAGACACGTGTGCAGTTAAGTTAAGTTAAGAAACCCAGCACAGACGTGTGTGCAGTTAAGTTAAGTTAAGAAACCCAGCACAGACATGTGTGCAGTTAAGTTAAGTTAAGAAACCCAGCACAGAGATGTGTGCATGCAACTTGCATGACGTGTTCAGTACTTGTTCCACCCTAGAAACAGATG
Organism: Poromitra crassiceps; assembly: GCF_964638095.1. Classification (NCBI taxonomy): domain Eukaryota; kingdom Metazoa; phylum Chordata; class Actinopteri; order Beryciformes; family Melamphaidae; genus Poromitra; species Poromitra crassiceps. Next base: position 28,466,332 of record NC_139629.1, read on the forward strand.
CACACTAAATAATTGCATACTTTAGCCTATTTCTTCCAATGCAACATTACATTTAATCAAGTGAATGTAGAAGCAGGTCAGAGAAGCAGACACACAGACTGATGGGAGGACAGACTCCATTTGGGAGTGGGGGGCTAGGGGGAGAGGAGCACTATACTATACTACTGCATTATTATTATTATTGTACTTTTCTAAAGACACTTTGACCTAAGTGTGGAGTGGAGGCTGTTTGCATGTGTTTTGGGTGGGCTATAGAGAGGCAAAGTGACCGCCTACTTCCTGCTTCAGCACTGTACCAGAGACATTTTGTAAAATGCGTATAAAAATAGTTTTACTGGCGAATACTACCAGCCTCAGATCCACTGTGTCAGAGAGAATACAGTGCTACCAGCCTCAGGCACACACACACCTGCAAGGCTCTCTCACAACAAATAGCCCATGGTCACTTGATTCATCTTTGTAGTCACATGCAGCTGTGGTCTAAAGTCTTTTCAAATCTCTTCATTTAGAATTCCCTTTCTCAAGAATGTATTATGCTAAATAAATAACGGGTGCACCTGACGGACACTGTCAGCTTAAGCTGTTTAGTTAAGACCACTAGTCAGCTGCACTGTCAGATGATCGTGTTCCTCAGGTGTTATCACAGTGCAGTAACTGGATGTGATTACAAGCAGCTGCTTGGATCACTATCTTCTCAAATCATGACTCTATTAATTAGCAGAAGCTATGTGAATGTGTGATGAAGCTCTCTTTGAACTGTGCTGATTGAATGCAGTGGTAATGGAGTGGCTGTTTGGACTCGCACCGTCATGTTGGCCTAGATCAAGTCAAATGAGGCCAGGCTGTCAGAACCTGTTTGGGTTTGCTGAGGAGAGAGGAGGGAGGAGATAGAAAGTCAACGATGGAGCATAAAACAGACAAACTACTGTGCGTGTGCTGAATGTTAGCTGAGAAGCCGGAGAGATGAAAGGAAGACGAGAGGATGCAGATGAAGGCATTTCAGATCATGAGAAGACAGGATGAAGCAGCTAAGAGAGAAGGACTGACAGACACAGAAGAGCAGATTCTAGTGGAATAAACAAACAAAATAAGACACAGTATAAACTTGCACTCTCTTGTAGAAGCTCCTCCTGAGACACTGGCCTCTTAACATGTAAACATCTGCTATTTTAGTAGCCTGTCATGCTCGTCATGTCAGTATTTACATATTTGGCTGTCTCTGCTGTGAAATAGTAAGACATAATGTAAACTCTGTGTGTGGTGCACGCAAGCAACTGCTAGTACGACATATTTGAATGAAAACTCATTAAATGTGATTCTCAGTCTTAAAAGTGTGTATTTATAAGTCACATCGAAATGTATGGAAATGATCCAAAAAGTTCTACTGTGTTCTGACTCCTATTTCTAAGTGTGTGTCTTTCTCAGAGTCACTCTAAACCCAATTTATGCTTCGTCTGCCGACACTTTTGAAACGGTCACTGACCGAAATGAGGACTTGAGTCGACACTTTCAAGTGTCGGCGAGCAGTGTCTGTTACCTGGTGAAATGTCTAGTGTCGCTGACTACGTCACAGTGTCGCGCAAGTGTGATTGGCTGTATAGACGGCACGCGCGCTTGACTTCCTTGTTTTGGTTTTTGCTTGATTGAAATGAATGAACGTGTCCCCACTATTTTTATCAGCCTGTCCTTGATATAGGACTTCGTGAAAATCACAAAGAACACCTTGGCCATCCTAGCTGTTGTTTGTGGTTCAGTGAAGGTGTGCTAGATGGCATCCTAGCTGTTGTTAGTGGTTCAGTACAGGTGTGAAGGTGTGCTAGCTGGTATGCTAGCTGTTGATAGTGATTCAGTACAGGTGTGAAGGTGTGCTAGCTGGTATGCTAGCTGTTGTTAGTGGTTCAGTACAGGTGTGAAGGTGTGCTAGCTGGTATGCTAGCTGTTGATAGTGATTCAGTACAGGTGTGAAGGTGTGCTAGCTGGCATCCTAGCTGTTGTTAGTGGTTCAGTACAGGTGTGAAGGTGTGCTAGCTGGTATGCTAGCTGTTGTTAGTGGTTCAGTACAGGTGTGAAGGTGTGCTAGCTGCTGTTAGTGGTTCAGTACAGGTGTGAAGGTGTGCTAGCTGGCAGGCTAGCTGTTGTTAGTGGTTCAGTACAGGTGTGAAGGTGTGCTAGCTGGTATGCTAGCTGTTGTTAGTGGTTCAGTACAGGTGTGAAGGTGTGCTAGCTGGTATGCTAGCTGCTGTTAGTGGTTCAGTACAGGTGTGAAGGTGTGCTAGCTGGCATCCTAGCTGTTGTTAGTGGTTCAGTACAGGTGTGAAGGTGTGCTGGATGGCATCCTAGCTGTTGTTAGTGGTTCAGTACAGGTGTGAAGGTGTGCTAGCTGGTATGCTAGCTGTTGTTAGTGGTTCAGTACAGGTGTGAAGGTGTGCTAGCTGCTGTTAGTGGTTCAGTACAGGTGTGAAGGTGTGCTAGCTGGCATGCTAGCTGTTGTTAGTGGTTCAGTACAGGTGTGAAGGTGTGCTAGCTGGTATGCTAGCTGTTGTTAGTGGTTCAGTACAGGTGTGAAGGTGTGCTAGCTGGTATGCTAGCTGCTGTTAGTGGTTCAGTACAGGTGTGAAGGTGTGCTAGCTGGCATGCTAGCTGTTGTTAGTGGTTCAGTACAGGTGTGAAGGTGTGCTAGCTGGTATGCTAGCTGCTGTTAGTGGTTCAGTACAGGTGTGAAGGTGTGCTAGCTGGCATCCTAGCTGTTGTTAGTGGTTCAGTACTGGTGCTAATGGGGTGGCTAGCATCCTATCTGTTGTTAGTGGTTCAGTACTGGTGCTAATGGGGTGGCTAGCATGCTGTGACTGTCTCTGTAGGCCTCGTCACGTAAGAGCTTTTATACATAACTCTTTCTTCTCTCTCTCCCTCCCTCTCTCTCTCTTTCCCATTTCCCTTCTACTTTAGTGGGTCCCCTTCGCTCACCTCCTCTCTCAGCAATTTAACTTTCAGTCTCAGCCATCTGTGTCTTTGTCTCTCTCCCACTCTCTCTCTCTCGCTCTCCTCCATCAACTCATGACCGTATCGATCGCAGAGAGAGTGTGTGAGATGCAGTGAAAGCTCACTCTCGCACAGATGAATGCAAATCGATGTGATGTGTGGTGGAGGAGAGACTCATCAAAACTGGTCCGGTCATACACGTTTAAAAAGTCTATCATCTTCTGCCAATACACTCATACAAAGATTCATACCTAACACATTCAGTATACTAAAAAAGGCCCATGTCATTGAGATGTATTTGTTGGATTTAGTTCCAGACACCAGCAGCAGTGCAGTGCCACACCTGCTGTACTGGTGGGTTTGTGCCTGTGGTTTCTGTCTGGCCCAAGAGTTGAGCTGAGCCAACATGCTTTCACCGCCCACTAGAGGCAAATGTATTCCTGTCCATCATCATTAGAAAGAGTGATGTCACCTGGTCTGCTGGGCTCAGCGCTCGCGCCTGTGGGATGGGAAACGGGGGAAACTGAGAACCCTGTGGAGGGCGGCAGCCTATCAATCGGTAGTTAATTGGGACAGATGCTGTGTGAGATACCTGATTGGGTGGTAGTTAATTGGGACAGATGCTGTGTGAGATACCTGATTGGATGGTAGTTAATTGGGACAGATGCTGTGTAACACCTGATTGGATGGTCGATTATAACAAACTAAGAATAACTGCAAATGTATGCAGATCAAACTGAGTATATGAAGATAAAACACACAGAGAGATTCACTTTAATTATCTTGTTGGTTCCACTGGCTTTCCCTCAGCTTATGACAGGCTGCAATATCATTTGGATATAATAGACATGTCTGGAATTCTAGATTCTAGATTTTTGTTATTCGATAATGTTTCAAATACAGTAATTCTCAAAGTGCGGTCCGGGGACCCCCAGGGATCTTTGAGAAGGTTCCAGAGGTGCCCAGCAAAAAGGGGGATGCAAGTAACACAATGACAGAATGTATGGCTATTTTGGTCCTGGGCTTCATACACTATCTGTAATAAAACATCTAAAAGCAAAAAAAGAAAAAGAAAGATGGCATTGACGTCAGGTTGTGTGAAGGTGTGTTGTGTTCATGTCTATTGGCTAAAAGCGGCTGTGGGGGGATTTTGAAATGCAGGGTGGCAGAGGCAGAGTAGGGTGTGCTGCCCCTGTCACCCTGCAATTTGTAAATAATGTGCATAATGTGCTCGCAGCTATTGTGAATCTGTGCTTGTGTCTGTGTCTGTCTGTCTTTGGCCTTTCTCTCACCCTGTGTCTCTCTCTTCCTCCCTTCTTGTTGAAGTGTTTGATCCATCATAGATCAATGATGAAGTGGTGATTTCCTCCATACAAGCCTGAGCTCTCTCTCTCTCCTCTCCTCCATACAAGCCTGAGCTCTCTCTCTCTCCTCTCCTCCATACAAGCCTGAGCTCTCTCTCTCCTCTGCTCCATACAAGCCTGAGCTCTCTCTCTCCTCTGCTCCATACAAGCCTGAGCTCTCTCTCTCCTCTCCTCCATACAAGCCTGAGCTCTCTCTCTCTCCTCTCCTCCATACAAGCCTGAGCTCTCTCTCTCTCCTCTGCTCCATACAAGCCTGAGCTCTCTCTCTCCTCTCCTCCATACAAGCCTGAGCTCTCTCTCTCTCCTCTGCTCCATACAAGCCTGAGCTCTCTCTCTCCTCTGCTCCATACAAGCCTGAGCTCTCTCTCTCCTCTCCTCCATACAAGCCTGAGCTCTCTCTCTCCTCTGCTCCATACAAGCCTGAGCTCTCTCTCTCTCCTCTCCTCCATACAAGCCTGAGCTCTCTCTCTCCTCTCCTCCATACAAGCCTGAGCTCTCTCTCTCCTCTCCTCCATACAAGCCTGAGCTCTCTCTCTCCTCTGCTCCATACAAGCCTGAGCTCTCTCTCTCCTCTCCTCCATACAAGCCTGAGCTCTCTCTCTCTCCTCTCCTCCATACAAGCCTGAGCTCTCTCTCTCTCTCTCTCCTCTGCTCCATACAAGCCTGAGCTCTCTCTCTCCTCTCCTCCATACAAGCCTGAGCTCTCTCTCTCCTCTCCTCCATCTCTCCTCTCCTCCATCTCTCCTCTCCTCCATCTCTCCTCTCCTCCATCTCTCCTCTCCTCCATCTCTCCTCTCCTCCATCTCTCCTCTCCTCCATCTCTCCTCTCCTCCATCTCTCCTCTCCTCCATCTCTCCTCTCCTCCATCTCTCCTCTCCTCCATACAAGCCTGAGCTCTCTCTCTCCTCTCCTCCATACAAGCCTGAGCTCTCTCTCTCCTCTCCTCCATACAAGCCCAAGCTCTCTCTCTCTCTCCTCTGCTGTTTCTAAATATCAGCCTGAAGAAGATTCATTTCCATAACTCAGCCAGGCAACCCCTCACTGCCACCTCATTACCAAACGCCTTCCCCTCTCACAGCTATGTCACATAGAGCAGCTGTGTCATTTATCTGAATCTGTCTCTCCTCACCAGACCAAGGCAATATTTTCACCCAGTGTGAATGTATTGAAGAGGCTTTGATCTTTCATCCAGGCAGAGGTGACAGCATGAACACAAGAGCCCCTGTGCAGTGTGGACGGGTCCTTAATGAAGGCTAATATAGGCCAAACTGCAGCAGACACAATGTGAAAGCAGACTAATGAGTCAGCGGGTGGTTGATGCAGACATCTTTCAGCTTCATTAGGCCAGTGTGACTCTCAACCTTGTTCATATCAAGGGGCCCCTCATTCAGTCCACATTAGTGCCCCAGGCCACCATTTGCCACAGCAAAATATGAGTGAAAGATTTCCCAGAATTCCATCAATATCTGTAGTGTTCATTCTCTGTGTTCACGTCTTGTCAATGAAATCATGGCAAATTGTAACAATTCGCCAATTTGCTTGGGACCGCCTGGACCCGCCTCATGGACCCCTGGTGGTCCCCGGACCCCATGTTGAGAACCACTGCGTTAGGCTGTACCAGAGCCGTGTAGATAGAAGAGTCCATGTTGAGAACCACTGCGTTAGGCTGTACCAGAGCCGTGTAGATAGAAGAGTCCATGTTGAGAACCACTGCGTTAGGCTGTACCAGAGCCGTGTAGATAGAAGAGTCCATGTTGAGAACCACTGCGTTAGGCTGTACCAGAGCCGTGTAGATAGAAGAGTCCATGTTGAGAACCACTGCGTTAGGCTGTACCAGAGCCGTGTAGATAGAAGAGTCCCGACATCTCCATTCACTGCAATGGACCAGTTTTTTACTCTCAAGAGTTCCAGGAAGTAAGGTCCTGGATTAAGCAGCACTGTCAAGTTGCAGCAAAATAGACAGTTTGTGTTGTACTCTGAAAGGGTTTTTCCCCCCTTGAATCAAATTGTACATTATCAGCTTTATTTTAGCATGCAAAAGTAGCGCGAGACCCATTCCTGGCTGTTCATTGGCTAACGAGTCTCGCATTTTGGTCCTCCGCTGACGCCACTCTCTCTCTAGAGGACACTAGGCTGTACTACTTCCGCTTGCACCCATCAGGAGCTCATGTCAAAATATCACACAGCACGGGTTTTACAAGGGCATTAAGGGATTACTATGGGAGAACAGATTACATTTTACAACTGATTTTATTAGACTCCAAAATGTTCCCCTTTATCCTACCGCCCCTCCTCTAATCCATCCAGTTCAGATAAAACACCAGGTGCCAAAAACTCAGGAGGCCTTTTCTAACATCAGTGCAGAGCAGCCATTAGTCAATTAGAAATCTCAGAGTGTCACTGCCTATTCCCCTCTCTCTCTCTCCCTCTCTCTCTCTCTCTCTCTCTCCCTGCCTGCCTCTCTCTCTCTCTCTCTCTCTCGCTCTCTCTCTCTCTCCCTGCCTGCCTCTCTCTCTCTCTCTCTCTCTCTCTTTCCCTGCCTGCCTGCCTCTCTCTCTCTCTCTCTCTCCCTGCCTGCCTCTCTCTCTCTCTCTCTCTCTCTCTCTCTCCCTCTCCCTGCCTGCCTCTCTCTCTCTCTCTCTCTCTCTCCCTGCCTGCCTCTCTCTCTCTCTCTCTCCCTGCCTGCCTGCCTCTCTCTCTCTCTCTCTCTCTCTCTCTCTCTCTCTCCCTGCCTGCCTCTCTCTCTCTCTCTCTCTCTCTCTGTGTCACTCTGTTTCCGCTCTCTCTCTCTCTCTCTCTCTCTCTCTCTCTCTCCCTGCCTGCCTCTCTCACTCTCTCTCTCTCTCTCTGTGTCACTCTGTTTCCGCTCTCTCTCTCTCCCTGCCTGCCTCTCTCTCTCTCTCTGTGTCACTCTGTTTCCACTCTCTCTCACTCTCTCTCTCTCTCTCTCTCTCTCTGTGTCACTCTGTTTCCGCTCTCACTCTCTCTCTCTCTCCCTGCCTGCCTCTCTCACTCTCTCTCTCTCTCTCTCTCTCTCTCTCTGTGTCACGCTTGTGTTTCTGCTCTCTCTCTCTCTCTCTCTCTCTCTCCCTGCCTGCCTCTCTCACTCTCTCTCTCTCTCTCTCTCTCTCTCTGTGTCACTCTGTTTCCGCTCTCTCTCTCTCCCTGCCTGCCTCTCTCTCTCTCTCTCTCTCTCTCTAATTCATTCACCAGTCAGATGATGTTTGGGTCAGGTGGTCTTGGGAGTAGTGAGTAACTGTACTGTCAAACGGAGCAGAAAATCAGGAGGAGAATCAGAGTGCAGTAATGTGATCATCCATAGTGCAGACTCTGAGAGAGAGCTGTGTGTGTGTGTGTGTGTGTGTGTGTGTGTGTGTGTGTGTGTGTGTGTGTGTGTGTGTGTGTGTGTGTGTGTGTGTGTGTGTGTGTGTGTGTATTGTGTATTGTGTATTGACTTGGACAATGGATTTGTACTGTAATGGGTCAAGAGTCTGGTGACAGTGATGACACTTAATAAGTCAGGGTCAACATCCAATGAAAGCTCTTCCCATAACGAGGAGGGCAGCCAGACCGGGGTCATGTACTAAGGGCACATCTTTTTGAGCCTTTATTGAAAATGCTCATGGACAACTAGATGGGAGGAGGTAGAGTGTACCACTTCAGGACAGTACAGAGCAATCAAAATAAAGCATTACTTACAACAGTAAACCATCCACCCAAAACATTGTGCCCCTGGTATTCCATGCTAAACTTTGTGCCCCTGGTATTCCATGCTAAACATTGTGCCCCTGGTATTCCACCCTCCAGGGACCTACTCACCAGCCCAACCTGCAGGCTCCAGCAGGAAAGTTTACAATCCCCAAAAAGTAGGGGTGGGGTAATTTGCGTAATTCGTGATACATAATGCATAATGCAATAAATATAAGTTAAATGAGAAGAAAGTCTGACTGTGAAGAACAATGTTTATTTCTCAGCAACAACACATTTCTAGAAATGGCATTGACTTGTTAGAATGTAAACAACAATTTAAAATGTCTTTACAAAATGCAGATCATATCATTTGGATGGAGAGCTTGTGAAATTGTGATGGTCAAGCTGTCCCATTAGTGATGACTACAGACAGTGTCACAGCATCATCAAAATCAAGCTAATTTCACCCCCACAATATTGTCATATTTTTTATACTGAATTTCAATATTGTTCCATCCCTAAGTACAGTATACGTAAGTACAGTAAGTACAGTATACGTAAGCCACTTTCAGAGACTTTCCTGTGAAAATATCTTCTATCTGGCATCTAAGTAGGCGAAAACAAAACATTTGGAATTTTTGCAAGTTCTATTTGACCCAGGTCTGACGACCCAGTCTTATTCCAAACTGTGGCAATCATAGTTGTTAAAACAGGAAAGGGTTTTAATGGAGTAAAACAGAGCACTTATAGGACATACAGGGAGATACTGATAGGTTCACATTACATGTCCTGTGAGAGAGCCTAATAGCTAATGAGCCTTGTCACAGTCACATGTAATGCAGCATAGAGGACAAACCACGCTGCATCATCACATCTCAGACACAACACATCATGCATGTCTTTGTACTTGTGTATTCGTGTCATTAACTCAGTTAAAGTCCCAGTTACACTGGCCGGTGTTACACGTGTTCAAACTGAATCAAACTGAAGCTACGCAACCCAAAGTACTACTAACGTCCAACATCACGTTAAGAAGAGAGATGGGAACGACTTCAGTGCTTTGTGCACATTCAAATCTACTGAGAATAGAGACATAGCAGCAGGTAAATACTTGAAAGCCAGCGAGCTGTGGAGAACAGAGCTGTGACCTGTCAAGGTGGCATTTCCCACATAGACTCCTGTCAGCTTGAGTCCCCCTGCCTGCATCCCCCTGGAGACAGCCAGGTCTCTGCTGCGTCCCCCTGGAGACAGCCAGGTCTCTGCTGCATCACCCTGGAGACAGCCAGGTCTCTGCTGCGTCCCCCTGGGGACAGCCAGGTCTCTGCTGCGTCCCCCTGGAGACAGCCAGGTCTCTGCTGCATCCCCCTGGAGACAGCCAGGTCTCTGCTGTTCCTCCTGGAGACAGCCAGGTCTCTGCTGTTCCTCCTGGAGACAGCCAGGTCTCTGCTGCGTCCCCCTGGAGACAGCCAGGTCTCTGCTGTTCCTCCTGGAGACAGCCAGGTCTCTGCTGCGTCCCCCTGGGGACAGCCAGGTCTCTGCTGCGTCCCCCTGGAGACAGCCAGGTCTCTGCTGCGTCCGTCCCCCTGGAGACAGCCAGGTCTCTGCTGCGTCCCCCTGGGGACAGCCAGGTCTCTGCTGCGTCCCCCTGGGGACAGCCAGGTCTCTGCTGCGTCCCCCTGGAGACACCCAGGTCTCTGCTGCTCCCCGCCCACTGTCAAAGTCCAAAGTGGTTGACTGCCGTCTCCAGTCGTGGCTAGGGCTGGGTAGCGTTGAACATTTTTCGATATCGACACCGATTCGATACTTTGACTTCGATACCGGTTCCTGAACGATACTGTTTTGATACCAATTTTCCATTTTCAAAAAGAAATTACGATACAAATCTTTAGATATTTCTTTTTTTACGCAGTTTTAAATGACAACATAGTGGTCCTCCTGCGCCACACTGGTCCAGCCATCAGCAGTCACAGCCACCTCCCTTGCGTTCTGCAACTCTTTCTAGATGTTTTCCTTCTCCACTGCACCATGCTGGGATTAGTGTATCTCACAGCATGTCTTTGCCAGGGGGCTGCTGATACTTCTGATCATCTCCCTGTAACAACATATCAACATATATTGGTATGGATGGAATGACGAGGCATGTTTCCATACCTCTTAGTATCGAAGCTTTTCTTTCGGTGCCAAGAAAGTTCCATACCCAGCCCTAGTCTTGGTACTGAGACCCACAGTGTCCTCATGTGTTTGCTGGCCTTTTAGCAGTGAAGCTTCTCTGATGTAGTCACTCTGTCACAACAGAACCTAGAGATGAGTCTCTGCCAACACAGTCTTTCTTCTCTCATTCTCTACAGTTGAACATTCCCTGGCCTGACAGACAGGTCCATCTCAACAGAGCACTCTCCATCTCACATCACAAGCTTATTATTAACTGAGATGAATTGAATATTATTAGGTGCTGCTAATCAGCTCTACGGTGCCTCCATGTTGTTTGATTGGGCCAATAATGGAGGGTTTGCCTCTTCTTCTGTCTGCTGATTGGCCACACAGTTTCATGGTGTACATATGTCTTTTTAACCCATTGATACCTGATGCAGCATTTGTGTGTGTATCCCTTTAAGACCGCGTGACGCGGTTCGTGGGTCTTAAAGGGATACACACACAAATGAGGGATATGCACGCAAATGCTGCATGAGGTATCGATGGGTTAATGAGAAGGCCTCTCTTTAGCCAACTGGCACCACAAGTTCATCACTTCTTCCTTATCCCATCATGACCAATCTGTCCACCATGTTCTGTGCAGCAGAGCCTTCATAAGTGACCCTGCTACAAGCAAACATGTTCTGTGCAGCAGAGCCTTCATAAGTGACCCTGCTACAAGCAAACATGTTCTGTGCAGCAGAGCCTTCATAAGTGACCCTGCTACAAGCAAACAGACACATCACTAATAAAAACTAACACTGAACCAAATCAATAATACATGCATTAGAAAAACACATTGTGTAGTTGTGCATTAGAAAAACACATTGTGTAGTTGTGCATTAGAAAAACACATTGTGTAGTTGTGCATTAGAAAAACACATTGTGTAGTTGTGCATTAGAAAAACACATTGTGTAGTTGTGCATTAGAAAAACACATTGTGTAGTTGTGCATATTTTGGAATGACAGAAAAACAGAGAAGGTCAAACATCTTGACACAAAAGGTGAGAGAGGCTTTAGAGAGAAGAAGTGGATTCAGAGCGGCTGTCAGAATCAAGTGATTTCCCTTCTGAGGTCCATGGTGTAAAAGCTGCTTTATTATCATTACACACACAGATAGCACTGGAATCCCTTATAGACCTCTGTAGCCTCCTTATAGACCTCTGTAGCCTACTTATAGACCTCTGTAGCCTACTTTCAGCTCTCCAGCTAATCTGATTCTCTCCTCCCTCCCAAATGCTTCCACCTCTTATTTATGGCCAGGTAGGACATTTCTGACTTTCTGATTGAATCAACAGTGTTTCTGGGCTTGGATGTGACCTTGCAGCATGCTGGTCTCATGCTGGTCTCATGCTGGTGAGCTCCAGAGGCGGGCCTGCATTATATATATCAGGCCAGGGATGCTGAGGGTAAAAATACACCGTAGATCAGTGATACTCAACTTGCGGCCCGCGCCCCCTGTGTGGCCCGCGATGGAATTGCAAAAATATATATATATATTTTTACAGTGCACCTGAATGCAACATGCAACATACCCGCTGAATAAGTGTCCAAATGTTCATGTCATTCTGTCAAATACCGCCATCTGCTTGCTACCCAGGCACTTATGTATGTACTTAACCTAACTAACTTAACCTAACTAACTATCCGGTGTGCACAACACTGTCAGCCTAAACTCCAGCTGACACCCCAAAAACCTACAATCCGCTACAGAAAAATGTATATTGTTTGTTTATTAACTGGCCCCTCGCCTTCTATCATTTCACGAAAGTGGCAAAGCAAGTTGAGTATCCCTGACCTATAGACCCCTTATACAGCTTGTCAACATTGAGCTGCGCGCGCAACGTGTAGGCAGAAAACCGTGAGCCCAGCATTCACAGACAGTGAAAAAGCCCCGCTGTCAGGACTGCTCTATGCCCATCTGCAACACACAGTTATATTTTAGTTTTAAAATGCAGTTCTCGGCTTACTACCACAGCTTATCGCCTAGTGATAAGCAATGTTATGCATCGAAATTAACGTTGTTTAATGGGATATGTCTTACAGACCCATACGCACTGGCGCTGTCAATTGGCCAAGCGTAGTGGCCGGCAATACATATCGTGCATTCCTTTATAACTGGGGATAGCGTAGATAATTATTCTGTAACTTGCAAAGATATATTGTTATGTTGATAATGCACACAACTCAATAATGACATTATGTAACGTTACTTGGTCGTTAACTAACCGAGCGATGTGGCTGAGCAGCCTACAGCTACAGGCAGCTTACCTGATTATGAAGAGCACTACAAAGTTGGGCATTTTTAATGATGTCCTCGTTCCAATCAGTTCAACTCAATAATGACATTATTTAACGTTACTTGGTTGTTAACTAACCGAGCGATGTGGCTGTTACTAGCAGCCTACTACAGTTTACCTGATATGAAATGAGCGAGCACTGCAAAGTCGGGCATTTTTAACGATTTCCTCTTTCGGCTTGCAACCAAAGACACCTACGGTTAGCATAAAAGCAGTATGAGTTGACGGGATTCGGTAAAACTTTAGTCCTTGCTTTTAATGCTAACCGTAGGTGTCTTTGGTTGCAAGCCGAAAGAGGAAATCGTTAAAAATGCCCGACTTTGCAGTGCTCTTCATAATCAGGTAAGCTGCCTGAAACTGTAGGCTGCTCAGCCACATCGCTCGGTTAGTTAACGACCAAGTAACGTTACATAATGTCATTATTGAGTTGTGTGCATTATCAACATAACAATATATCTTTGCAAGTTACAGAATAATTATCTACGCTATCCCCAGTTATAAAGGAATGCACGATATGTATGACTAGGCTTGGCCAATTGACAGCGCCAGTGCGTATGGGTCTGTAAGACATATCCCATTAAACAACGTTAATTTCGATGCATAACATTGCTTATCACTAGGCGATAAGCTGTGGTAGTAAGCCGAGAACTGCATTTTAAAACTAAAATATAACTGTGTGTTGCAGATGGGCATAGAGCAGTCCTGACAGCGGGGCTTTTTCACTGTCTGTGAATGCTGGGCTGATGGTTTTCTGCCTACACGTTGCGCACGCAGCTTGCTTTGTTGTCATTGTGACGTAGGCGTATAATTGGTCTATAGGGAGAAATTTAGTTTGTCATTGTAAACCCACAGCACAGTAATGATGACATGTTCTTCATAGATCTAGCCTTTTAATTTTGCTCTTACGCTTTCTCAAAGTACACCAAATTCATGCATTTTACTTTAAAATGTTTTAAAAAAATCTCGCGGTGGAGCAAGTTGAGTATCCCTGCCATAGATTATAGATGTTTCCTTCTGCTGTATTCACTGTTAATCCAGAACACTCTCCACCTCTCACTATCGATGCCCATGCCCTGTCCTTGAGCGTGTGCATAGAGTGTGTGTGTGTTCTGCACGTGTGTTTGTGTGTGTTTGTTTGTGTGTGTGTGTGTGTGTGTGTTCTGCACGTGTGTTTGTGTTTGTGTGTGTGTTGATCTGCACGTGTGTTTGTGTGTGCTAGTTTGTGTGTGCTAGTTTGTGTGCGTGTGCACTGTGCAGGATTCCAGCAGGATAGGGATCCCATTGCTCCACCACTGGGGCTGGAGTAACTCTGCCTGTAGCTCCAGTTACTCTCACATCTTTCCCAATTAACCATCGGTTTCTGCACACAGCCCCCCCCCCCCCCCCCTCCCTCTCCACGGTTCACCCTGGCTTTTTGCAGGTTGTTAGCTCAATTCTGTTCAGTCCCCCAACGTGTAACTCCTCTACCAGAACTAATCTATAAAGGATTTTTCTGAAAACAGAATAATCAGACAGGTCCAACGACGCTGTCAGTTACCTCTGGTACCGGACAGTTGTTCGACTTGGCCCATGCAGGATAATGAGGGCCTGGGCTCGACTTGGCCCATGCAGGATAATGAGGGCCTGGGCAAAGTTCCAGAGTCCAGGGTTGTTCAGAGGTCCGTGCGGCTCAGGGTATCTACTCCTGCTGACCGAGGACTGGACACGAGAAGGCCTTTAGCGTCAACCTGTTTCCCTCCAGATCTCCTCTTTATTTGCCGTAAAAACTCTTAGCCACTGTACCTAAGTGGTATAATGGAAGGGAAAAGCCTTTCATCCCCAAGATCATCCCAAATGACTGCCTGTCAGACAGAGAGAGACAGAGAGAGACAGAGAGAGAAAGAGAAGAGACAGCATACAAGTCAGTGTGGTACAGTGACACATCTGAAGGAATGGCTGTTCAAGCAGGACATGGCAACATGCGGCTCTATGATGCCGTCAGGGTAGGAGACCTGGACAAACTGAGGAGCCTGCTGCAGGAAGACCACTTCAGAAGGTTGATCAATGAGAAGTATCTTTATGGGTGGTGTTGGAGGAGCCCTCTGGTGCTCGCAGCCCGGTGGGGTCATGCTGCCTGTGTGGACTACCTGATCACACAGGGAGCACAGGTAGACCTAGCTGCTGAGGATAACTGGACACCTCTCTACTATGCCGTGTGCCGCGGTCACCTGGACTGTGTCCGGATCCTCCTGGAAGCCGGGGCCGACCCTAACAGAATCATACACGGCTCAGACACCTCTCTCTACATCAGTGCTGTACTCAAGTACCTGGACTGCTTCCACCTGCTGCTTCAGGCTGCTGGCGTTCTGACCCGTGACGTGGCTTCTCTCCTGCTGTATAAGCTGCTGCATAAAAGGTGCAACACGGCCTTCGTCCAGCTGCTGCTGGACCACGGTGCTGACCCGGCCCTGGTGTACTTAAACCAGAAACAGCTGGAGGAGAGGGCGGATCCTGAGGATCTCAGGGTCTTTCTGGAGGCCAAGAGATGTCCTCGCAGTCTGGCCCACGTGTGTCGGATCCGGATCGGCCAAGTGCTGGGCACACATCGCCTGAACCAAGTCCACTCCCTACCACTAACACAAGTGATGAAGGACTTTGTGCTCCACCAAAACTGACTTGAAGATTGAACGGGGTCAGTTTTATTTTCATTTCCTAGATTTAGTTCTTCAGTGACTGTGTTTCAAACAAATCCAGGAGCAGAAATGATATACCATCAGCATACATAGCTACTTAGCTTTGCACAGAAACAGCCGGGAGAAATACTTTTTACTTTTATACTTGATTACATTTCAGAGCTTGTAATTCGTTTTACTTTTACTTGATTAAACAAGTTGAATCAGTACTTCTACTTTTACCAGAGTCTTTATTTAGACAAGTAACTATACTTCTACTTGAGTAAAGAACGAAGTAACTAAGTACAAATACTTCATTACTGTACATGTAGGATTTTCAGGTATCTGTACTTTCCCTGATGATGTCACAGACAGCTCAGCCAGATATTACCATAGTGATGTCATAAATCATTGATGACGTCACAGATGATGTCATCAGTGATGTCACTCAAGCAATTGTGATGTCATCAGTGATGTCATAACTCCTTCCTGGCTGAGGCTATAAGTGGTGGAAGAAGTCAACACTGACTCTCTCTGATACTGCTTTCTGTTTGAGACACAGCATACAAGTAACATCTGTAGGAATGGCTGTTCAAGCAGAGCATGGTGACATGCGGCTCTATGATGCCGCCGAGGAAGGAGACCTGGACACACTGATGAGCCTGCTGAGGCTGAGGAGCTTCAGAAAGAAGATCAATGAGAAGCAGCTTTACGGGTGTTGGTCGACCCCTCTGTTGCTCGCAGCCTGGAGGGGTCATGCTGCCTGTGTGGATTACCTGATCACACAGGGAGCACAGGTAGCCATAGCTACTGAGAATAACTGGACGCCTCTCCACGGTGCCGTGTGCCACGGTCACCTGGACTGTGTCCGGATCCTCCTGGATGCCGGGGCCGACCCTAACAGAATAGACTGCTCACGCACCCTGACCCCTCTCCACATCAGTGTTGTACTCAACAACCTGGAATGCTTCCGCCTGCTGCTCCAGGCTGCTGGCGCTCTGACCCGTGACGTGGCTTCTCGCCTGCTGGAGGTGGTGCTGTATAACAGGTGCAACATGGCCTTCGTCCAGCTGCTGCTGGACCACGGTGCTGAACCGGCCCTGGTGACAACAGAGCAGGCACAGCTGGACTTGAGGGCGGATCCTGAGGCTCTCAGGGTCTTTCTGGAGGCCAAGAGCAGTCTGGCCCACGTGTGTCGGATCCAGATCCGCCAAGCGCTGGGCACACATCGCCTGAACCAAGTCCACTCCCTACCACTAACACAAGTGATGAAGGACTTTGTGCTCCACCAAAACTGACTTGAAACTTGAAGGGAGTCAGTTTATTTATTTTCATTTCCTAGATTTAGTTATTCAGTGACTGTTATACTTGATTACATTTCAGAGTTTGTAATTTGTTTTACTTTTACTTGATTAAACAAGTTGAATCAGTACTTCTACTTTTACCAGAGTCTTTATTTAGACAAGTAACTGTACTTCTACTTAAAGCAGGACTAAACTAGTGCTGCACGATTTGGGGGAAAGGTGCGATTAGCGATTAGGGTGGACAATATTGAGATTTGCGATTGTGATTGCGATATAATAAACAATTGGTATCTAGGGATGTGCGGGCACGAGTTTTTTACGGTATGATAACCTTGGACAAAAATACCACGGTTTCACATATCACAGACTAAAATACATGAAATATGTTACAATTTAAAATATATTAAAACTAAAAAAATAAAACAATTTGAAATAAAATTATCTTTACAAAGAAATAAAACATTTTGAGACATTTGCCTGTCCCAAACATGTAAAAAAGAAACACCAGACAAATAGAAACTGCACTGTGTTACAGCACATAGAAGATGGCTCAGCAAAGTTGCAAAGTTAGTTAACATGTCTGTCCAGTAATACCAATGATACACCCCGTTTATTTATTTTGTAGCGACAGATGGCCTTAAACGCCACACTCACGTGACGCTTCTTGAGAGAGAGGTGAGGTAACAGCAGACTTTACGAGGGACCATGAAGGCGTCATGTGACAGGCTAGTTAGCCTGGAGGTGTGGCAGCTGCGACAGTGTTTTGCTGCTATCAACCTGGTTAATCTCGCTATATTCTTCATCACAGCGGGTCATTACCCACTGTGCACTTAATTGTGCACTAGTTCTGCATAAGCACCTGCAGCTCTCTCCTTATTTTACTGACGTTCTCACTAATCACACGGCTGTTTACATGCGTTTCTGAACGGCTAGCTAGTTATTAGCATAACTTGCCGTTAGCGATCATGGATGTTCTCTCTCTCCCTCTCGGTAAGATAAGATGTAATCGTGCTGCACATAACATTACTTATATCTGACGTCATTGCAGACGTCATACTCGGACTTGACTGACCACAACATAGCTGACGTCATACTAGAACTTGACTGACGTCACGGGGTGATCAGGTCATGCATGTGTGGCCTTCTGCTTGAAATTTGGTCTGGAGACCTCACTTCAATCATGAGAGGCCAGTTGGTAGGATTTAACAAACTTTATTTAGCAATCGGCATGCATGGCAAATACTTTGGCGCATGACTCCATTGGACGGTGGCGCTCCTCTTGAGGCGAGAGGAGGCTAGGATAGGGGATCCCCCAAAAGGAATACAGGCAATGGGAAGATTGATTTGAGAGGGAGAGTTACAGAGAGCTGCCGGAGGTCTGGAGAGTGTTAGCGTGGCCCCAGACTGCACTGGGACGCATTCACGCATTTAACAGAGTAAGCTAGCTGTGTGTAAGACAGAGAGAGAGAGAGAAAGAGATACTGTACAGAAAGAGAAAGGAAGCTAAACAAAGAGTGAGACAGAGACAGAGAAGACAGAGAAAGAGGAAGCCAGTGGAGACGAGTGTTATCAGACATGCTGCAGACTACTGGATCAATGATCCCCCTCTCTGGCTATTCTAATCACTTTCCATAATGAGTCTAATGTTTCTTACCGTACCACATACACACACCAGACCACATACACACCATACCACAGACACACACCACACCACACACACACACCATACCACATACACACACCACACCACATACACACCATACCACATACACACACCAGACCACATACACACCATACCACATACACACCACACCACATACACACACCAGACCACATACACACCAGACCACATACACACCATACCACATACACACACCACACCACATACACACCATACCACATACACACACCAGACCACATACACACCATACCACATACACACCACACCACATACACACACCAGACCACATACACACCAGACCACATACACACCATACCACATACACACACCACACCACATACACACACCAGACCACATACACACCATACCACATACACACCATACCACATACACACACCAGACCACATACACACCATACCACATACACACAACAGGGCTGAAGGAAAACTGTCATTGTGATCATTTGACAGAATATTGCTATTGCGATTTAAGTTTTTCCATTCATTTTATTTTGTAGAACTCAGAAATAGTTTTAAGAAAAGTGATTTTGTTCAGGGGAAATATCAGTATGAAGGAAGTTGTGAGTTTGAGTATGAATGAAGAAAGGTTTTCACCAATAATTGATTCGTGAACCGAAGACGACCTGTTTCTATTTGCTTCTATTTCCCTTTCGCCCCGCCCCTTTTCCAGCTCTAATGCACAGCCAGAATATACACACATTAAACACACCAGACCTCCTCTCTATCTACAACACCTCTCTCTCTCTCTTAAACACACACACACACACACACGTGCACACACACACACACACACACGTGCACACAGACACACGCACATACACACACACACACACACACGTGCACACACACACACGCACACACACACACACACACACGCACATACACACACACACACACACACACACACACGTGTACACACACACACGTGCACACACACACACACACACACACACACACACACACGTGCACACCTACCTCTCCGACTCACTTTCTCCCCCATCTGTCCTCCCATACCTTAACGAGGAAGCTCATTATAGTCAAACAAGGCGTTGCTCCTCTGAATAAACAAGTAGGTGGTCAGGGCTGTTTGTGCTGACTGAATATCTTATTGATCCCTGCAGTCCAGCTGTTGATCTATCTTGTGTGCTTGTGTCATTAATATAGTGTTTGCAGAACACGCAGGACTTCATCAGGTTGCAGTCGTTGTTACGGGCTGTTTGTTGCTCGTTAGAGCTGTAACGATTACTCAATTAGTGGACGCTGGACCCACTATTTTTATAATCAATCATTCTGAGTAATTGTTTAAGAAAAAAGTTAAGATTCTCTGATTCCACCTTCTTAAATGTGAATATTTTCTGGTTTCTTTACTCCTCTATGACAGTAAAATGAATATTTGGGCCTTTTGGACAAAACAATATATTTGAGGACGTCATCTTGGGCTTTGGGAAACACTGATCGACTTTCTTCACCATTTTCTGATGTTTTGTAGACGAAAACAACGAATCGATTAATTGAGAAGATAATTGACAGATTAATCAGTAATGAGAATAATGGTTAGTTGCAGCCCTATTGCTCGTGTGGGCATGTGTTGGAGTTCAAACTAACTGTGTGATCGCTGAAACATGAAAGTGAAAGTCTCCTGTGTGGAGACCAGAGAGACATGTGATCCAGGTCTTCTGCTCCTGGCTCACTCTGCACCTGCATCACCCTCACCCTCTGTGTGAGATGTCTCAGAACACCTTCAGAACTCTACACTGTTTCTCATACATGGAGAATCAGCTTTCAAAATACCCTGTGGAGGAGGAGTGTGGTGCAGAGGTGCAGGTCACCTTTGTCTTTGTTGTTCTTTTGTCTTACTATATCCTATGTTTTATGTTGTGACATGTTTTTTTATACTTGCGGCAGCACACATCTCACATCTGGGACAATAAAATAGATACCTATCCAGGATCTCTCCTTTGTCTCCCCATCTTCTCTCACTTTACTCCTCATCACACTCGTCCATGTGCCCACCCTCCTTCTCTCTCCTCTCTTCTCCCCAGCCTCTCCAAGTCAGACGTCAGAATAAGCCCCACATACACTAGTGAAGGATGTGGATTTCTAGCACAGTACACTAGCATCTGGTTTGTAGATATCTCTACTACTTGAATAGAAGCTTGTTTGTAAACAGGAGTAATATGGCTTTGTATCGACCAAATCTGGCATCGAGTTGAGCTTTGATCAGCCATCCATCTCTAGTGGTAACAGACTGGAGATCAAATCTACTAAGCTATATTCAGAAGCAGATTGTTCCTGTTTACACGACAAAGAGATTTATTTCATGTCAACTGATCCAGTTCACTTTTGTTTGCTAGTTCCTTTCATGGATTTATTCAGTTGTTTGTGTTATTTTATTTTGTTCTGGCATGGAAAATAATATAGATGGATCAAATAAATACATGAGGCTTATAATAATATTTCACCTGAAGAATGGATATACTTTTTTTCATTTAAAGCTCTCTTCCAAGCCTGGCATGAACACATTTGACTTAAGTGTGCAGATGATGCATTCTGGATCCAATGATGTGTGTGAGCAGCAGGATTGTCAGTGTCCGGGCCGACTAGCTTTTGGAACAGTTCTTACCAGAGGGGTCAGTGTTCTTGTACGGGTCAATGCCCGTGTGTGCCTCTCCCCTCCAGAGGGGGCAGTGTTCCTGTACGGGTCAGTGCCCGTGTGTGCCTTTCCCCTCCCTGTGCCCTGTGGCACTCTGACCCCTGACCTTCACTTCAGCACACGTGCTACATTTCTTCATGCCACGATTTCAATTCTAAATCGAAAATCAATCGAAATAATTTGTGTTCAATTTTGATCATCGAAATTACATGAAGAATTGCAATTCTCCCAGTACAACTATTGTTCTGTCCACCCGCCTAGTTGCACATGTCCAAAAACCAAACAAACAAGCAAAACAAAAACATTTCAATGACAACACAGCGTAGCAAACAGGAGGATCAGTAGGGCTGTGGCGATTCACTTATCTCCCGATTCGATACTATCACGATTCTTGGGTGCCGATTCGATTTATATTGCGATTCTTAAGTATTGCGATTCTACGATTATTGCGATTCGATATTACGATTTATTGCGATTTTTGTTTATTTTTTTCTTTTATTTTTTCAGTTTGTTTGCTTTTTTACACTAGATTAGAACATGGGAAAAGTTGAATCATACACTAGAGACTGTATATTATATATCATGAGTAGGGCTGGGCGATATAGTTAAAAACAGGGGCGGACTGGGATCATAATTCAGGCCGGGCATTAGATACCAAGCAGGCCAGGCCGATATGGGCCAACGCGCGTGAAATTTGGGCCGTTTGAAGCCAGATTTGGGCCGTTTGAAGTCCAATTTTACAATGAGATGCACCCACTTTAACCCTGAAGTGTAATTATTACTTCAGACTAACTAATAAAGTAATAAAACCACTAGTAAACCAGTAGGCGGCGCCTGGCCTGCTGTTCAGTGAGTGGCCTGACTGCAAGCACCCAAAAAAAAAAAAATTTTTTTTTTTTTTTAATTTGCGATTATCGATTCTGGAATAAAAGATCGATCCAAAAAATCGTGACATTAAAAATCGCGATACTTAGGTGAATCGATTTTTTCCCCCACCCCTAAGGATCAGGTAAGAGATAAACGTGCAAGCAAGAGGAAGATGCTAGACTTCTAACCTTCAGTGTGACGTAATGTCAACAGTGACATCATTTGTGACATGTCAATAGTGACATCATCTGTGACATCATAATGTCAGTCAACAGAGACTCATCAGTGACCTCCTCGGTGACATCATCAGTGATGTCAGATGTAACCGTTAGTTTGTCACAATGTCAACAGTGACATCATCAGTTGCATCCTCGGTGACATCATCAGTCGATGACAGATATGATGTCACAGTGACATCATTGGTGACATCATCAGTGATGTAACAATCAAATCGTAAGTATTTACTTCTCTGCATATTTTTGTGCATCGGTTTGTATGTGTGCTGCAGCCTATGACTCTTGCACTGATCTCTCCCAGTCCTCCACTTCCTCAGCACTGACTCTCCACTCTCTCCACGCATGATGTAGTCCAGGGTCTTTTTGAACATGGAGTAGCATTAGGATCAAAGACATGGGGGCCTTCTGAAATTGTGTTTTGATCATTTCAAAGATAATGCTAAATTGGATATTCGTAGTTTTTTTTGCCAAAAAACTAATTTTCATCCACCGTTTGTGAGTGTATTGCCACTTGAGTTCAGCGTGTGTATGTTTCTACACTTCTCTCTCTGTGCCCATGCTGTTTCTGTACGGGCTGTTCAGGCCCAGGTGTGTGGAGGCCGAGCTCTAGCCAGCTATAATGAAGTTTCCCCATCTAATAGAATTAATTACAGCACTTATCTGGCCAGAGAAAAGACCGCTGGATGGATTGAGTTAGGATGCAGCGTGTTGGTCCTGGATGCTGTGCAGGGAAATGCATCATGATTATCTTGCAGCTCCAACAACAGAGACCCACACAGGCCCATCACCTCATATCACATCTCTCCTCTACAATCAGTTAGCAAGAGCTTTCTCTCTACTCTCTACTCAATACCAGCATGCCAACATCCTCCAGCTTTCTCTCCTCTACACTACTCAATACCAGCATGCCAGCCAGCATCCTCTAGTTGCAGCTCGATTGCCCAGCTTTACTTAGTTAAAGGTAAAATCATCAGATGTTGATACCATGTGGAAACACCTCATGTTTGAATCCTATCCACCTTATGTTCCAACACAGGGGTCAGTCACTTACTTCCTGTTGTGTTGACACTTCCTGTGACAGTACAGTACTAGTGAGCAGGTAAAACAGACGGTGTTTTGAACAGGAAGTCATAACACAACTGGGTCAAGTGGGCGGGGCTACATAACATTGTTTTGTCCTACTCTAACGATCCTACTTGATGGTGTGATCATGTCATGTCATTTAGACCCCAGTCTTTTGAAACACCTGTGATGGACTGGTGCAGCCAGTAAGAGACCTGGAGCCGGTTGCACCAACTGGTCTTAACTATGCCTGGTCGTAACTCCTACGTCGGTCTTAGTTAAGACCAGTCTTTAGAGTGGATTTACGCCTGTTGCACCAACACGGCTTACTCTGGTCTTAACTACGCTGGTCGTAGCAATGCGCGTTCATGTGAATTGTCGGGGAATGCCCTCTGATTGGCCCACATGTGCCTCGCGCCGTCACCCACTACTGTATGTGCGTCACTACACCCTCCCTCCTCCCACCCCCCTCCTTCTGTGGAAGCCCCGGGGGAAAATGGCGGCGGCGATTAGTGTCAGGGAGTCTGAATGAAATTGAATGTAACGTTCCCAATTCTATGTATTACATTCTAAAAAAGTAACGGCAACATTTGGGAAGGCTAAGCCACACAACTAGTTAGTTATAATCTAACGTCGTGCTTTCAAAGACGGCGAACTGGCGGTGTTACGACGATGACGGTCAAAAAGGTCTCCGCGGAGATCTCTGCTACGCCTCCTCCTGACGAGGCGTAGGAGTTACGCCTGGTCTTAGTGAAAATAAGGCTTAAGTCGTCTTGGTGCAACCGGCGTAGCTGTTACAGTAGGTCGTAAAGTTACGACCAACTTAGCTTAAGACCAGTGTAAGACCAGTTGGTGCAACCGGCCCCTGAGTCTTTTGAAACACCTGTGATGGACTGGTGCAGCCAGTAAGACAACCCGAGCAACACAAGTTGTTCACAGCCTATTTTGCAAATGCAAAAAGACGACTAAAGATGTCAGGAAAGCCTCGCAATGAATGGTCGCTTCTTTATATGGTTTTTTTTTTTTATTCCTACCAACCAGCACCTGACTGAGTGCACACAGGTGTCTTGACTACTCTTCAATCCTTTTTGTTCAACGGGACTTGAAGAATTGAGATGAGCTATAAAATCTGATTTATAGATTGCATTTTGCCATTGAATTTCCACAGGACTTTTAGGTTTTATCAGTTTGTAAGTCAGGCATATATATACACATCCCTAGACATAGTCGCTACTTCCTGTTTCACTTGCCAGTTGTGCCCAGACAGCTTTTGCAGTGTGAGATGTGGATGTTTAATAGCTCTAACAGTATATATATATATATATATATATATATATATATATATAATATATATATATATATATAACAGTAGACGTCTCACCAGTCATCACCAGCGTGCGTCGGCGAGGCAGTAAACCAAAGACCCGTCTGCAAAAAAGCAATCCCATCCTTTCCCCCCATAGGGAAGAGAGGCACAGACATCTTTATCTCCAGCCGGCCCACGCTCTCCATATTCCATCACTACATTACTTCTGCTGCCTCTGTGCTGGAGAAGTAAAAGAAAACGATAAGTCTGAAGGCGTGAATATGGAATTTATATATAAATGGCCGTTTCTTATGGGAGCCTTTCAAGCCCAGGCTTCTGACGGAGTGGAGAAATGACTTTCCAGAGCGCTGGGAGAGCAGATAGGACGAGATGTATCTGCTGCACAGGAGAGAGAGGAGCCTTCTGTTCTCTGCAGCGAGGGTTTGCTTCCACATACATATTAGTATATGACAAGTGCTGGCAAAGACAGACAGGCAGACAGGTAAAGAACAAATAATAATAATACAAAGAAAACAAAATAATCCAAACCGCACACAGAAATAACAACCCCCCCGTTATTTTTTTATTCTTGCTCAAACATTCGTTTTATGTTGAGTCACGATTCAGTAGGTTACGGGTTGGCTTCGTTCCAGCCTTAAAATATAAGGATTTATCAAAATGTCTATGGAGAAAATTAATGAATACTTGAAAGAAATGATTACTTTCAGACCTTGTATTTTGTGTATTTTAAATACATATATATATTTTTTTATTACATGTCATTTCATTCTCAAATCGGCAAATTTTAAACATTGACACGGTTTAAACGGGGGAAATGGAATGTGAGATGTCACTTCTACTCTACCTCTGATTGGCTTACCCTTACCCTTAGAACAAACTCAACCACAAATCACAGGCAGAGTAGGGTGGGTCTTGAGTCACACTTCACATCACTTGGTCTAAACGAGTACTGGTGTTGGTGGAAACAACCCCCGTGCGTGGTGGTGGAAGCGGGAGGTTGGGCGTGCGTGGTGGTGGAAGCGGGAGGTTGGGCGTGCGTGCGTGGTGGAAGCGGGAGGTTGGGCGTGCGTGGTGGTGGAAGCGGGAGGTTGGGCGTGCGTGGTGGTGGAAGCGGGAGGTTGGGCGTGCGTGCGTGGTGGAAGCGGGAGGTTGGGCGTGCGTGCGTGGTGGAAGCGGGAGGTTGGGCGTGCGTGGTGGTGGAAGCGGGAGGTTGGGCGTGCGTGGTGGTGGAAGCGGGAGGTTGGGCGTGCGTGGTGGAAGCGGGAGGTTGGGCGTGCGTGGTGGAAGCGGGAGGTTGGGCGTGCGTGGTGGAAGCGGGAGGTTGGGCGTGCGTGGTGGTGGAAGCGGGAGGTTGGGCGTGCGTGGTGGTGGAAGCGGGAGGTTGGGCGTGCGTGCGTGGTGGAAGCGGGAGGTTGGGCGTGCGTGCGTGGTGGAAGCGGGAGGTTGGGCGTGCGTGGTGGTGGAAGCGGGAGGTTGGGCGTGCGTGGTGGTGGAAGCGGGAGGTTGGGCGTGCGTGCGTGGTGGAAGCGGGAGGTTGGGCGTGCGTGCGTGGTGGAAGCGGGAGGTTGGGCGTGCGTGGTGGTGGAAGCGGGAGGTTGGGCGTGCGTGGTGGTGGAAGCGGGAGGTTGGGCGTGCGTGGTGGAAGCGGGAGGTTGGGCGTGCGTGGTGGAAGCGGGAGGTTGGGCGTGCGTGGTGGAAGCGGGAGGTTGGGCGTGCGTGGTGGTGGAAGCGGGAGGTTGGGCGTGCGTGGTGGAAGCGGGAGGTTGGGCGTGCATGCGTGGTGGAAGCGGGAGGTTGGGCGTGCGTGGTGGAAGCGGGAGGTTGGGCCTGCGTGGTGGTGGAAGCGGGAGGTTGGGCGTGCGTGGTGGTGGAAGCGGGAGGTTGGGCGTACGTGCGTGGTGGTGGAAGCGGGAGGTTGGAACGGCTTGTGGCTCGCATGTCAGGTGGGAACATGGAATTGAAAGAGGTAGTGAAAAACACCTAGAAGTGAACTGAACTCTCAGCTGACAGGCTCAAACCCTCAAAGTCACTCAGCAGCTCAGTCTGACTGCTTTGTCTCTCCCTGCACAACAGGTGAGACTTGGGAAGAAAATATATGACTTAGAAAAATGGTTTCAATACAGTTTCTCAGGGAAGTGAATATTGTGGTTCAACAAAAGAGCAGTGTTACTGTAAGTGAAAAAGGCTGGTGAACAGTCAGATCCAAATGTTGAAGGAAGTTGAAGAAAGATGTAATCTTTTGATCAGTTCGTCTTTACAAAATAATCAAAAGTGGCTATTTTGATGACTATTTGACGATGACTATTTTGCCTAATAATTTGCAAACCAGTGTATCCATGCAACTTAATTGATCACATTGGTGAGTTGCGAGTTACATCATGTTCACACAACATAACTTTTGCACAATGCATTTCAAATGCAATCAAAACTACACACAACACTCTGGAGTCTGGCCGTATTTAAATCAATTATTCGTTAATTAATCCATTGCAGACATCCATTCACTTTAAGTTTGTGATTTCTGTGTGGTGCTGATGGACAGCTCCGTTTATCCTTTTGCCCGCTTCTCTCTGGATCCCACTCACCTAGCGCCAGAACACGCTCCATTTGGGGGCAGAACACAGCAGGATTGGCCAACGCCAACTCTAGTCCCCAGAACTATCAAATCAAATCATCGACACGCTATGGCCCGCCTCTCAACCCTCTTTCATCTCAGGCACTATCTGTTTTCAGTCCCGCCTCTCAACCCTCTTTCATCTCAGGCACTATCTGTTTTCAGTCTGATACGTCAGCGAGCCTCTCTGACACCCGCTTCATGTGCTGATTGTGCTCTTTATAAAGGTCACATGACCTTTGTAAGCATGTAGGCGTGTTCTAAGCGTGTAGGCGTGTTCTCATCAAGGTCAGTGCCGTGTTGGAGACGGCTTCCTGTTCTTTTTCTTTTTGTTGTTGTTGCTGTGTCCCATTTCTATAGGCTAAAGCCACTCCCCCCTCCTCGCCACCAGGCCAATGTCACCTCACTGCCACTGCTGATGCATGAACTAGCTTGTGTGTGTGTGTGTGTGTGTGTGTGTGTGCTGAGCGTGTGTGTGTGTGTGTGTGTGTTGAGCGTGTGTGTGTGTGTGTGTGTGTGTGTGGAGCGTGTGTGTGTGTGTGTGTGTGTGTGTGTTGAGCGTGTGTGTGTGTGGAACGGGTGTGGGGGCATGCTATGGGGACATGACATCTTGCACACACACACACACACACACACACACACACACACGCACGCACACACACACACACACACACACTGCTTTGCTTCATTTCAGCAGTTTAACCCCTCGGTGTCTCACATGTGACACACGGCTCAGTGCTCATAGGTTAACAAACACCATGTGACACACGGCTCAGTGCTCATAGGTTAACAAACACCACAGGCCACCACAGTGTGTAGGGCTGTGACGTCCTGACTGTATATCTACACTACCAGTCAACTTACAGCCACAAAACTAATCTCCCTTCCTTTTCTATTAAAGTAATTACACTGAAATCCATCCCCCCGAGGCCCCCTGCAGGTGAACTCAGGAGATGCGTGTGTGCATCTCAGTGCAGCTCCTCAGCGAGGAGAGTCAATCTGAGATGATGTTTGATAATGCTCTGATTAATATTGCATGCTTCATCTCACTTGACTATTAATGTCTGCCTGCTCTCTGCTGTGGTATCTCACAGGTCCATCTCTCAGGAGGCTCTGCTTGTTATGCTGCTCCCGTGTGTGTGTGTCTGTGTGTGTGTGCGTGTGTGTGTGTGTGTGCGTGTGTGTGTGTGTGTGTGTGTGTGTGTGTCTGTGCGTGTGTGTTGTGTGTGTCTGTGTCTGTGTGTGTGTGTGTGTGTGTTGTGTGTGTGTGTGCGCTCCCAGCCCGCACACACACACAGCAGATAAGGAGGCGTTCTCAGGCCCAGTCTGAGTGGCAGAGAGGAGACAGAAGAGGGATGAGAGAGAGAGAGAGAGAGAGAGAGAGAGAGAGAGAGAGGAACCAGCCCTTTCTTCTTATCAGACAGTGAAGAGGGAGAGCCAGTGAGATAAGGCACAGCCGTGGTACAGTAACAGTACAGAGGAAATTAGTTCCTGCTTCATCCAAAATGCCTTTTGTTATTTCCTTTGTGGTTTTCTTTGACTTATTTTTGCCACGAGAGAAAACTCAATCAACTCACATTTCATGCCTCCGTTGCTGTTGGATTGTTGATGCTTCTGTTGCTTTGGTAGCAGTTATTACCGAGCCAGTGGAAGATACACTCCATAAATATCATCACAATGGGATGTTTTGCAGATGACGTCCTGTAAACTGCAGACAATTGTATTCAGTGACTGTTTTCATGGACTGCAGTATTCTGATATTAACCTGATACTCTACTTAACCTGTTCAGAGGGGGAACATTGAGTTTGGTATTTGGTATGAAAATTGGCCAATTTAAAGATTTATCGGCCCCATGGCTCTTCAAAAACCCATATGACCCTACAGTCGACTATATGTACAGTCGACTATGACTAAGAAACGATGCACAAGCCTTGGCATGCTAAGCCACCATAGCCTCAGGTACTGTATGTCCTGTACCTTATTACTCATGAGTTTGATGAATCTACAGACAGAGTCCCAGACTGTACAACACTGGCCCAAAGCACGTCTGGACACTCATCATGACATCATAACTGTACCACCATGCTGCCTGAAAACAGTGGAGGAATCCTCAATGTTTATTTATTTAATTTAATTTATGTAATTCAATTATTGTGTTTTCTTTAGTATTTAGCAGTTGTCCTTTTTTGTAATTATTAGATGATTATAATGGTGTTACATGTAATCCTTCACACATGTTGTAACCCACCCAGCCTGGGCACAGATACAACCACCACTGCACTAGCTACTGTTTTCCAAAAGCAATTGACCCTTTTCACGGGGGCCATTTTGTGTCAAAAAGGCAGGGTAAACACAGGTGCAAGCAAAACAATAATGAGGGTTTCCAAATTCCAATCATGGAAGTTGGAAACCCTCATTAGTGTTTTGCTTGCACCTGTGTTTACCCTGCCTTTTCGACACAAAATGGCCACTGTGAAAAGGGTCTATTGCCACCCTCTTTAAAAAAAAAAGTCATTCAGCTGGAAAGGGTTTTGTCCTAATTCTGTTCTTTGTACTGGAAGTGATACAGTCATATTTCCTGCTTGAGAACACATTTGACCTGAGGGAGATGTTCCCTCTTCACACCCCCTGTGGAGCAGCTGAGATGGACACAGAGCTGTTTGGGTGCTCTGTCACTCACACAGATGTCAAACACCACTGACACATTGCATTGAATTACCAAGTTGGGTAAAAATATTCTCTGAAAAGTCAGTGTGGTTGAAGGGAGCAGCATGTTCAGAACGTGTGCTTTGAAAACTCCATCAAAACTCTAATTTTAGGTTATATTCTGACCAAAAACTGAAAACCCCCCAAATCCATTGCCTTCATAATGAATTCAATGTTTTTCTCAGCACAATGTGAAGTGAAGCGTTTTCTTCAGTAATATGTTTGGTCTGAATCCCAGCTGCTCCCAGGCTTCTCTCCTCTCCTCTCCCACTGTGGATCTATCTGCTCCCAGGCTTCTCTCCTCTCCTCTCCCACTGTGGATCTATCTGCTCCCAGGCTTCTCTCCTCTCCTCTCCCACTGTGGATCTATCTGCTCCCAGGCTTCTCTCCTCTCCTCTCCCACTATGGATCTATCTGCTCCCAGGCTTCTCTCCTCTCCTCTCCCACTGTGGATCTATCTGCTCCCAGGCTTCTCTCCTCTCCTCTCCCACTGTGGATCTATCTGCTCCCAGGCTTCTCTCCTCTCCTCTCCCACTATGGATCTATCTGCTCCCAGGCTTCTCTCCTCTCCTCTCCCACTGTGGATCTATCTCCTCTGGAATGATTTCCTTTTCCAGGACAGCCAAAATTGCAACATGGAGGCCGACCGGCTTATATCCTCTGTTCTCTCCCACTTCCTGTCCTCTGACGTGGAAGACATTATGTTCCTGGCCCAGTTTGTCCTGTCGTCCCATTGACATTTTGTCATAACTACTTAGCGGGAATCTGGGAGCAAACATATTTGGCGTGAGGAGGACAGATAGTTGGCTGCATGGTGCTACAGCTCACAGCTCTGAATCACACTCACAGTGCAGATCAGAACCTGCAGGAATCTGTCCTAGTGACATTGTTGGAGAGATATATTGTCAACTTCCATGTTGTCATGCCACATGTATTTACCATCCTATAGCTGTTTGTCTATTTCCTCTTCCTTATGTGAGAAGAATGGTGGCTTAAGTTGAAGACTAATAAGAGACTACGGTAATAAGGCGTCTTCAGCCTTTATTTTGCAATTGAATCAGAGTCACTTTTATTTCCACAATATGCAAGATTACATACAGGGAATTAGTCTTGGTGTCAGTGTATATATATATATGTGTATGTATATATATATATATATATATTAGGGATGTCACAATATATCGTCCCACAATATATCACGATATCAAAACGTGACAATATGTATCATTGAGATGAAATCTCATATCGTGAGAAAAAGAAGCTGAACATGGTGGCACTGATCTGCATCTGATTGCATGCTCGCTCTCCTTTTCATTGCTTTGTTTGAACAGACGAGGGACGTTACAGACACACGGAGGATGAAAATGGTGAAATGACTCAAATTAGCGTGGAGGATGCCCCCTCAACTTACAAATCGATCGCAAAAAAATATTGTTAAAATATCGTATCGTTATCGTGAACCCAATATCGTGTATCGTATCATGAACTGAGTGTATCGTGACGCCCCTAATATATATATATATATACCGTAAATTCCGCACTATAAGCCGCACCGGAGTATAAGCCGCACCTGCAAAGTTGACTGTTTTTTACATATATAAGCCGCACCGGACTATAAGCCGCGGGTGTTTTAATGGTTTTTTTTTTATTTTTTATTTTTTTTTTTTTATTGTGTTTTAATGTTTAATTACCATATGTAAGGATTCATGCACAGAGGGGATTGTCGGGAAAGAGATGGCTGTTTGAGGAAGCTCCCATTTATTAACATTTCAACAAAACAACATAACACAACACCACCTGTGTTGTTTTTTACAGTGCACACAGTGTCCGCGGTGTGGTGAAAAGAGGGCAAGAGAGGAAATTAAAACAGAAGTGGATTTATAGTTAGAAAGAGTGCTAAAAAAGAGAGATTTTTTTTTTTTTTTTTTTTTTTTTTGGAAAAAATCCATAGATAAGCCGCACCGTTATATAAGCCGCAGGGGCCAAAAAAGGCCAAAAAACGGGAAAAAAGCCACGGCTTATAGTCCGGAATTTACGGTGTATATTTAAGCAATATATCACGAGAGCAAGTGTGTTGTGGTGAATATATCCCCCTGATCAGTTGTTATCCCACGAGGCCGCAGGCCGAGTGGGATAACAACTGAGCAGGGGGATATATTCCACAACACCACGCAGCTCGAGTGCTATATTGCTTTTATAAAAGGGTTCCAAGTATAATAATATAATAATAATAACACTATAAGTCCGACTGGCATGGTATTCTGAGAGTCAGTTGAAACACTTCTGTAAGGCGGGACCTCTAGCAAGAAGATAGACGTGCGGGTGATTTGATTGGATCGTTCTGGAGACTGAAGTCGACATTGGCCAATCCTGGCGCTTGCCTGGACTTTTTACAAAGCCCGACACCAGAGCCATATGCCCACACCAAGTAACGTTACGTCTTATTTAGAAATGCGGGGTTAAGAGTGAGGGCGCGCGAGAGAGGGGTTAAGACATTAGCCCGCGTCTATTCTTGTACAAAACATCATTTTCTGCGAAGTATTAGTAAAGTTATAAGCGAAGATCGATTCACAAGGATCTGAAAAGCTGTCTCCGCCATTTTGTTTTTGAGGTACTTTTAGTAAGAGAGTTGCGCCATCATGCGTCCATAATGACTCATTGTAAGGACTAGTGACCCTCCATACAGCAGATCAGGAGAAAGCTGTTTGGCTCGAGCGCAGCGCTGCCTTTTAGTAAGAGAGTTGCCATGGCAACCAATAACCCATGGCCATGGGTTATTGAACTCGGTTACTGGAATTATACAATGGCTGTGAACCAATCAGATTGCTTGATTTGAGAGAGCCGTTTTATAAATATATATATATATAGGGATGTACGGTATATAGGAAATGTGTTTGTGGATCCTTTCCTCTCCCTCCATCTCCTCCTCCCTTTTCCCACTAAACTGTTGGATCTCTTTGATGTGTTCAAACAGAATAGGCCTCTCTGTGTTTTCCCTTCCACAGGTGGTTCATCTCAGTGTACTTTTCATTCATTTTTAATGGCGCCCCCTCCAGGCGACGGCCACACGGGCGCTCTCTTGCTCCCCCTCCAGGCGACGGCCACACGGGCGCTCTCTTGCTCCGGGGGCTCCCTGATGGTGAGGCTAAGTGGCTGGAAGTGGAGGTCAGCCTGGACTTAAGCATGACTCCCTGACTTGTCCTGTCACCCTGATGCCAGGGCAAAGATGTATGACTGTATAACTAAGAGATTTATATCAGTGCTGCTCAAAACACTGAACACATGTCTGATGGATATTCAAGGACACGCACATTTATCTCTCTTTTTTTAAGATGGTTTTTGGGGGGTATTTTCACCACATAATAGAGGAACAGGAAAGAGTGGGAGAGAGATGGGGGACAGATTTGAACCAGGACATAGCGGTTACATGGTATGAGCCTTAGACCGCTGAGCCACCGTACACACTCAAAACACGTTTCTCTGCCAGATTTCTTTTGAGTGCTTGTGCAACATGTTGTCTGTTACATTGACAGACAACATGTTGTCTGTTACATTGACAGACAACATGTTGTCTGTTACATTGACAGACTGACACAACCGGCCGTCTTTTTCAGTCCACATCCACACAGAGCTGCCTGTGTTTCTCTCTGCCAGGTGTGGAGGAGAGATGTCATGTACATGTACACACAGACATACACACATAGACATACACAAACACACATAGACATACACACATATAGACATCCCGTACACTGCGCGTTCACATGGTGCTGTAGCACAGAAGCCTAAACCCACTAGCTAACACGCACAAAAGCACATGTACACAAACACAGCAGCACACATAGTGAGTGAGCCAGGATCTGTCTAGGCTGCCCACCGTGTGTGTGTGTGTGTGTGTGTGTGTGTGTGTGTGTGTGTGTGTGTGTGTGTGTAGCTGTTCAGCCCTGCCTGCAGCCTGCCTGGCTCCCAATTAGCCTTTTCCTCAGGAAGGGCCGGGTCTTTATGAGTCCACTGCTGAGTGCACAGGTCTGCCAATTACAGCCTACAGCCCCTCCAACCTCTCCTCTCCTCTCCACTCCACTACTGTTATGACACTCTTAGGATTAACATCCAGCCCTCACCCAGTCACATCCAGCCCTCACCCAGTCACAGCCAGCCCCTCACCCAGTCACATCCAGCCCTCACCCAGTCACATCCAGCCCTCACCCAGTCACATCCAGCCCCTCACCCAGTCACAGCCAGCCTTCACCCAGTCACATCCAGCCCCTCACCCAGTCACATCCAGCCCTCACCCAGTCACATCCAGCCCCTCACCCAGTCACATCCAGCCCTCACCCAGTCACATCCAGCCCCTCACCCAGTCACAGCCAGCCCCTCACCCAGTCACATCCAGCCCCTCACCCAGTCACATCCAGCCCTCACCCAGTCACATCCAGCCCCTCACCCAGTCACAGCCAGCCTTCACCCAGTCACAGCCAGCCCCTCACCCAGTCACAGCCAGCCCCTCACCCAGTCACATCCAGCCCCTCACCCAGTCACAGCCAGCCCTCACCCCCTCACAGCCAGCCCTCACCCAGTCACATCCAGCCCCTCACCCAGTCACAGCCAGCCTTCACCCAGTCACATCCAGCCCCTCACCCAGTCACAGCCAGCCTTCACCCAGTCACATCCAGCCCTCACCCAGTCACAGCCAGCCCTCACCCCCTCACAGCCAGCCCTCACCCAGTCACATCCA
Organism: Poromitra crassiceps; assembly: GCF_964638095.1. NCBI lineage: Eukaryota > Metazoa > Chordata > Actinopteri > Beryciformes > Melamphaidae > Poromitra > Poromitra crassiceps. The sequence continues at coordinate 28,500,716 of NC_139629.1, forward strand.
GCCCCTCACCCAGTCACAGCCAGCCTTCACCCAGTCACAGCCAGCCCTCACCCAGTCACAGCCAGCCCCTCACCCAGTCACATCCAGCCCCTCACCCAGTCACAGCCAGCCCTCACCCCCTCACAGCCAGCCCTCACCCAGTCACATCCAGCCCCTCACCCAGTCACAGCCAGCCTTCACCCAGTCACATCCAGCCCCTCACCCAGTCACAGCCAGCCTTCACCCAGTCACATCCAGCCCTCACCCAGTCACAGCCAGCCCTCACCCCCTCACAGCCAGCCCTCACCCAGTCACATCCAGCCCCTCACCCAGTCACATCCAGCCTTCACCCAGTCACATCCAGCCCTCACCCAGTCACATCCAGCCCTCACCCAGTCACAGCCAGCCCCTCACCCAGTCACATCCAGCCCTCACCCAGTCACATCCAGCCCTCACCCAGTCACATCCAGCCCCTCACCCAGTCACAGCCAGCCTTCACCCAGTCACATCCAGCCCCTCACCCAGTCACATCCAGCCCTCACCCAGTCACATCCAGCCCCTCACCCAGTCACATCCAGCCCTCACCCAGTCACATCCAGCCCCTCACCCAGTCACAGCCAGCCCCTCACCCAGTCACATCCAGCCCCTCACCCAGTCACATCCAGCCCTCACCCAGTCACATCCAGCCCCTCACCCAGTCACAGCCAGCCTTCACCCAGTCACAGCCAGCCCCTCACCCAGTCACAGCCAGCCCCTCACCCAGTCACATCCAGCCCCTCACCCAGTCACAGCCAGCCCTCACCCCCTCACAGCCAGCCCTCACCCAGTCACATCCAGCCCCTCACCCAGTCACAGCCAGCCTTCACCCAGTCACATCCAGCCCCTCACCCAGTCACAGCCAGCCTTCACCCAGTCACATCCAGCCCTCACCCAGTCACAGCCAGCCCTCACCCCCTCACAGCCAGCCCTCACCCAGTCACATCCAGCCCCTCACCCAGTCACAGCCAGCCTTCACCCAGTCACAGCCAGCCCTCACCCAGTCACATCCAGCCCCTCACCCAGTCACAGCCAGCCTTCACCCAGTCACATCCAGCCCTCACCCAGTCACAGCCAGCCCTCACCCCCTCACAGCCAGCCCTCACCCAGTCACATCCAGCCCTCACCCCCTCACAGCCAGCCCTCACCCAGTCACATCCAGCCCCTCACCCAGTCACAGCCAGCCTTCACCCAGTCACAGCCAGCCCTCACCCAGTCACATCCAGCCCCTCACCCAGTCACAGCCAGCCTTCACCCAGTCACATCCAGCCCTCACCCAGTCACATCCAGCCCTCACCCCCTCACAGCCAGCCCTCACCCAGTCACATCCAGCCCCTCACCCAGTCACAGCCAGCCTTCACCCAGTCACATCCAGCCCCTCACCCAGTCACAGCCAGCCTTCACCCAGTCACATCCAGCCCCTCACCCAGTCACATCCAGCCCCTCACCCAGTCACAGCCAGCCTTCACCCAGTCACAGCCAGCCCTCACCCAGTCACATCCAGCCCTCACCCAGTCACATCCAGCCCCTCACCCAGTCACAGCCAGCCTTCACCCAGTCACAGCCAGCCATCGGCCTAGCCTTGTATAAATCAATACAACAGTACTTCCCCATGATAGTTCAATAAATACGAACACCCTGCTGTCAGATAACAAGAAGGGCCATTGTAAATGACCTTTGAACCCTTTAAACAGATCACAAGCTGCTGATTGTCTTTAGTCTTCCAGCCGATCCTCAACCGTGTTGCCCTGTCCAGACCTTCACTCAATCTGTAGATCTATCACTACTCTCCCTTTACTGTCCAGACCTTCACTCAATCTGTAGATCTATCACTACTCTCCCCTCTATCACTACTATCACTACTATCACTACATCTATCACTACTCTCCCTTTACTGGCTCAACTATATTGTTATTTTTTCCTTTCCATTGTGTTCCTCTCTAGTTAGGTGTTGTCAGTTCTCCATGTGTAGACTAGCAGGTGTGTGTAGACTACCAGCCAGGTGTGTGTAGACTACCAGCCAGGTGTGTGTAGACTAGCAGCCAGGTGTGTGTAGACTACCAGCCAGGTGTGTGTAGACTACCAGCCAGGTGTGTGTAGACTACCAGCCAGGTGTGTGTAGACTACCAGCCAGGTGTGTGTAGACTACCAGCCAGGTGTGTGTAGACTACCAGCCAGGTGTGTGTAGACTAGCAGGTGTGTGTAGACTAGCAGGTGTGTGTAGACTACCAGCCAGGTGTGTGTAGACTACCAGCCAGGTGTGTGTAGACTAGCAGGTGTGTGTAGACTACCAGCCAGGTGTGTGTAGACTACCAGCCAGGTGTGTGTCGACTACCAGCCAGGTGTGTGTAGACTACCAGCCAGGTGTGTGTCGACTACCAGCCAGGTGTGTGTAGACTACCAGCCAGGTGTGTGTAGACTACCAGCCAGGTGTGTGTCGACTACCAGCCAGGTGTGTGTCGACTACCAGCCAGGTGTGTGTAGACTACCAGCCAGGTGTGTGTCGACTACCAGCCAGGTGTGTGTAGACTACCAGCCAGGTGTGTGTAGACTACCAGCCAGGTGTGTGTAGACTACCAGCCAGGTGTGTGTAGACTAGCAGCCAGGTGTGTGTAGACTACCAGCCAGGTGTGTGTAGACTACCAGCCAGGTGTGTGTAGACTACCAGCCAGGTGTGTGTCGACTACCAGCCAGGTGTGTGTAGACTACCAGCCAGGTGTGTGTAGACTACCAGCCAGGTGTGTGTAGACTACCAGCCAGGTGTGTGTAGACTAGCAGCCAGGTGTGTGTAGACTACCAGCCAGGTGTGTGTAGACTACCAGCCAGGTGTGTGTAGACTACCAGCCAGGTGTGTGTAGACTACCAGCCAGGTGTGTGTAGACTACCAGCCAGGTGTGTGTAGACTACCAGCCAGGTGTGTGTAGACTAGCAGGTGTGTGTAGACTAGCAGGTGTGTGTAGACTACCAGCCAGGTGTGTGTAGACTACCAGCCAGGTGTGTGTAGACTAGCAGGTGTGTGTAGACTACCAGCCAGGTGTGTGTAGACTACCAGCCAGGTGTGTGTCGACTACCAGCCAGGTGTGTGTAGACTACCAGCCAGGTGTGTGTCGACTACCAGCCAGGTGTGTGTAGACTACCAGCCAGGTGTGTGTAGACTACCAGCCAGGTGTGTGTCGACTACCAGCCAGGTGTGTGTCGACTACCAGCCAGGTGTGTGTAGACTACCAGCCAGGTGTGTGTCGACTACCAGCCAGGTGTGTGTAGACTACCAGCCAGGTGTGTGTCGACTACCAGCCAGGTGTGTGTAGACTACCAGCCAGGTGTGTGTCGACTACCAGCCAGGTGTGTGTCGACTACCAGCCAGGTGTGTGTCGACTACCAGCCAGGTGTGTGTAGACTACCAGCCAGGTGTGTGTAGACTACCAGCCAGGTGTGTGTAGACTACCAGCCAGGTGTGTGTCGACTACCAGCCAGGTGTGTGTCGACTACCAGCCAGGTGTGTGTCGACTACCAGCCAGGTGTGTGTAGACTACCAGCCAGGTGTGTGTAGACTACCAGCCAGGTGTGTGTAGACTACCAGCCAGGTGTGTGTAGACTACCAGCCAGGTGTGTGTAGACTACCAGCCAGGTGTGTGTAGACTAGCAGGTGTGTGTAGACTACCAGCCAGGTGTGTGTAGACTACCAGCCAGGTGTGTGTAGACTACCAGCCAGGTGTGTGTAGACTACCAGCCAGGTGTGTGTAGACTACCAGCCAGGTGTGTGTAGACTACCAGCCAGGTGTGTGTAGACTACCAGCCAGGTGTGTGTAGACTAGCAGGTGTGTGTAGACTAGCAGGTGTGTGTAGACTACCAGCCAGGTGTGTGTAGACTACCAGCCAGGTGTGTGTAGACTAGCAGGTGTGTGTAGACTACCAGCCAGGTGTGTGTAGACTACCAGCCAGGTGTGTGTCGACTACCAGCCAGGTGTGTGTAGACTACCAGCCAGGTGTGTGTCGACTACCAGCCAGGTGTGTGTAGACTACCAGCCAGGTGTGTGTAGACTACCAGCCAGGTGTGTGTCGACTACCAGCCAGGTGTGTGTCGACTACCAGCCAGGTGTGTGTAGACTACCAGCCAGGTGTGTGTCGACTACCAGCCAGGTGTGTGTAGACTACCAGCCAGGTGTGTGTCGACTACCAGCCAGGTGTGTGTAGACTACCAGCCAGGTGTGTGTCGACTACCAGCCAGGTGTGTGTCGACTACCAGCCAGGTGTGTGTCGACTACCAGCCAGGTGTGTGTAGACTACCAGCCAGGTGTGTGTAGACTACCAGCCAGGTGTGTGTAGACTACCAGCCAGGTGTGTGTCGACTACCAGCCAGGTGTGTGTCGACTACCAGCCAGGTGTGTGTCGACTACCAGCCAGGTGTGTGTAGACTACCAGCCAGGTGTGTGTAGACTACCAGCCAGGTGTGTGTCGACTACCAGCCAGGTGTGTGTAGACTACCAGCCAGGTGTGTGTAGACTACCAGCCAGGTGTGTGTCGACTACCAGCCAGGTGTGTGTCGACTACCAGCCAGGTGTGTGTCGACTACCAGCCAGGTGTGTGTAGACTACCAGCCAGGTGTGTGTAGACTACCAGCCAGGTGTGTGTAGACTACCAGCTGTCTCCTATTCCTTCAATCAACTCAAATAATCAGCTTGCAATTGATGGTCATGAAAAGTCACGTGACTGTTGAGCTCTATACTGGAAAAAAAATGATTATTCGATCAATAATTGATATTCTCCATTTGTGCAGATAATGATTTCAAACTAAAGCATGTGAGGCCTCAGGCTTATAAAACAAACTAAAGCATGTAAGGCCTCAGGCTTGCTAAAGCTATTACCAAGCACTCTGCACTTGAATTCAGATGGACTTGTATTAGTCTAACAGTTTTTACAATCTGTCCCTTTTAAATAATTCAGAATTTTCTTGAAGCTGATGGGCAGTTTTAAAAAGCACGGTCGTGTTTCACAACAGTCCCAAAGCCGATAACCGTTGTGTTTTTGTTTTCTATCAAAGTTCTTCATAATGAGTTTTTAATGGGAGCACTTTGGTGTATTATCTGAGCGAAGCCGCCCTGCTTTTCTCTCCTAATAAAGCGTCTTATGGCTCAGAGACATTGAACAGTGGGACAAATGTCCTCGTGAATGAATGAGTTGTCTGCAACAGATGACTGCTGCAGTTCCTCATCTGGAGGATGACCAGGTGACCATGCCAAAGCCTGATCACCTTCATACCCTGAGTGGGATTCAATCTCTTCTGTTCTGTTTCATCCTTCTCATGTTGGAGAGAGGGTGACATTAGGGCTGTCAAAAATAATGGATTATAAGATGCATCGCGATGCGGACGTGCACGATTCTGCATCGATTCACAAATGTCAAAAATCGATTATTATTATTTTTTATTTTTTATTTTTTTTATAATCAAATAAAATATAATGGAAGTACATGCAGTTGTTTATTTTAATTATGGATCATAATACAATGCAATTCCAAATGCACTTTTATTTTAAAAGTAGCCACACAGTGAGAAAAAAGAAAGTGAGAAAAAATAAATCATGTATTGGGGAAAAAAAGTGATGCATCGATAATCGTTTTATAATCGAGTCGTAGCCCTCTGAATTGTAATCGAATCGAATCGTGAGGCCAGTGAAGATTCACAGCCCTAATAGGTATGTATGTCACCGTGACATACATGCCTATATTACAATTTCCCCAATACATGATTTATTTTTTCTCACTTTCTTTTTTCTCACTGTGTGGCTACTTTTAAAATAAAAGTGCATTTGGAATTGCATTGTATTATGATCCATAATTAAAATAAACAAATGCATTTACTTCCATTGTATTTTATTAATACAAATGCTGCCCTCTGTTACAAGAGTTAGCCAACAGGTGGCAGTCAGGGTTCCAAGAATGCAGGAAAGCCACAGTAAAAGTGGAGAGTGCAGAAGAAGAAGAAGAAGAAGCACAAGCTTCACTGACGTTAACGTTAAGTTGCAATAAAGAACGAGTCAAAACATATCACCTGACTGGGCATCCATCATATAAACATGGTGCCAGAAGCAGAACCTTGATGATGCGTCAGGACACAAAATAACAGGCTGGAACGTTCAACATTTAATAAGCAAAAGTGCTAAAGCTAGCTGCTAGCCGACAAACGGCTTGTATCTCCGTAACCGCAACTCGTAGAGACTCGTGGGTGGCAGCGTTAGATTCGGGGTGAAAAAAATACACAATAGTTTTTTACAGGCATCGCGATTTGACCTTCCGTTTCCCAGAAAATGTAGATAATGTAATAATAGATTTTTTGACATTTGTCAATCGATGCAGAATCGTGCACGTCCGCATCGCGATGCATCATATAATGGATTGTTTTTGACACCCCTAATACCTATGCCTTAAAGTCCCCATGAAATGAACTCACATGACCTTTCCTTCCTGGGAAAAAAAAAATCTGCACAAGTAGGCATCAAGGAAAAATCCAACCAATAGAACATCACAGATGTTTTTGAATAGTCCCACTCCTCCTCCCATCAAATCAAACTGCCTTTCTCTCCCTGACTCATATTTCATTGGTTTAGACTTTTGAAGCTCCCTCGCTGTGTTGTGTCCCACCCCAACATCCTGTTTCAAAAGGAAATAGATCAAATCAAAGATCTAATGATGTCATTTTACGGGCTCTGTAAAGTGTAGCAATGTGCATATTACCAATACGCTGGTCACGCATTCTCGTAGTCTGCAGTACAGAGCCGGTTACTGTGTGTCTTAATGAATCACACACACCATCTGAAGCATACAGTCCATCTCAAATTGCACGGAAGCTTCTCTGTGTACTTTGATGAGAAGAACGTTCTCCAAAAGACGGCTAAGGAAAACATTCTCCACAAGGACAGAAGTTCTGTCTCCACTTTGATAATCAGCCTGTGTAAAGCTTCCTCGTTTATTATCGACCATAAACCTTCATGTTTCTACCTTTGAGCCTCATGACTAATTATACATTTCATTACAATCACTAATACACTTAGGAACCAGAATTGGGCAACTTTTCAGAAGTTTACAAGCACAAAAGCAATCTCAAATGCAGCTGGAGGCGGTATGAGTGGGAGACATAAAAGTGAAGTGGAGGACCAAAGAGGGACTAACGTCAAAAGGCAAATAATTAAGTGTGTCAATTTCGGCTTTATTCTTTCTGTCATGCCTGGATTATTGACGATTATTTGTTCATGAACACCGTGGGGAAAGTATCCGGGGCTTTTTGTCTCTCGGTATCCATGGCAACACGACTGTGAGGGAGACTAGACGGCTGTTAAAATGCTCACATTCAATCAAAGCAAGTGCTCCGATAATGTTTCCTGTAGCTAAACCCACAGCACCAACCTCATCTCTCTCCATACCCTCACCACCAGGTGTGTGTGTGACCTGGAGAATCAACCTCATCTCTCTCCATACCCTCACCACCAGGTGTGTGTGTGACCTGGTGAATCAACCCTATCTCTCTCCATCCCCTCACCACCATGCATGTGTGTGTGACCTGGAGAATCAACCTCATCTTCCTCCATCCCCTCACTACCAGGCATGTGTGTGTGACCTGGAGAATCAACCTCATCTCTCTCCATCCCCTCACCACCAGGTGTGTGTGTGACCTGGAGAATCAACCTCATCTCTCTCCATCCCCTCACCACCAGGCATGTGTGTGTGACCTGGAGAATCAACCTCATCTCTCTCCATCCCCTCACCACCAGGCATGTGTGTGTGACCTGGAGAATCAACCTCATCTCTCTCCATCCCCTCACCACCAGGCATGTGTGTGACCTGGAGAATCAACCCTGGGATGTGTTAAATCTGAGCGTGTGTGCAGCAGGCTGAGCTGTGTCTCTCTTGTGTGGTTTCTGTTATTGCACTCTGAATAAAGCCATCCGTCTTTCCTCTTTACGACTTGTTTCTAAAGGGTGCCGGCCGCCACTATAAAGCTCCAGCAGCAGCAGTCCACTGTCTCCTATTAAAGCACAAAGTCTGAAACATGTGTGGGGTCGTGCCTGGAGCAATTGGCGGCGTAGCGTCTGTTTCTCCGAGGAACACAAATGTCAGCGAGCAAGAAAACAGCAATCATCTCCCCTCTCTCTCCCCGTGTTCTCTGCTGCTCGGTGCAGGTCCAGGAAGCAATGAATAAACAATCAACGGTGCCTAAACGCCGAGTGTGGTGCGCTCGCATGTCTGGCTCCTGGGGGGTCGTCACGTCACGTCACGTCACGTCACGTCACGTCACGTCACGTACGTCCTGCCTGCCTCCATGGTGGCCATTTGACAAATCCCATTTC
>NC_139629.1:28509272-28514272 GCF_964638095.1 Poromitra crassiceps
ATGTTATAATGAGAAAAGTTTCTCATTATAATGAGATTTGGTATGTTATAATGAGAAAAGTTTCTCATAAGGAGATTTGGTATGTTATAATGAGAAAAGTTTCTCATTATAATGAGATTTGGTATGTTATAATGAGAAAAGTTTCTCATTATAATGAGAAAAGTTTGTCAGAATAATGAGCTAAGTTTGTATGTCATAATAACAAGAACAAATTTCATTATAACGTGAAAATATCCTGTTATAACAAAATCTTGTTACAACGAGAAAAGTTGCTCATAACGAGATCCTGCGTAGATCCCCTCCCCCCCCCCTCTTTCACTGTGGCAGCTCTACATCTTGGACTTTTTTCGAAACATTGATTTGTCATTTTTCGTCATTTTCTGACATTTTGTAGACCAAACAACTAATTGCTTAATCGAGAGAATAATCGACAGATGAATCAACAATGAAAATAATGGTTTGGTTTCAGCCCTAATAGCTAGGCAGCTTTGCCTGACACACAATCAGTGAGGAAAGACCTGCTCTGAGTCTGATGTAAGACTGAATAAGTAAAAAGATAATGAACGGCTGGCTTTGATGTGCAGGTTTTCTCCAGAGACTGAATGAAAAGGTTTAAATTGTCATTGCATTGGATCCAAGATGCCTTCAACCCTGCAGAGATGAGACGACCGCTTGTCACTTTCCTGCACGTCACCTAGATTCAGGGTTATTTACAGCATCTGTGTGTGTGTGTGTGTGTGTGTGTGTGTGTGTGTGTGTGTGTGTGTGCAGACCCCTGTCTTAATGCCTCCAGTATGTGTGTATTAGTGTCTAGATATCTTCTTTCCCACCTCTGTGTGTGTGTGTATTTATGTGTTTATGCGTGTGTCTTGTCCACTCTAGGCTGTTGTGAGTTAGGTTACCGTATAGTGACAGACAGGTCAGTGCAGTCCTCCAAGGAATAAGCCATCACATCAATAATAAAACCAGCTGTCAAACTGTGTGTGTTGTGTGTGTGTGTGTGTGTGTGTGTGTGATGCGCTCAATGAAATCCCTGACACCAGTAACGGCGTCAAAATGGCGAGGCTGGATCTGAACTGCTTCATATTGCCTACAGTAACAGTTCTACAGTAACAGTTCTACAGTAACAGTTCTACAGTAACAGTACTACAGTAACAGTTCTACAGTAACAGTTCTACAGTAACAGTTCTACAGTGACAGTTCTACAGTGACAGTTCTACAGTAACAGTTTTACAGTAACAGTTCTACAGTAACAGTACTACAGTAACAGTACTACAGTAACAGTTCTACAGTAACAGTTCTACAGTGACAGTTCTACAGTGACAGTTCTACAGTGACAGTTTTACAGTAACAGTTCTACAGTAACAGTTCTACAGTAACAGTTCTACAGTAACAGTTCTACAGTAACAGTACTACAGTAACAGTTATACAGTAACAGTTCTACAGTAACAGTTCTACAGTAACAGTACTACAGTAACAGTTCTACAGTAACAGTTATACAGTAACAGTTATACAGTAACAGTTATACAGTAACAGTTCTACAGTAACAGTTCTACAGTGACAGTTCTACAGTAACAGTTCTACAGTAACAGTTCTACAGTAACAGTTCTACAGTGACAGTTCTACAGTGACAGTTCTACAGTGACAGTTCTACAGTGACAGTTCTACAGTAACAGTTCTACAGTAACAGTTCTACAGTAACAGTTCTACAGTAACAGTTCTACAGTGACAGTACTACAGTAACAGTTATACAGTAACAGTTCTACAGTAACAGTTCTACAGTAACAGTTCTACAGTAACAGTTCTACAGTGACAGTTCTACAGTGACAGTTCTACAGTGACAGTTTTACAGTAACAGTTCTACAGTAACAGTTCTACAGTAACAGTACTACAGTAACAGTTATACAGTAACAGTTCTACAGTAACAGTTCTACAGTAACAGTTCTACAGTCGATTGTTTTGTGTTTTATTTATTCTTTGGGATTTGGAGGAACATTGTGACTGACGTGCTCTGACAGCAGTGAGCAGGTGTGTGTCAGTCACCTGAGCAGAGAGTGGAGATCAATGTGTGTGTGTGTGTGTGTGTGTGTGTGTGTGTGTGTGTGTGTGTGTGTGTGTGCCTCTGTACCAGGGGTGTATGGAGGCTAAAGGCACTTTACCCACCTCCTCAAAATGAGGCAGACAGTTTAATCACCTCTTTTGGAAACAAGGAAGAGGAGAACATCGGGAGTCAGAAGAGAGAGAGAGAGGCTGGTTTTGGCCACTGACATTAGTTTGTTATTCTAACCATCCTGAACTGTTGAACGAGGAATCTACTCACCAAACAGTCATGTCTATTTTTCATGAGATGGCTTTGAGAGAGAGAGAGAGAGGCCTAGTCCTTTGCTCGTGGTAGCGATGCTGTAGATTGTCTTACATTATTAAGATGTGTTACACCTCTTTGTTGCCTAAACGGTGCGGGACACTGGCAGGAGGTACGGAGAGCAGAGTGCTGTGCCATGGTGGAAGGAGTGATTACAGAGGCTTTGTGGGGCCGTCTAGTGTTAACAGAGCGTGCTTTAGTAATAACATGAGACAGGTGAGACAGGTGAGAGTTATATGGCACTTTCCCTCTGCGTCTCCACAGCTGACATCTTAATGGATTTCCCTGGTTTAAAATCCCTCCAGCATCACAGTCTGCAGGAGAAGAGTCAGCAAAGCGAGTAGCAGACCAGGCTTTCTGTTCACATTTCAGTCAAGTCATGAAATTCAAGTTTCTGCAAGTGAGAAAAAGGAGTGTTTCTCCCCTTTGGATATTTCTGGGCCATTGTACCGCTGGGAGCAGTTTCCTGCATGTTCAACCATGAGAGGAGGGACCGAGGGAGGATGAGAGAGGGAGAGAGAAAAGGAGAGAGGGATGATGAGAGGAGAGAGGGAGAGAGAAAAGGAGAGAGGGAGGATGAGAGGAGAGAGGGAGAGAGAAAAGGAGAGAGGGAGGATGAGAGGAGAGAGGGAGAGAGAAAAGGAGAGAGGGAGGATGAGAGGAGAGAGGGAGAGAGGGAGGATGAGAGGAGAGAGGGAAGGATGGAAGGATGAGAGGAGAGAGGGAAATATGAGAGGAGAGAGGGAGGATGAGGCCAGGCAGGACAGTGGGTCCCATGAGGACGCTGTGTGCTGTGATACACCCAGTGCAGCCATCTGTCAACACCCTGTCCCTTTACAATGCATCAACACCCTGTCCCTTTACAATGCATCAACACCCTGTCCCTTTACAATGCATCAACACCCTGTCCCTTTACAATGCATCAACACCCTGTCCCTTTACAATGCATCAACACCCTGTCCCTTTACAATGCATCAACACCCTGTCCCTTTACAATGCATCAACACCCTGTCCCTTTACAATGCATCAACACGCTGTCCCTTTACAATGCATCAACACGCTGTCCCTTTACAATGCATCAACACCATGTCCCTTTACAATGCATCAACACCCTGTCCCTTTACAATGCATCAACACCCTGTCCCTTTACAATGCATCAACACCCTGTCCCTTTACAATGCATCAACACGCTGTCCCTTTACAATGCATCAACACGCGGTCCCTTTACAATGCATCAACACGCTGTCCCTTTACAATGCATCAACACCATGTCCCTTTACAATGCATCAACACCCTGTCCCTTTACAATGCATCAACACCCTGTCCCTTTACAATGCATCAACACCCTGTCCCTTTACAATGCACCGTTACTTACCTTTTCTTCTCTCCTCACCTTACATCATTCATGCTAAAGGCTATAGAAAAAGCTAAACCAGGGCCAATTGAGAGTTCACAAATAACAACAAAACACATTATAATTTTATGGTGACGACTAGGGCTGGGTATTGGCAAGGATCTCACGATACGATACGTATCACGATACTTGGGTCACGATACGATTGTATCACGATATATTGCGATGCGATACATATTGCGATATTCTACAGAATTTACTCAAAATTAAATAATAGAGCTAAAGATACAACACACTGTGTACCACTCAGGTAGTGTAATAATTTGTACATCACTTTATACTAGGGGTGTCACAATATTTCGTGGCACGATATATCGCGATATCGAAATGTCACGATATGCGTATCATCAGAAAAAAATGATATCGTAAAAAAAAAAAAAAAAAATTGCTCCTGAATAATAATTTAGCAGAATCAACACGCATGAGTGAGGGGGTAGACTACTACTGGCATGGCAAAACAGCTCAAGGGGTACATAAGATTACATAAGTTTAGGGACCATTGAGCATGAGTTATTTAAGGGCGGGTTCACACCAGCCTTGTTTAGTCCGGTCTATCGGACCTTTCCCCTTTAGTACGGTCCGTAGGGTCGGTGTGAACGCTCCTACTTGAACTCTGGTGCGGACTAAAAACCGCGCTCTGGTTCGCCTGTGAGAGGTGGTCTCGGTCCGCTCTCAAGCGAACTCTGGAGCGGCCCATTTCTGGTGTGAACCCCACCCGGACTAGTCAGAGGAAGCACGTGGTTTTTTGTGTTGATTTTTTTGGTTATTTCCTGTTTTGGAAGCTCCCGCTGAAGAAGAAGCTGCTTGCTAGCTGTAGCAGTTAGCTAGCTTATCTCGTCTTGTTACCAGCGACATCACAAACAGACAAAAATGACTAGTGGCAGGGTTTGTTTACTTTTGCCCCGACAAATTGTATGGCCAATCCACCTTATTTTTGGCGGCCATGATGCACCATCCTTCTGCTGTCCTCTTCCCCCGTTACGTCTAATGTACCCGTCTGTAAACGTTGCAGCTGAGCTGATAAATGCCGACTTGTTCAACGAGCAACAGGTTAGCGGATGTGATAGAAAACATTATTAGGCTACATTCCCAAAACTAGTGTTATTTTGTAACGAGCAAACTTTTAACGTCGGAGTTCAACAAGGAAATGCGATGCGAGGAGGCATGGGCTGCAGTGCAGATTGCAGTGCAGTGCTTCTCACTCATACAGTGCAGAGTAGTATC
>NC_139629.1:28519272-28549272 GCF_964638095.1 Poromitra crassiceps
TTATTTATTTATTTATTTATTGCCTAATTTTGTCTATGGAAGCTGCCATAGCTTTTTTAAATTCTCAATTCCATTATTCCGTCTGTGATTCTGTTATCAAAGAAACTATAGTGCCCGGTGTTACAGTGCGGGGGCTCAAGCCTATATCAATATTCATAACCACCAACTCATGTCTAGGGGTATTTACAGTAACTGCACCAATGATTCCGTAACATGAGAAATTAACAGGAATACAAGAATATAAGGCTGTTTATCAATTGAAATTGATGTCAAATTGTAATCCCCCCCGCACCCCCCCCCCCCCCATGATACAAGCCTCCATAAAGCCAGGGAAAACCCTGGTAACCCACACAACAGTGTGTTCTCAGTCGAGTTGCCTGGCAAAATGAGAGTTAAGAGGACGGTAGAGACGTGGACAGGACATCGATCATACGGTCCATCAGCCGTCGATGCTCTGAAGGGTTTGGCTGTGCTGCTGCTTCTCTCCTGCTGCTGCCTGGTTGAGATAAAATAGAGCAGGTTTGTGTGTGATAACGATCAATGGAACAGGAAACGTGTGCTTATTGTTACGCTGAAGCACTCGATGATGATCTCTGTATGATGATCTCTGTATGATGATCTCTGTATGATGATCTCTGTATGATGATCTCTGTATGATGATCTCTGTATGATGATCTCTGTATGATGATCTCTGTATGATGATCTCTGTATGATGATCTCTGTATGATGATCTCTGTATGATGATCTCTGTATGATGCACTATAGAGTCTGTATTGATCACAAAATGAATGGCACTCCGGGGCCGTGGGCAGCACAGTGTATGGAGAATGGATTTTCATGTTTGACCAGCATGTCCCACTGGGCTCTTTATAGTGCTGAGACTCACTGTATTCTGTCACATAGTGCTGCTGAGACTAACTATTCTGCAGGGCAACCTCCATTATCTCCATGTAGTAACACCTGGCTGGATTGTAGTCCACTGACACTGGACACATTGGTAAAGAGCAACTCTTTCAAAATAAACCCAAAAAAACATGCACGTCGTTGATGCGTGCAGCTTAAAAAGTACAGTATGTAATCAGGTTTGTCTTTTTAGATCCAGCCCTGTCTCTTTTTATTTCTTATATCCATGATCTACGTTCATCTTCTTGGATGGAGTGTGTGTGTGTGTGTGTGTGTGTGTGTGTGTGTGTGTGTGTGTGTGTGTGTGTGAGCGGTTGACCCACGTTGATGATGCCAGTTATCCCTGTGAGATGTGTGTGTTTGTGACACGTGGAGATGCTCTGAATACACAAAGGAGGCTTTTCCAGAACCTGTAGTTCAAACATCAAATGTCTTCTTCTTCTTCATCCTCCTAACCTCTTCAGCCGGCCCCGCCCATCTCAGAGTGATCCTGTTAGAAGCCTCCTCCTCTCTCAAACTTCACAACTCTGAGGGGAAGACACCATACAGATGGTGTGCACTGTGTGCACCTACATACATACAGATGGTGTGCACTGTGTGCACCTACATACATACAGATGGTGTGCACTGTGTGCACCTACATACATACAGATGGTGTGCACTGTGTGCACCTACATACATACAGATGGTGTGCACTGTGTGCACCTACATACATACAGATGGTGTGCACTGTGTGCACCTACATACATACAGATGGTGTGCACTGTGTGCACCTACATACATACAGATGGTGTGCACTGTGTGCATCACCTACATACATACAGATGGTGTGCACTGTGTGCACCTACATACATACAGATGGTGTGCACTGTGTGCACCTACATACATACAGATGGTGTGCACTGTGTGCATCACCTACATACATACAGATGGTGTGCACTGTGTGCACCTACATACATACAGATGGTGTGCACTGTGTGCACCTACATACATACAGATGGTGTGCACTGTGTGCATCACCTACATACATACAGATGGTGTGCACTGTGTGCACCTACATACATACAGATGGTGTGCACTGTGTGCACCTACATACATACAGATGGTGTGCACTGTGTGCATCACCTACATACATACAGATGGTGTGCACTGTGTGCACCTACATACATACAGATGGTGTGCACTGTGTGCACCTACATACATACAGATGGTGTGCACTGTGTGCACCTACATACATACAGATGGTGTGCACTGTGTGCACCTACATACATACAGATGGTGTGCACTGTGTGCACCTACATACAGATGGTGTGCACTGTGTGCACCTACATACATACAGATGGTGTGCACTGTGTGCACCTACATACATACAGATGGTGTGCACTGTGTGCACCTACATACAGATGGTGTGCACTGTGTGCACCTACATACATACAGATGGTGTGCACTGTGTGCACCTACATACATACAGATGGTGTGCACTGTGTGCACCTACATACATACAGATGGTGTGCACTGTGTGCACCTACATACATACAGATGGTGTGCACTGTGTGCACCTACATACAGATGGTGTGCACTGTGTGCACCTACATACATACAGATGGTGTGCACTGTGTGCACCTACATACAGATGGTGTGCACTGTGTGTACCTACATACATACAGATGGTGTGCACTGTGTGCACCTACATACATACAGATGGTGTGCACTGTGTGCATCACATACATACAGATGGTGTGCACTGTGTGCACATACATACATACAGATGGTGTGCACTGTGTGCACCTACATACATACAGATGGTGTGCACTGTGTGCACCTACATACATACAGATGGTGTGCACTGTGTGCACCTACATACATACAGATGGTGTGCACTGTGTGCACCTACATACATACAGATGGTGTGCACTGTGTGCACCTACATACATACAGATGGTGTGCACTGTGTGCACCTACATACATACAGATGGTGTGCACTGTGTGCACCTACATACATACAGATGGTGTGCACTGTGTGCACCTACATACATACAGATGGTGTGCACTGTGTGCACCTACATACATACAGATGGTGTGCACTGTGTGCACCTACATACATACAGATGGTGTGCACTGTGTGCACCTACATACATACAGATGGTGTGCACTGTGTGCACATACATACATACAGATGGTGTGCACTGTGTGCACATACATACATACAGATGGTGTGCACTGTGTGCACCTACATACATACAGATGGTGTGCACTGTGTGCATCACATACATACAGATGGTGTGCACTGTGTGCACATACATACATACAGATGGTGTGCACCTACATACATACAGATGGTGTGCACTGTGTGCAGCACCTACATACATACAGATGGTGTGCACTGTGTGCATCACATACATACAGATGGTGTGCACTGTGTGCACCTACATACATACAGATGGTGTGCACTGTGTGCACCTACATACATACAGATGGTGTGCACTGTGTGCACCTACATACATACAGATGGTGTGCACTGTGTGCACCTACATACAGATGGTGTGCACTGTGTGCATCACATACATACAGATGGTGTGCACTGTGTGCACCTACATACATACAGATGGTGTGCACTGTGTGCATCACATACATACAGATGGTGTGCACTGTGTGCACCTACATACATACAGATGGTGTGCACTGTGTGCACCTACATACAGATGGTGTGCACTGTGTGCATCACATACATACAGATGGTGTGCACTGTGTGCACCTACATACATACAGATGGTGTGCACTGTGTGCAGCACCTACATACAGATGGTGTGCACTGTGTGCATCACATACATACAGATGGTGTGCACTGTGTGCACCTACATACATACAGATGGTGTGCACTGTGTGCACCTACATACAGATGGTGTGCACTGTGTGCAGCACCTACATACAGATGGTATGCAGCACATGCATACAGATGAAAACGGCAGGAAGAAAAGCTTCTCTCCATCCTTCCCACTTCCTGTGTAGAGAGTATGTTTGCATTGCGACCACAGGAGCTGTCTGAGCCTGTCAGATCCCTGTGTTTATCTCAGCAGACTCAGCCCAGCCTGGCAGTCTCAGTGTGAAAACATTCCCTTGATACAGCATGAGACCTTCTCTGAGCTCTGCTCCCTGCAGCACATCACCATCAGAGACATGTTAGCTCCTCTATCAGCAGAAGGATGAGACCTTCTCTGAGCTCTGCTTCCTGCAGCACATCACCATCAGAGACATGTTAGCTCCTTTATCAGCAGAAGCATGAGACCTTCTCTGAGCTCTGCTCCCTGCAGCACATCACCATCAGAGACATGTTAGCTCCTCTATCAGCAGAAGGATGAGACCTTCTCTGAGCTCTGCTCCCTGCAGCACATCACCATCAGAGACATGTTAGCTCCTCTATCAGCAGAAGGATGAGACCTTCTCTGAGCTCTGCTCCCTGCAGCACATCACCATCAGAGACATGTTAGCTCCTCTATCAGCAGAAGGATGAGACCTTCTCTGAGCTCTGCTTCCTGCAGCACATCACCATCAGAGACATGTTAGCTCCTCTATCAGCAGAAGCATGAGACCTTCTCTGAGCTCTGCTTCCTGCAGCACATCACCATCAGAGACATGTTAGCTCCTCTATCAGCAGAAGCATGAGACCTTCTCTGAGCTCTGCTCCCTGCAGCACATCACCATCAGAGACATGTTAGCTCCTCTATCAGCAGAAGCATGAGACCTTCTCTGAGCTCTGCTCCCTGCAGCACATCACCATCAGAGACATGTTAGCTCCTCTATCAGCAGAAGGATGAGACCTTCTCTGAGCTCTGCTCCCTGCAGCACATCACCATCAGAGACATGTTAGCTCCTCTATCAGCAGAAGCATGAGACCTTCTATGAGCTCTGCTCCCTGCAGCACATCACCATCAGAGACATGTTAGCTCCTCTATCAGCAGAAGCATGAGACCTTCTATGAGCTCTGCTCCCTGCAGCACATCACCATCAGAGACATGTTAGCTCCTCTATCAGCAGAAGGATGAGACCTTCTCTGAGCTCTGCTTCCTGCAGCACATCACCATCAGAGACATGTTAGCTCCTCTATCAGCAGAAGCATGAGACCTTCTCTGAGCTCTGCTTCCTGCAGCACATCACCATCAGAGACATGTTAGCTCCTTTATCAGCAGAAGCATGAGACCTTCTCTGAGCTCTGCTCCCTGCAGCACATCACCATCAGAGGCATGTTAGCTCCTTTATCAGCAGAAGCATGAGACCTTCTCTGAGCTCTGCTTCCTGCAGCACATCACCATCAGAGACATGTTAGCTCCTTTATCAGCAGAAGCATGAGACCTTCTCTGAGCTCTGCTTCCTGCAGCACATCACCATCAGAGACATGTTAGCTCCTTTATCAGCAGAAGCATGAGACCTTCTCTGAGCTCTGCTCCCTGCAGCACATCACCATCAGAGACATGTTAGCTCCTTTATCAGCAGAAGGATGAGAACTTCTCTGAGCTCTGCTTCCTGCAGCACATCACCATCAGAGGCATGTTAGCTCCTTTATCAGCAGAAGCATGAGACCTTCTCTGAGCTCTGCTCCCTGCAGCACATCACCATCAGAGGCATGTTAGCTCCTCTATCAGCAGAAGGATGAGACCTTCTCTGAGCTCTGCTCCCTGCAGCACATCACCATCAGAGACATGTTAGCTCCTCTATCAGCAGAAGCATGAGACCTTCTCTGAGCTCTGCTTCCTGCAGCACATCACCATCAGAGACATGTTAGCTCCTCTATCAGCAGAAGCATGAGACCTTCTCTGAGCTCTGCTTCCTGCAGCACATCACCATCAGAGACATGTTAGCTCCTCTATCAGCAGAAGCATGAGACCTTCTCTGAGCTCTGCTCCCTGCAGCACATCACCATCAGAGACATGTTAGCTCCTCTATCAGCAGAAGCATGAGACCTTCTCTGAGCTCTGCTTCCTGCAGCACATCACCATCAGAGACATGTTAGCTCCTCTATCAGCAGAAGCATGAGACCTTCTCTGAGCTCTGCTTCCTGCAGCACATCACCATCAGAGACATGTTAGCTCCTTTATCAGCAGAAGGATGAGACCTTCTCTGAGCTCTGCTTCCTGCAGCACATCACCATCAGAGACATGTTAGCTCCTTTATCAGCAGAAGCATGAGACCTTCTCTGAGCTCTGCTTCCTGCAGCACATCACCATCAGAGGCATGTTAGCTCCTCTATCAGCAGAAGGATGAGACCTTCTCTGAGCTCTGCTCCCTGCAGCACATCACCATCAGAGACATGTTAGCTCCTCTATCAGCAGAAGCATGAGACCTTCTCTGAGCTCTGCTTCCTGCAGCACATCACCATCAGAGACATGTTAGCTCCTCTATCAGCAGAAGCATGAGACCTTCTCTGAGCTCTGCTCCCTGCAGCACATCACCATCAGAGACATGTTAGCTCCTTTATCAGCAGAAGCATGAGACCTTCTCTGAGCTCTGCTCCCTGCAGCACATCACCATCAGAGACATGTTAGCTCCTCTATCAGCAGAAGGATGAGACCTTCTCTGAGCTCTGCTTCCTGCAGCACATCACCATCAGAGACATGTTAGCTCCTCTATCAGCAGAAGCATGAGACCTTCTCTGAGCTCTGCTCCCTGCAGCACATCACCATCAGAGGCATGTTAGCTCCTCTATCAGCAGAAGCATGAGACCTTCTCTGAGCTCTGCTCCCTGCAGCACATCACCATCAGAGACATGTTAGCTCCTCTATCAGCAGCACATGCTGTGATGGAACAGGCTGTTGATGCCTATACGCACAGTTGGCACACAGCCAGCTATATTATTAGTGGCTCCAGGCCGTATGGTGCAGGATTAGACTATGTATGTGTCTGTGTATGAAGGGGGATGAAGGCATCTAAGCCTATGTGGAAAATAGGGCTGGCCGGGGGATATGACTTCAAATCAATATCATGATTATTTCAAACTTTGACCTCGATTATGATGAATGAACAGTATTTATTTTATATACTGCCCTGCCCTCATTGTTCTCTGACCGGGTCTGTTACGTAAGTGTGTGTGTGTGTGTGTGTGTGTGTGTGTGTGTGTGTGTGTGTGTGTGTGTGTGTCAGTGTCATCTTCCTCCAACACTCATGAATGGAGGAGGTGCAACACGTGTTTTGTTGATGCTGCATTTATTCTGAAGATTCTGACCGGACACGTGTTTGTGGTCATGGCTTTTATTTTGAAATGGGCCCACTGGCTCTTGGCTTTGAGTGGAGCCCTGAATGCGGGCTAATGTTAGTTGAGGGAGGGAAAGCATCTGATCTGACTGAACATAATCTAGTATTTTAGGGGACAGTTCATGAACGCACACATTGGGGAAAGTATTAACCACCATGTGCAAGATTAAGGTTCTAAATAGGGATGCACGATATATCGGCAATCATATCGGTATCTGCCGATGTTAGTCATTTTTTAACATATCGGTCATATCGGTATCGGTCAGATGTTGCAATGTTAATATCGGTTATCATTATCAGCCAAATTCTTCACATTGATATGAAATAATGCAGTAAATCTATGATTTATGGTTTTTCCAAAGGCTTTGCAAATAAAGAAATGCATAACTTTTTCAAATTCAGTGTTAACATGTGTTTTTCAGTATGTACAAAATGTGATGATCATAAAAATGTGGTTTTATACAGAGCATATCGACATCGGTAAATATCGTTTATCGGCCATAACAGCAATGTTAATATCGGTTATCGGCATCGGCCAAAAATTTCATATCTGTGCATCCCTAGTTCTAAATGTCAGTTTGGATCTGTGTTCCGTTAATTGCCCTGACAGAATGCCAGTGTGTTCCTGAGTGACATGCTGGTCCTGGCAGACGCATTCTAGTCCACCTCATGAGAGAGAATGATTGACCCGTGTGGAGCACTGAGCAGTATGGTGCCACCTAACCTTCATGCCTCAGGAGCACTGAGCAGTACGGTGCCACCTAACCTTGATGCCTCAGGAGCACTGAGCAGTATGGTGCCACCTAACCTTCATGCCTCAGGAGCACTGAGCAGTATGGTGCCACCTAACCTTCATGCCTCAGGAGCACTGAGCATTATGGTGCCACCTAACCTTCATGCCTCAGGAGCACTGAGCAGTATGGTGCCACCTAACCTTCATGCCTCAGGAGCACTGAGCATTATGGTGCCACCTAACCTTCATGCCTCAGGAGCACTGAGCAGTATGGTGCCACCTAACCTTCATGCCTCAGGAGCACTGAGCAGTATGGTGCCACCTAACCTTCATGCCTCAGGAGCACTGAGCAGTATGGTGCCACCTAACCTCTATGCCTCAGGAGCACTGAGCATTATGGTGCCACCTAACCTCTATGCCTCAGGAGCACTGAGCAGTACGGTGCCACCTAACCTTCATGCATCAGGAGCACTGAGCAGTATGGTGCCACCTAACCTTCATGCCTCAGGAGCACTGAGCAGTACGGTGCCACCTAACCTTGATGCCTCAGGAGCACTGAGCAGTATGGTGCCACCTAACCTTCATGCCTCAGGAGCACTGAGCAGTATGGTGCCACCTAACCTTCATGCTTCAGCCCCTCCCTCATCACCATGCAGTATTCTTTTTGTGTGTGTCTGTTCACACTTCACATTGGCTCAGCAGCCGACTGTAGCTTAGTTACTGTAGCTTAGTTACTGTAGCTTAGTTACTGTAGCTTAGTTACTGTAGCTTAGCTGGTGTAGCCTGGAGCTAAAACCCACATCACACATATAGCTGCTGCTGCACACACATTTTCTCACTCTCACATTCTCTGTCAATGTCTCACATTCTGTTCACAGGGTTTTTTTTTGAGTCTGCGAATGTGAAAATATTCATCGAGAAGGAGAGCGGGGGGGGGGAGAGAGAGAGAGGGGGGGAGACAGAGAGGGGGAGGGGGCTTGGAACAGACTGCCTGTGTTGGGTGACGTGTCTGGCCATGCCGAAAGGTTAACAGGCGCCAACCTCCCGTCTGTCCCATGTGACATGACACTCTGCGCTCAGTGCCCGCTTTGACGCGTGTGCTTTCACGGTTCACAAACTCCACGCCATGGGGGGAGGGGCCTTCCCCTCTCTGCTGTGTAGGACATCATACAGAGAGGCAGCACAAACACTACCCAATTTATGCTTTCTGCATTTTGATCCTTTTGATCTGTCACACACAGACACATGCACGTGTGCTGAAACACACACAAACATGTGCACGCGCACATACACACACACACACACGCAGAAGCATGTGCACGCACATACACACACAGAAGCATGTGCACGCACATACACACACAGAAGCATGTGCACGCACATACACACACAGAAGCATGTGCACGCACATACACACACAGAAGCATGTGCACGCACATACACACACAGAAGCATGTGCACGCACATACACACACAGAAGCATGTGCATGTGCACGCACATACACACACACAAACATGTGCACGCACATACACACACACAAACATGTGCACGTGCACACACATACACACACACAAACATGTGCACGTGCACGCACACACACACACACACACACAAACATGTGCACGCACATACACACACACACAGTGTATTTGGTCACCCCCTGCGGCGGAGCTGCATGGTCTCTCTACACAGAGGACATTAATAAGAGATGAGAGCGTTTGAAGTGTAGCTGTGGCCTCTGTCACATCTGAACTGACTTTATCATCCTGAAGAAGAACACCTCTCTCTGTCACACAGCAGCAGTGAGAGGAGACTGTACCCCGAGTGTCCTCTTCATTAACGCTCTGCTCAACCGTTTGGTAGAGCACATTTTGACTCACTATTATCTTGTTGAAAAATGTGTAGTTAACTCATACTCCACATGGCCTTCATTCAGTTTCTACAAACACTGTGTAGCTTCATTTGTTTCTCCTGTTTTCTGGCTGGAAGAAAAAGCTCAGCGTCACCTTTAAATACTAGCAGAAATATCATGTGGACTTTTGAAAATCCGATTTGGAACCTTTACAACCGAGCCCCAAAAAGACAAACCTGGAGATACAGTGTAGCTCTCCCTCTGTACTTGTATTTTATTGTATCATCTTTGTCAACATTATTCCATCATCAGCATCATTTTATTTTGCCCATTGCAGTTAGGACTGATGCACCATCATCTTCATCATTACAATCAAGCCGTTTTCACACATGCGCTTTATACTGGGAAATGACCAGAAAGCGGTGTAATGCCTTCGTGTGTGAAAGTTGTTTTTCGGTATAAGCGCGACCCCGTCATCGCGGACATTTCACCAGTTCGGAGCTTGTCATAAGAATCGGTATGTCTGCTTCATGTGTGGGCGTGCCGATTTCCCCCCTCCCCTCTCTGCTCGAGAGAGGCCAGTCTTTCAGTCCTCCGCACTTCGCAGCAGCCCGACACAGGACAGACACAGCGAAAATTGCAAGCCGCCCAATGCTTGTATGTAGAGAAAGCAGATGCACGAGGCGAATTGTGGAAGTATTTTGCTGACTTACGTTGCTGACAGCGAAGGCAAGCTCCTGGACACATCAAACAAAGCCAGTCTGTAAAAAGTGCTTCAACGCGACGCAGGTGAACGGATAAACATCGAACCAGCCAGGCTATTTCTCTCAGACAGGGATCCCAACGTCTTCAAAGATTTCAGTTCAAAGACTGGTTAGCGAATGTGAAGGATACAACATACATGCCCTCTTAAGTGAAACGAGTGTGATTTATTGTGTGACAAGCGAACTTATTTCACCATCGGAGTTTTGCCGACCCCCAAAATAAGGACGATTCCCCATCCAAGTGCACACGTCACTCCCCACCCCTTCCGCAATGCCGCCCCGCCCCCCAAAATACAGGCTATTTGACGGCTATATTCACACATGTGAGCCCTCAGGTGTGAAGGGAAATTCCGGGAAATGGCCGATATTGATTTACAGGCAATGTTCCTGTACGCATGTGTGAAAACGGCTTCAGTCAGCCCCTTCAAAAGCATCAGTGGCTATATATAGTAACATGAGATTTACTCAACATCATAATGACTGTTTGCACTGCTGCCAGTGGAGTCACACTCAGAGTACTGCGAGACAGTGACACTGGAGTCAAAGATTACATTTAGATTTGATCCATTTATGATGCATGAATCCAGAGCAGCTCAGTAGCAGAGTAAAGCATCAACTCATACTAATACAAACAATACAGCCCAGTAAGGAGTGCGTTGTTAGAAGCCGATGCTTTGCCTCTAAGACAAAGTGTGAGCAGCGCTGTGCGTCGGTCACACTGTGTGATGAATGAAGTTGGTCTCTGTGTTTGTCCCTCCACCCTTCATAGCTCATAGCTCTCTGGGATCATTTCACACTCTCCAGGTCCCTGCCTGTCTGCCCAGCATGTCTCACACTGATGGACAATTGTCTGTCCCACTCTGTTGTTTTCCTTCACTCTGTCTTGAGCTGTCTCTCTGCACAGTGTCTGAGGTGGCTTTGTACCATCTGTGTCGGTGTACAGTATACTGTGCAAATGTGTCAATTGTCAGTATGCCTCTCAACAGATGGCACAGAGACAAGGTGTATTTATTTCACTTCCCGACTGAAGTGATTCTCATTCGCATTCCGATTTCTCACTCTCCAAGACCGGCTTTAGATCCATTTGGCAGACAGTGTGCCATTTGTCTCCATGCATGCAGGCAGCTAATACACACATGCACACACACACACACACACACACGCACGCATGCACACACACGCACACACACACAGATTACAGGAGCATCATCTATCTTCGCTTTCAATTTGTTCAATTTCTCATCCAAGACTTTTCTCCACTGCGGGTATTCTTCCCCCTGTGCCATGTTTGACACATTCATACTGTATACTCTGAATTCATGTTTAGCTATGTGGATACTGGATAGGCTACTGCAGGATGCTTTAGCCTGGAACATGAGTCTGCTCTTCACCCTCAGTTGTATAAATACTTGAGTATTTAAATTATTCCTATTTCATAAGTAGTAAGTATTCTTGTGCTGACAAACAGCTATAGTGCACCAATAGTTGTTGCTTACTAGTTTTTAAATGACACTGCTAATGTCATAGTCGTAAGATTTGCATACATTCCGGTCGATTGCATTAAATATTTACAAATGTATGTAATATTTATGAGTGACTGGAGAGTGCTCTAACTGAGCACTTAGTGAAGAATGCTACTTTGCACTTTGAAAACAGAAATTCAGAATCCATACTTTGCCTTTTTCTTCATCTTCCAAATTATGAAATTGTCTGGAACATGTGATATTTAGAGCTACTATTATACAGCTTCCTTGGCGGGAAAAATAGTTTTCTATGGATATCCCAATTTTAGTTCACACACATACTTGCCTTTTTTCCCTTTTTTTGCACACGTCGTGCCCATGTTCTACCCTGCCAACTTAATGTGCACGTGTTACCCTGTGGTGTTACACAGCCCCTCGTTTCATGTCCTGCTGATGGCTCATCTCTTTGTATTATAGTATCTCTGGAAGAAACCGCTTCCAGACAGACAGACCTGATGAGGTCATCACTCTGCCACGGCCCGCGGGCCAATCAGAGGACAGGCTATGACTGACACATCCTTCATACTGGTGGACAGCACATATGTCCCTGCTGTAGACAGCATGTCGCTACATGCTCTATTCCACATGTGCGTTGACTTGTGAAGGATGTACCACTGAACGATCCTCTCTACAGACAGCTGTCAGTGCAGCTTGTGCATCGTCTGTGTGGCTGACAGACTGTAGAGCAGTGATTCACAAACTGTGGGCCGCAGCCCACTAGTGGGCCGTGGAGGTACTGCGGGTGGGCCGCGAGTGGTCTGCCAACACTCCTGATTTTCGCAGGTAATCAAATGGCTGTAGCAGGGGGAAAGAATTGCAATTGTGATGTCATCAGTGATGTCACTCGAGCAATTGTGATGTCATCAGTGATGTCACTTGAGCAATTGTGATGTCATCAGTGATGTCACTTGAGCAATTGTGATGTCATCAGTGATGTCACTTGAGCAATAGTGATGTCATCAGTGATGTCACTCGAGCAATTGTGATGTCATCAGTGATGTAATAAATCCTTCTTCTGGGGTGTTTTATGGCAGTTGGCATCCTTGTTGCATTACCGCCTGGCTGAGGCTTATAAGTGGTGGGAGTATAAGTAGGGAGAAGAGCACAAGTGGTACATCATCTCCAGAGTAAGTGTGTATTGTTTATTTATTTTTGTTTATTGTTTATTTGCACAAAGAAAATGAATAACAACAGATAGTACAAGTATCTTAATAAGCTATTATTAAGCTATACCTATTAGTAAGCTATTAGCTAACTAGTAAGTGCTTATTAAGCTAGCCTACTTTGAATGGTAACAGAATGACTGTCATTGGTAACAGACAATAAATGGCGGTCAACTTATCCATACCCTTCGGATATGGAGAACACTTAAGCCTAATTTATACTAACTGTGGAGTGTGCGGTGTTCGCGGAGCGGAGGCTCTGTGCGGCGAGCGCGGCGCTCCGCACAGGCTCTGCGGAGGGACTGCACGGAGCTCCGCGCTCCTCTCAAAAAATGTAACTCGGCGGAGCCCGCCGCGAGCTCGTGCAGTCAATTCCGAGGCTATGATTGGCTAATGTTTGCTATTGTTTGTATAGGGAGAAACCGCGGGCGAAATCAGTGCAAAATGAACGGGTTTGAGCATCGCCTGGCAGAAGAAGTCCAGAAATCCAGAAATTTGTACGATTCATCCACCCGAGACTACAGAGACGTACAGATGACAAATAATTCATGGAGGGAAATAGGTAGAGTTCTGTCAACAGATCCTGACATCTGCAAGTTAAAGTGGAAGACCCTTCGAGACAAATTTGTCAAAGCCAAAAAGAAGGTGAAAGGAAAGAGTGGGGATGGCGGTGGGAAAAAAATCCCTCTCATCTTCAACAAGCTGTCTTGGCTCAGTGTTTTTGTAAAGCACAGGGAGACAGATGATAACTTTGATGAGGTAAGTTTATCACATAGCGTTGATACTTGTATAGGACGGTTTCAACAAGACAGACAACATAAACATTTTAAATTGCCGCCATGCTTACTTCTTGTTGCAGGGTTTGCTATAGGCTACAATAACTGACAGGACATACGCTAGGTTAAACTGTCCCCTAGCAACACAATTATAGCCGTATATTTACATCAAGCGGGAGATGTTTGCAGAATAAAACACTTGGCTAGCCTAATGTTACATTTGAACAAACCAGCACATGAAAGCTTGACAATTGATTGACTCAAAAGTTAACACACAGACATCAAAACTATCCCCCCATTTCCATCTCCTGCCAATACAATTTATATAGCCTACTTTTGTTTACAGACTGAGGACAGAACAGAGCTTCAGCCACCAGCCCCGTCCGCTACGCTTGATGTGTACGTGGCTGACCTAACCACACTTGCGCCAGAGGACATAGGCTTATCTCCAGCTGTGTCAGAGTCAGCACCAACTCCACCACCTGATGAGAGGTCATCTGCAGCAGAGACCCAGGCTGCATCACCACCATGTCAGCCACCAGCAGCACAGAGGAAGAAAAGGAAAGCAGATGACACTGGCGACAGCGTGCTGAAGAGACTTGCTGACCTTGATAAACGCAGGGAGGAGAGGGCGAAACGTATGGAAGAGAGGGAAGACTACCGATTCACAGAAACAGTGCGGGATATGTTGCGCAAATTACCACCATGTATCAAATCCCAGGCCAAATTTAAGATCTGCCAGATGTTACACGAATTGGAGCAGAACCAGGCCCGTATCTAGCTATGAGCACAGGGAGGTCCGGACCTCCCTAATAATTTCAGAGAAAAAAAGAAAAAAAATCATTTTTTTTTCATTTTTTTTTTTGCAAATGTAATTAAAAATATTTTGCAGTGCACTATGTTCCTTTCTTGTTTAAGAATGTTTCGGGAAATGAAAATGTAGCCTATTTAAATAGAATTATCAACAATAACAATCAAGGAAGTTACATGCTTGTAGGCTAGAGAAGAAGAAGAAGCGCGCATGCACGCACGTTGTGTTGAACCAACCAACAACCAATACGAATTGTTTAATCTGGCAATAAAGAAATGTGAACTTGACATGCTATTTTAATAGCCTACTCAAAAATGCACCTCCCACTATACAGCAAAGAGAGGAGTCAATGTTTCTTGATATATGCCATTCAGATCCGAATAATTAGTCTAGTCATTAAGTTTGCTGATAATATTTCTATCATGTTAAGTCTGTGTAATGTTAACTGGTGTATTCAGAGCAAATAGGGAGGTATAGAGCATTATCATCATGCTATATATCTCCCTCTTTGCTCTGAATGAGTGAGAAAAGGAGAATATACTGAATAATAACATCACAACAGTATCCTAATGTTAATTAAAAAATAGATATTCCTCTAAATATGGCTAAAAAAGGTAAAAAAAACATTTTTATTTATTTAAAATGATATATTACTCTAAATATGGCTAAAAAAGGGGGGGGGGGGGACCTCAAATTTTTTTCGGCCGCGCCCGCCTCCCCTTGCCATGTCTGGACCTCCCCAATTTCGAAACCTTGGATACGGGCCTGAGCAGAACATGTGCACCGAGGCGTAATTAGCCTACTAATTTAGTGGAATTGTATTCACGTTTGTAGTAGGCTATTTATTTATTATAGCTAATGAATTATCTGTAGTTACAGTATAAATGTAATTTTATTAACGTTATTAGTTTGTAGTATGCTATTTATTTAAGCTAATGAATTATCTGTATAGTTACAGTATGAGTGATTTAATCACTTTTCATTAGTTTATAATCAGTTATAGTAATTCATTTTAAGCACTTTATGTAATATTTATTTAGCCTACATTGTTTCTGAATGTTGCTGTTCTGACTATTAATGATATTGCTGTTTTGATATCTTACATTTTATATTTTTGGTTTTGTTCTCAAATACAGAATACAATTACCCCCAAAAAACTAAATTTGATTTATTAATATTAGTTTAACACCAATAATAGGCTACAGGAGGCATACAATTGTTTAAGTAGGCCTATTCACCTTATTCTTTGCCCACACATGGACGCTTCCGCATTACGTCATTTCGTAATAGTATTTCCGTTTTGACTTGCCAAAAACCCCGCAGGCAAAATGGCCGCGCACACTCCCCTCCTAAAGTGGCAAAATTACTCCCCCATAAAGTAACATATCTTGGCCAATAAGTATGTAACATACAAAATAAAACAACCCGTAATATCTTTACTTTTAAGTAGAATGCAGAGGACATGTAACTGTTTAGTTAAACTTGCATTCCAGGAATATTGTGCTCTAAAGATGACGTTAGTGGAGTCGAGGCTGTTTCGTCCTGAAACCCACATAGGTTGCGCCAGCCGTAACCTATGTGCGATTCGAAATAACGCATCCGAGATAGAAACGTTATGACTATAGCCACGTTATAAACAAACTAACACTGGTGATCCGTATGGAAACAGTGTTACTCGAAATGGTTAAAAGTTATATCAATTTGGTCATTCAGTGGCATTTTACTGCCATATAACATAACTAACTAGCGGCTAATATTAGCCACAGAAGGCAACTAGCGCTGAACCGGAAGAACAAATACGTTTGCGTTGAACGCGGAAGAGAGAGAAAAAGTGGGCGTGGTGAATAAGGTGAATAGGGACAATGGGAAATAACCTCCCTCACTCACTCAGCATCAAAACTGTTTCTCTGGGGTCCAACAGAAAATAATTTTAATTCAAGCATGCAAGAGATTTAAAACATTTAACAAGACATGGCAACTCTAACAGGCATAGCAACTGACCATGGATGAACAATAGCTGATGCAGACTAGCTCATTTCAAATAATTTAATATAAGTCAGGGGTGTCAAACTCATAGGTCACGGGCCACATAGGACCCAATTTTGTGTCAAGTGGGCCAGACAAAGAAAATCAATGCATAATAACCTACAGTATAAATAACAACACCTCCAAATGTTCTTGTATCTTTGAGTGTAAAGAATTAGGCCTACAGGTACATTTTAAAACACCGTTTCACACGGGGTTATCTCAGCTACCATAGGCCTAATCATATCAAATCTGTCTGTAACTGTGCATTACAGTTGACGGCAACTATGTGCAATTCTTCTCATTCAAGGTTTCCCATTTAGTGATGACTACAGAAAACAACTGAAGGACTTCTCAGTGCAATTTTCACACTTTGCAAAGTCATTGTGTGGGCCGGATTGGACCCTCTGACCGGCCCGTTCTGGCCCCAGGGCCGTATGTTTGACACCCCTGCTATAAATGATAACATGTCGTTATAAATTCAAAGCAAATCTGTCATTCATTCTGAACTAATGTACACAATGTGTGCAATACACAAGGGATTGCATGTTGATATATGAGCTGTCCTCTTCTGATGACCACATCCTGCCATGGCACACATCCTTGGGGTGAGGAGAAAAAGCGGCTGAAGTCATTCCTGACCGCAGTAGCAGCCCGAGATGATGGAGCCCGGGAGAGCCGCCCTGCGCCCTGGAGGTTGCCCTCCTGTGACGAGCCTCCTCCATTCACCCGGATGCACATCTCCTGACGACAATGTGGAGTGGACAAAGTTTGGCGGGATGTACTTGGCAGCGGGGACATTGGCAGCATCTGTATAAGCCATGTAGTTGTGAAGGGCAATGCAGGCCTTCACAACATCCACTGCTTTGTCTGGATGGAGCTCAAGGGGCCTGCCAAGAATCCTCCACCTTGCAACGAGGATGCCAAAGCTGTTCTCAATGACCCGTCTGGCTCTGCTGTGTCTGTAGTTGTAGATTTTTTGCCGGTCATCGAGACTGGAGCCTATGGAAAAATAGAAAATTCAAAAAATGGTGCATCCCAGCAATGTGGCAATGTGTGACTGCAGTTTAGACAAAATGACACTATGGACGACTATCTATAGTAGGCTATAGTAAATTAATAATATTAGCATAATGACTAAATAAATAAATAAATAACACATATGCTTCAGAATATTTTTGTATTCTCATTGTTAAAATAATAACTAATAACTAAATTACTTCTATACTAATTATATAACTACTAACCAATAATAATAATAATAATAATAACGGTTATATATTATATAACATATATTATAATAGGCCTAGGTGTGTCACAGAGGCTCTTAATAGTGAGCGGACGGTGGGGACAGCGCCTCTAATGGAAGCCCTTTGTTCAGCCGTCACTTTCACTGCTCCCATGGAAACATCCTGCTGTCCAATCAGACTGTAGGTACAGTATAGCACCCCCTGTGCTTCAGACTGTAGGTACAGTATAGCGCCCCCTGTGCTTCAGACTGTAGGTACAGTATAGCGCCCCCTGTGCTTCTGTCACTACTGGGCATAAGACAGTTATCTCATCTGAACTTTTCTATCTGCTTTATTTTCTAGCTGCTAGCAGTGATCATGTTTGACAAATACAGGTGTTTTAACGCTATATGTCAAGCAAAACAAAGCTTTTGTGTCAAATCAAAGACAACACGGCATCACAGGGTTGCCATGATTGTCTCGTAAACAAAGCTGAAAGCAAAAGTGATGTGTTGCTCTACAGAGATGTGCTTTGGTAAAGCATGACGGACAGACAGACAGCATTTCATCTTTTCAAATGCCTTCATGTTTGGGATGCTAGAGGTCTCAGCTCATCCCCTGTCTCCCCCCCACTCCACTCTGTGAGGTAGGCCTGTCTGCACGCCTCTCTCCCACTCCACTCTGTGTGAGGTAGGCCTGTCTGCACGCCTCTCTCCCACTCCACTCTGTGTGAGGTAGGCCTGTCTGCACGCGTCTCTCCCACTCCACTCTGTGTGAGGTAGGCCTGTCTGCACGCGTCTCTCCCACTCCACTCTGTGTGAGGTAGGCCTGTCTGCACACCTCTCTCTCACTCCACTCTGTGTGAGGTAGGCCTGTCTGCACACCTCTCTCTCACTCCACTCTGTGTGAGGTAGGCCTGTCTGCACACCTCTCTCCCACTCCACTCTGTGTGAGGTAGGCCTGTCTGCACACCTCTCTCCCACTCCACTCTGTGTGAGGTAGGCCTGTCTGCACACCTCTCTCCCACTCCACTCTGTGAGGTAGGCCTGTCTGCACACCTCTCTCCCACTCCACTCTGTGTGAGGTAGGCCTGTCTGCACGCCTCTCTCCCACTCCACTCTGTGTGAGGTAGGCCTGTCTGCACGCCTCTCTCTCACTCCACTCTGTGTGAGGTAGGCCTGTCTGCACACCTCTCTCCCACTCCACTCTGTGAGGTAGGCCTGTCTGCACACCTCTCTCCCACTCCACTCTGTGAGGTAGGCCTGTCTGCACGCCTCTCTCCCACAGGATCACCTCTGGGTGCTGTGATGATAAGGCCTTTTAGAGGGCTGAGGTGAGGGATGATCTGGATCCTTCTGCTCAGCAGCCAGTTGGAATGGAAAGCTCCCTCTTCAACTTCCACCCATGCTGCTGCTGTTGCTCTCAAGACCAAGGAGCAGGTCTCCAGCAGAACCAGGAGAAAGACCAAGGAGCAGGTCTCCAGCAGAACCAGGAGAAAGACCAAGGAGCAGGTCTCCAGCAGAACCAGGAGAAAGACCAAGGAGCAGGTCTCCAGCAGAACCAGGAGAAAGACCAAGGAGCAGGTCTCCAGCAGAACCAGGAGAAAACCATCTGTGTGTGTTTCACGAAGACACCAGTGATCTGTGGACTCTGGAGGAGCATCCATCTCTGTCTAAGTGTGTGTGTGTGAGAGAGACTGATAAGACTACCATGGCTCCTGCTTTAAATGGCTGGTATGCTGGGGGAAGCTTAGCGACTCTGGTTAGTCCTTGGATAGGAGACAGTCTCCTGTCTCTGCCCCGGGGCAAAGACAAGGACTCTGTCCTGGGAGCATCGAGCTTCCGATGAAATGTTAAAGAGTCCATCAGCACTCTTCACAAGAGTAGGGGTGTCACCACACCACGGTGTCCTGGCTATATTCCCACACCGGCCTCCCTTCCATCATGTCCACCTAATCATACTTATCTATAGACTTTTTTTTCTCACAGCAGCGATTTTGTGTCTAAAAGGCAGGGTAAACACAGGTGCAACCAAAACATTCATGAGGGTTTCCAACTTCAATCCATCTAGGTGTTCCAGTGCTGGGGCCCTCACTAATGTTTTGGTTGCACCTGTGTTTACCCTGCCTTTTAGACACAAAATCGCTGCTGTGAAAAAGGTCCATTGGCACTTTCAGTCCTCGACTCTCCACCATGATAGCTGATGTGTGGTGAGCGTTCTGCCACCCCACCCTCCACACACACACACACGCGCGCGCACGCACGCACGCACACACACACACACACACACACACACACACACACACACACACACACGCACCCCTTGTGAAGCCCCTCCCCCTTATCTTGTTCAGCAGAGGGGTGTGGGGAGGCTTTCTCTCTCCCATAGGACGGCCAGATTACATGTTGCCCTAATCCCATTCATCCCCTCATTCTCTCAGATGTGCACCTACTGAAGCCACACATGCCCGTTACACACACACACACACACACACACACACACACACACACACACACACACACACACACACACACACACACACACACACACACACACACACACACACACACACTCTCTCTCTGTCTCTCTCTCTCTCACACACACAGACTCAGGTGCCCCTGTCTGATAAGGAAGAATTAGCTTCATCAGTGGAGCGGTCCCAGAACATGGGATATCCCGTTCCCTCCCGTGCCCCCAGCCTGCACCTTATCACCGGGGGGTTGAGTCGTGCTAGTTTTGGTCCCTGCTTTGTTGAGGTTCTAGCGCTGTGGACCCGGTACCATACCGTGATGTGAAAACACTGCAGACGACTGATTGGTCAGGCAGAATCGTGTTTACTGTATCTACTGACTGTCAATGCTGCATACCAGTTTAGTGGGGCTTACCCTCTCTTCTGTTATTTCCATCAGTCTTTTGTGTTGCTGCCTTCGGCTCTGGTGAAATAAAATCGATCTTCTTACTCAGCTTTAACATGGCGGTGGTTTTCATTTGTTTTGAGAGAGAAAAAGTCCGCTCCTCAGGAAGCCCTTGTAGTTGTGTGGTGCGTTGGCTCCGCTAGGCCGCAGGCGGGGGTTTAGCGAAGCCGCGGTCTTGCCTGGTGAGAGGCCCCCGGGGTAGAGGCTTCCCTTCTCCATGTAGCGCAACTCCCGTCCCCCGCGCAGTGCATGCATGTGAGTTTGACTAACAACAAAGTGATATCCATTCTCCTGGGCGATTCTCACAGTTGCCCATGTACACTGTAGGTCATTTAGAGGCACCAGTATTTCATAAACAGTTTAAAAGTTCCTTGTATGGATTTAATTTTAACGTTATACGTTATAGCCTACTTCGGCTAATGGGCGGAGGGCAGATATGCGGTCGCTATGACGACCAGGTGTGGGCGGAGGCGAGTAAACTTGCTATGGAAACAGAGTCTATATCAAGTAGAGACGAGTAAGACCAGGTCGAGTAGAGCTGTACTGTGCTGTTACTGTATATGTGGTGGAAATGAGCCTTTGTGAACCCTCTCTGCATCCAGACAGCGCCACACAAAAAGTGCCACATTTTGCCACAGGAGGCGCCGCCTAATATCTGTGGACAAACACATCTCTCTCCAATGCCTCTTCATCACCAACCTGTCTCAATGCCTCTTCATCACCAACCTGTCTCAATGCCTCTTCATCACCAACCTGTCTCAATGCCTCTTCATCACCAACCTGTCTCAATGCCTCTTCATCACCAACCTGTCTCAATGCCTCTTCATCCCCAACCTGTCTCAATGCCTCTTCATCACCAACCTGTCTCAATGCCTCTTCATCACCAACCTGTCTCAATGCCTCTTCATCACCAACCTGTCTCAATGCCTCTTCATCACCAACCTGTCTCAATGCCTCTTCATCACCAACCTGTCTCATCTGAACATGATGCAAAGAGGTACTGAGAAGTACTGAGACCATCCTGCCTGGGCCTGGTGTGTTGCCCCGGGCTGACGTTCTTACATGATGTATTTATTCCCTTTACGTCTCCTCCTCAGAGGAGAGGGAAGAGAAGGTGTAGAGAGGAGCTTTCATGTCTTCCACCTCCACTTCTGCTTTGAGCACATTAAGCTGTGTTGCTAAATCTGTCTTTAATTGGAGACTTTATCATGACAAAATCTCTCATTCTAAATGTTGGGCCTCATACATGTTTGTGGTCTGAGGGCATTTGGGCTAAATCATAATGGTTTTAATATCACATTTCCCTCTAGTAGTACATGTGATGTTCTTGCGGTGTCGGTCCAGCACTGCTGCTTAAGTCAAAGCACAGTGTAATGGGTTGGCCAAAGGCAACAGCTGTTGTAATAGCAGCCAGACAATGTTTTGTGGCCCAGTTGAGCAGAACTGTTCTGCAAATAACAAACAGAGAAACAGGATTATAGTCTAAACAACAAACGTGCAGCAAACACATCACACAGAGAGAGAGAAATACTCGTATGCCTGGACACACATGCACACAAGCACAACCAGATCCTCCAACGCACGCTACATACACGCTTAGAAACCAGAGGAGGAGTGGGGAAGGAGAGAAACAGTGGAACATTTGTCTGCTGTTTCCTCCCCCGAGCGACAGAAATAAACTCACTTTCAGCTGGTTTTGGCTTTGTTTCTGCTGCAGAAAGAGATGCTATCTTCTCCCTCTGTCTCCTTGTTCAATATCTCTGTTAGCTAACTAACACTGGACTTCAAGCAGCACCTATTAGTTTTGGTACGAAATTGTGAATTCTTCACTTTCCCAGGAATTAACCTCTTGATGCAAAATTGTCTTGACAATAATCTTTGAAGATATAGAGGGCCACACTTTGCTGATTCTCAACCAGCTTTGTATCTTGTTTCCTTGGCTGGCCAGATAATAACAGTCAATAATACCAGCAACAAAAGCACCTGTAAGGGGACATTCACACCAAAAGCGTTTTTTTCAGTCAGAACGCTATGAAAATCATGTTGAGAGTGCTTCCATTGTGCACAAAACACAGCGCACGGAGCGGTTTTTTAGTGCTCCGTTTTATTTTCCCCTGCAGTCGCGCGCACTAGAGTTGACGAGACAACGACCACACGGACGGTAGCCAGCTGGTT
Source organism: Poromitra crassiceps (assembly GCF_964638095.1). Lineage (NCBI taxonomy): Eukaryota > Metazoa > Chordata > Actinopteri > Beryciformes > Melamphaidae > Poromitra > Poromitra crassiceps. The sequence continues at coordinate 28,542,389 of NC_139629.1, forward strand.
TTGTCTGTTTGATGCTGTTCACTGTCAACATGAAAGCCAGATTATTGCCAATTCTGGCAGCAGCAGAGGTTGAAAATCCCTCGGGAGGAGAAAAGGTAGGAGGAGTGAAAAAGACGATCAGGGCGCTTTTCCTCTAATGTTCAACTTTTTTCATCTTAAAAACGCCCACAGCGCTCCTCCAAAAACAACAGACGCCACCAGCGCTGAAACGCCAGGTGCGTTCATTAAAAGAGCAGCACGTCTAGCGCGTCCTTACATAGAGAATGAATTACAGAAAGACGCTGGCAGCTCCAAAAACGCTTTGGGTCTGAATGTCCCCTAAGAGGAGCACAACGCTGCGTTGTCTCTGCTAACTCTTTCTTTGGGCCGTGAACACAGAGCGTTTTGCTCACAGGGCTCCAATTTCAATCATAACTGCACCTTTCTACTACATAGGTGACCTTGTTTTAATCTCAGCGGCAAAATGTGACGGTATTCTGTAGGACACGACCGCCATAACCAGAGCGTTTCTTTCCAGCTTGTAGCTACAGTGTTCCACAGATGCACTTTTCACTTGAGTACTAAAGCGATTATAATCATGTTTGTCATTAGTTGCTTGAATGTGTAATTCAGAGCTAATCAACACACCGTGGAGGACAACACATTAGGGTCCATATGGGCCCTGAGCAGCACTTTGTATTCTGATCTGCTCAACTTCACCGTGAAGGACTTTAGAGAAGTCCACTCTCATCGTCTCATCAGCACGCTCTGTCACAGATTGTGTTGCGCGCGTTGATGCGTTGATGGCTGCTGGCAATGTCAGTGAAGGTAGGTGGAGGTCCAGGATGATGGGATGGTTGACAGTCAGGCTAAGTTCTGCCCTCCCGTACTGTCGATGATGAAAGACTTTGAAACATGGCTGCATGACACTCAGGACGTCTCCGTCACAGCACGATGTTCAGTCACATGACACTCAGGACGTCTCCGTCACAGCACGATGTTCAGTCACATGACACTCAGGACGTCTCCGTCACAGCACGATGTTCAGTCACATGACACTCAGGACGTCTCCGTCACAGCACGATGTTCAGTCACATGACACTCAGGACGTCTCCGTCACAGCACGATGTTCAGTCACATGACACTCAGGACGTCTCCGTCACAGCACGATGTTCAGTCACATGACACTCAGGACGTCTCCGTCACAGCACGATGTTCAGTCACATGACACTCAGGAAGTGTCCGTCACAGCACGATGTTCAGTCACATGACACTCAGGACGTCTCCGTCACAGCACGATGTTCAGTCACATGACACTCAGGACGTCTCCGTCACAGCACGATGTTCAGTCACATGACACTCAGGACGTCTCCGTCACAGCACGATGTTCAGTCACATGACACTCAGGACGTCTCCGTCACAGCACGATGTTCAGTCACATGACACTCAGGACGTCTCCGTCACAGCACAATGTTCAGTCACATGACACTCAGGACGTCTCCGTCACAGCACGATGTTCAGTCACATGACACTCAGGACGTCTCCGTCACAGCACGATGTTCAGTCACATGACACTCAGGACGTCTCCGTCACAGCACGATGTTCAGTCACAGACACACACTACTAGACAGAAATACACACACGCGTGCCGTGCACACACACACACACACACAGACCAATGTTATCACTGGTCCATGAAATCCTTGAAAGTTTTTCAATTTGAGGGGAGAGAATCAAGGCCGTGCAATTTTGTGAAAATAGACATAAGTAGATCGTCATTGAAAGTGCTTCAATTTATATATTTTGTGCAATAATATATAACGTTAGTAAATGGCTTTAAACACAGCACAGCTGAGAAGTGTTTGTGCATTCAAGCCTCTCTCTTTTTAACTGTCTGTGAGCTTCTTGTGAAGACCTGCTACTTCTCAGTGTTGTAACAGGACTTAACCTTGATCCATGTGTCAAACTAGGCTGTGTTGGGTCTTTGAAGTTTGAATTTCATGGAATTGGGTCTGGAAAGTCCTTGAATGTGATGTTTGAGAAGGTGTGGGAGCCCTGACAGACACCTTCTGCATGTGTCTGCTGGTGGAGCCGTGTGAGCACCTGGAGGAGGGTTGTGATGTTCACCTCAAGGATCAAGGATACTTTATTTGTCACTTGCACAGAAATACAGTGTAAAACATGCAGTGAAATGCAATGGGACTTGGTCTCTGCAATGTGCCAGAAAAGGTAGATATCAATAAAAAACAATAAAAGACACAACATATAGAGACATAAAGTGCTGATCGTAAAGTGGAGGAGACCTGGAGGAGAGAGGTGATGTTCACCTGGAGGAGAGAGGTGATGTTCACCTGGATGAGAGGTGTGTGATGTTCACCTGGAGGAGAGAGGTGATGTTCACCTGGAGGAGAGAGGTGATGTTCACCTGGAGGAGAGAGGTGATGTTCACCTGGATGACAGGGGTGTGATGTTCACCTGGAGGAGAGAGGTGTGATGTTCACCTGGAGGAAAGAGGTGTGATGTTCACCTGGAGGAGAGGTGTGATGTTCACCTGGAGGAGAGAGGTGATGTTCACCTGGAGGAGAGAGGTGTGATGTTCACCTGGAGGAAAGAGGTGTGATGTTCACCTGGAGGAGAGGTGTGATGTTCACCTGGAGGAGAGAGGTGATGTTCACCTGGAGGAGAGAGGTGTGATGTTCACCTGGAGGAGAGAGGTGATGTTCACCTGGAGGAGGAGAGAGGTGATGTTCACCTGGAGGAGAGAGGTGTGATGTTCACCTGGAGGAGAGAGGTGATGTTCACCTGGAGGAGAGGTGTGATGTTCACCTGGAGGAGAGAGGTGATGTTCACCTGGAGGAGAGGTGATGTTCACCTGGAGGAGAGGTGATGTTCACCTGGAGGAGAGGTGATGTTCACCTGGAGGAGAGGTGATGTTCACCTGGAGGAGAGAGGTGTGATGTTCACCTGGAGGAAAGAGGTGTGATGTTCACCTGGAGGAGGAGAGGTGATGTTCACCTGGAGGAGGAGAGGTGATGTTCACCTGGAGGAGGAGAGGTGATGTTCACCTGGAGGAGAGAGGTGATGTTCACCTGGAGGAGAGAGGTGATGCTCACCTGGAGGAGGAGAGGTGATGTTCACCTGGAGGAGAGAGGTGATGTTCACCTGGAGGAGGAGAGGTGATGTTCACCTGGAGGAGAGAGGTGATGTTCACCTGGAGGAAAGAGGTGTGATGTTCACCTGGAGGAGGAGATGTGTGATGTCCTCAGTGCTGTGTTGAGAAGCAGAGTAATAGTGTGAGGAACTGACCTGCTGTGTGTGTGTCTGATCTCAGATCATTCCTAACTGCAGGATAACCCAAAGCCAGAGACCATGGCATCTCCCAGGCTGATGATAACCCTCACTCCATGATGCTATTATCATGGAAATGTGCCCTACAGATGAGTACAGCAATCTGCTCTCCTCAAATGCCACACAGCCACACACTGAGCACACACACACACACACACACACACACACAGCCACACACTGAGCACATTCACTTTGTGTCTCTCGTCTCCACACAGCCACACACTGAGCACATTCACTTTGTGTCCCTCGTCTCTCGTCTCTACACAGCCACACACTGAGCACATTCACTTTGTGTCCCTCGTCTCTCGTCTCTACACAGCCACACACTGAGCACATTCACTTTGTGTCCCTCGTCTCTCGTCTCCACACAGCCACACACTGAGCACATTCACTTTGTGTCCCTCGTCTCTCGTCTCTACACAGCCACACACTGAGCACATTCACTTTGTGTCCCTCGTCTCTCGTCTCCACACAGCCACACACTGAGCACATTCACTTTGTGTCCCTCGTCTCTCGTCTCTACACAGCCACACACTGAGCACATTCACTTTGTGTCCCTCGTCTCTCGTCTCCACACAGCCACACACTGAGCACATTCACTTTGTGTCCCTCGTCTCTCGTCTCTACACAGCCACACACTGAGCACATTCACTTTGTGTCCCTCGTCTCTCGTCTCTACACAGCCACACACTGAGCACATTCACTTTGTGTCCCTCGTCTCTCGTCTCTACACAGCCACACACTGAGCACATTCACTTTGTGTCCCTCGTCTCTCGTCTCTACACAGCCACACTGAGCACATTCACTTTGTGTCCCTCGTCTCTCGTCTCCACACAGCCACACACTGAGCACATTCACTTTGTGTCCCTCGTCTCTCGTCTCTACACAGCCACACACTGAGCACATTCACTTTGTGTCCCTCGTCTCTCGTCTCTACACAGCCACACACTGAGCACATTCACTTTGTGTCCCTCGTCTCTCGTCTCTATTCACTTTCCATCACGCTGCTCTTTCCAGCTCATTGTGTGCTGATGTGATATTAGCTCACTTAGGCTTCATATTCTCCACAGGAAGAAGGCCTTGTTCTTCTTCGTTGGTTTTGGGTGTTTGTCAGCTGCCATGGTGTCCCTAAAGAGTGTTTTTTATTTGAACATGTGTGTGTGTGTGTGTGTGTGTGTGTGTGTGTGTGTGTGTGTGTGTGAATGCAGGAATAATCTGTGATGTGTTGTTGTGTGCAAAGGGCTCCTAATGCCATCATCATCACGCACATGCACAGCGCTGCCCCCTCTGGCCAGGTTGAATCCCCTTCAGGATGGTATTAAGAGCTTTCCATGCAGTTTGCCTGTCTGCCTGAGCCCGGGGCGTGGAGGCTTCCCTCTGCCATCTGTACGAGGCAACACAACACGCGAGCCTGCTGCCTCTGACCTTTGACTGAACTCTGGCCTGAGGAGGAATATTCATGAGATGATCTGAGATGATCTTTGACGTGTATATGGGTTTACAGCTTGGAGAGGTTCTGTGGCGTGTCAGGAGAGAGAGAGAGAGAGAGAGAGAGAGAGAGAGAGAGAGAGAGAGGCGGGTGTTTCAGGTCTTATCTGCTCAAGCATGCGAGCGACCCTGAGGAGAAGGTTCAGTCTGTAGTGAGCATCGTTAGCTTTGTGCGCTAGCTTGCATGCTGCCCATGGCAAGATGGCATCGTACTGTAGGTACAGGTGCTCCCAGATGCTCTCTAGTGATACACACACATGTTGACACACACATACATACATACATACATACACACACACACACACACACACACACACACACACACACACACACACACAGTTAGACCTTACAAACTGAAAGTTTAAAAACATCCTTTAATCCTGGCCTTCAGTTGATTTTCTTGTTTTGATGGTTTGTTATTTTTGTGCTCTCTCGTCTCACATTGTGTTTATTGTAGACGAACAAAGAACTCGTGCACACGTGCAATTCTTCACTTCTTCACGCAATTAGGAAAGACTTTCAGAATTTCACTTCAGAAAGTTTTCAATCAGAATTCCTCATCACAAGTGAAGAAACCGGTGTGTGCGGGAGTTCTTACTTCTACTGTAGTCGCCCATGGTCTTCTCTGAGGCACCTGTGGAACTCCTTGACGTTGTGTTTATGCTCATATTTTCTTCCATCTTGTCTTTTCTTGGTGAAGCAGTTGTTGCTGTCAGTTTGAAAAGCTGCTGTCGAGACAAACTTACAGACATGAACTGTAATAAGGCGTCTCCTTCCTCTTGGACTCCAACACTGGAATAATAACCTGTAGACCAACCACAACACAAGCTTCAGCAGCTGTGATGGTGACAACTTTGTTTTGTGCCTGGTCAGCAGAGTCCAAATTGTGCTGAGTCACCAGATGCCTGTGAGCTGCAGTCCCTCCACCCTCCACCGCCCGGCCCAAAGCCCAAACAGAACACTGCTCTCTGGCTCTGGGCCCAAACAGAACACTGCTCTCTGGCCCAAAGCCCAAACAGAACACTGGCTCTGGGCCCAAACAGAACACTGCTCTGGCTCTGGGCCCAAACAGAACACTGCTCTCTGGCTCTGGGCCCAAACAGAACACTGGCTCTGGGCCGCACCATATTGGATTTTTTTGCTGATATGCAGATATGAACTCTTGGCCGGTGGCTCATCCTGGTATCCAGCATGCTGCATTTGTTCCACCTAATGTGAGAGAACATGAAATCTCCTGTAGTGGAAGTAACACATTATTATTATGCCTCCTCTTATCATGATGGACCACGGGCAGATGTAAACATAAATACAAAGCTTTTCAAAATGTACACATTCACTGGGCAAAATGGAAAAACCACTTCAACTTTAGCTTAACACATTCACTGCCAACAGTTTTTCCAATACTGTAGGTAGCTTCTGCCAAGGGTTTTTTTGAGGATTCTGGCTCATCTTTCAAGAGCCGAGGACTATTTTCTGCTAGGACTTTGTGAACACAAAATATCTCAAAATAACTAATAGAATGTGTGCTTTCTCTGTCTAAAAGAGTTAGTTTTTATCATGTTCTGTTATGTAGGCATTAGCAGTTGAATACAGCATGGTTTCAGCGTCTGAGAAGGAAAGCTGAGAAAAATGCCTTTTTGTGAAATTCGATAGAACAGGCAGAACAGTCACTTTAACCATTTATTTTTGGCATCAGTGAGACATCAGACATCTAAACAATATAGTTCTGAACAGTAATTTCCTCCATAACAGCACCCCCACCCCCCTCTCCTTCAAACTCCTCCCTCCGTGGGTGTGTCTCTGGTGGCTTTGCAGCGTTTGTCACAGGCGAGTCTCTGCTGCCTGTCTGTGCTGCCTGGCTGCTGGCGGCCGCTCGTCGGGCGAGTCTGGATGAGGTTCGTTCGTTTCTGGGTTTTCCGTTGTGAGCTGGGATGAAGCTGCGTGCGATTCTGGGCTTTCTGCTGCGTGTTTCAAAGTGTGTTGCACCCAGAGTCTATTTTTGGAATCCCCCACCGTTGTGCGCCAGCGCGAAAGCGTTTTCGCCAAACCATTTTCATGAGAATGGCTTC
>NC_139629.1:28556772-28604272 GCF_964638095.1 Poromitra crassiceps
AGGCAGGCACACAAACTTCCCTACACTCGGGTTTGGCATTTTGCCCACTGCCATGTTGGTTTTTCAATCATATCAAATATCGTGATATTTCCAGAATATCTCAATATTTCCAATTATTTTGTCTTCAGTTTTTCCCTCAGTCCAGTGTTGGTTCCCTAACTTGGCCCTCAGTCATCAGAACACTGAGGTTAAGAATGTGGTATTTGTTGCTGCAAAGGGAGAGGTCAAGAAAGGAAGTGAACAGCAGGAGAGCTGCAGCGATTAATCGTCGGAAAATTAATCGACAACTATTTCGATAATCAATTAATCATTTTGAGTAATTTTTTAACGAGAAAAGTCAAAATCACCTGATTGCAATTCCTTAAATGTGAATATTTTCTGCTTTCTTTTCTCCTCTATGACAGTAAACTGAATATCTTAATATTAATAATATGAATATACATTTGAGGACATCATCTTGGGCTTTCAACATTTTTCACTATTTTCCAACATTTTATAGAGCAAACAACTAATCGATTAATCAAGAAAATAATCAACAGATTAATTGATAATGAAAATAATCGTTAGTTGCAGCCCTAAACAGCATATCAACATCTGCCCTTTATTCATACTATTCATACTAGTATTAGCAATACTCATAATATGTAAAGATGTATGTACCTGAAACATTAAAATACAATAACAGATCATAACAGTCATAAAGAAAGTAAATGCTGCATGTCTGTCTGATGTATAGACTGAACATCAGTGAGGCTAGCTGTTTAGCATGTCTGTCTGATGTATAGACTGAGCATGAGTGAGGCTAGCTGTTTAGCATGTCTGTCTGATGTATAGACTGAGCATCAGTGAGGCTAGCTGTTTAGCATGTCTGTCTGATGTATAGACTGAGCATGAGTGAGGCTAGCTGTTTAGCATGTCTGTCTGATGTATAGACTGAGCATCAGTGAGGCTAGCTGTTTAGCATGTCTGTCTGATGTATAGATTGAGCATCAGTGAGGCTAGCTGTTTAGCATGTCTGTCTGATGTATAGACTGAGCATGAGTGAGGCTAGCTGTTTAGCATGTCTGTCTGATGTATAGACTGAGCATCAGTGAGGCTAGCTGTTTAGCATGTCTGTCTGATGTATAGACTGAGCATCAGTGAGGCTAGCTGTTTAGCATGTCTGTCTGATGTATAGACTGAGCATGAGTGAGGCTAGCTGTTTAGCATGCATCCTGCATCTCTTGACTGACAGAGAGGGTCACACCTGGGTAAGAGGATGCTGGAGGGAGTGGGGTGAGATAAAGGTTAGATATCAGTTTGGGACTTCTGAAAGCTAAGCTATCAGTCCATCGTGTGATTTAGTCTTTTCCATTTTGCCCCGAGGGGTGAGAGAAGCTTTGTCTGACCCCAGAGTGAAGACCCCCTGGGCAGGCTGAGATGAGAGGGAAATTAATACTGTGCAGAGACTCAAAGGCTTTGGCTGAACCAGAGGATCAGAGCAGGCTGGAGGAGAGAGGCTGTGTGTCAGAACCAGAGGATCAGAGCAGGCTGGAGGAGAGAGGCTGTGTGTCAGACACAGACAGAGGCAGACGCAGAGAAACAAACTGCTAAAGAAAAGACAACCAATCATATACATCCACACACATATCATATCACATCACATATTATTATTATTATATACATCCACACACATATCAGCCATTGGGGCACCGACAAATGGCTATTGTGGCTCATGTGCCTATTCTTTGTCTTTTCTAAGCACTTGTCACATTGAGAGAGCAGCTGCCTTCAAACAGATGATAAGCATTATTTAGATTTCCATATTGAAGCCAGAGAGTATGAAAACCTGCCTTCAAACAGATGATAAGCATTATTTAGATTTCCATATTGAAGCCAGAGAGTATGAAAACCTGCCTTCAAACAGATGATAAGCATTATTTACATTTCCATGTTGAAGCCAGAGAGTATGAAAACCTGCCTTCAAACAGATGATAAGCATTATTTACATTTCCATATTGAAGCCAGAGAGTATGAAAACCTGCCTTCAAACAGATGATAAGCATTATTTACATTTCCATATTGAAGCCAGAGAGTATGAAAACCTGCAGCACCTACAGTATTCACACATCTTCTCCACAATATGACAGGTGCCTGAGGCGTGGACAAATAAGAAGCAAACTGTGTTCAAGTGCGGCTGGCACAGGAAAGCCTTGTCTCCCCCTGGACATGCAGCCTTGTCTCCCCCTGGACATGCAGCCTTGTCTCCCCCTGGACATGCAGCCTTGTCTCCCCCTGGACATGCAGCCTTGTCTCCCCCTGGACATGCAGCCTTGTCTCCCCCTGGACATGCAGCCTTGGACATGCAGCATTGTCTCCCCCTGGACATGCAGCCTTGTCTCCCCCTGGACATGCAGCATTGTCTCCCCCTGGACATGCAGCCTTGTCGCCCCCTGGACATGCAGCCTTGTCTCCCCCTGGACATGCAGCCTTGTCTCCCCCTGGACATGCAGCCTTGTCTCCCCCTGGACATGCAGCCTTGTCTCCCCCTGGACATGCAGCCTTGTCTCCCCCTGGACATGCAGCCTTGGACATGCAGCATTGTCTCCCCCTGGACATGCAGCATTGTCTCCCCCTGGACATGCAGCATTGTCTCCCCCTGGACATGCAGCCTTGTCTCCCCCTGGACATGCAGCCTTGTCTCCCCCTGGACATGCAGCCTTGTCTCCCCCTGGACATGCAGCCTTGGACATGCAGCCTTGTTCTCCCCCTGGACATGCAGCCTTGTCTGGACATGCAGCCTTGTTCTCCCCCTGGACATGCAGCCTTGTCTGGACATGCAGCCTTGTTCTCCCCCTGGACATGCAGCCTTGTTCTCCCCCTGGACATGCAGCCTTGTTCTCCCCCTGGACATGCAGCATTGTCTCCCCCTGGACATGCAGCCTTGTCTCCCCCTGGACATGCAGCCTTGTCTCCCCCTGGACATGCAGCCTTGGACATGCAGCCTTGTCTCCCCCTGGACATGCAGCCTTGGACATGCAGCCTTGTCTCCCCCTGGACATGCAGCCTTGGACATGCTGTGACCTGTCTGGATCAAAGCCAGCATCTCCACTCTGCAGCCTGGACAAGACTGTTCACACGCCCAGACACAAAATATTAATGACTACTAATAATTACTAACCATGTCTTCCATCTTGTAATGACTCTCAAAGTAGGCAAATATGTGAAGCAACAACCAATGATAAATAGATCGACATGTTCAATCATTTGTGTTCATGTGTACTCAGTTCAGTGCTTCCTCAAGGATATTAATAGTTGTTTGCGCGGGGGCGAGGAGGGTTGTTGTACCTGCGTTGTGCACATGTAGTACGCCGACGGTCGAGAGAATTGCACAGATTTACTTTTCTATAACATTATTGTGTGTTTTGCATCATTTGTTATTTCATGTCATGTTTGTTTGTAGAGTGTAGCTTTGTGCTGCTTTTCTTGGCCAGCTCCCCCCAAAAACTCAATATGTTCTTTCTCCAAGAACATTTGCATATATCCACAAGAGAGGATTACCAAGTGCTCACTTGCAGGCTCCAGGTGGATGTGAAGTTCAATATAAAGTTCAGGCTTCACTCTCACACAGAGTCAGGGATCAAGTCAAAAGCCTTTAACCCATTGATACCTGATCCAGCATTTGCGTGTATATCCCTCATTTGTGTGCGTATCCCTTTAAGACAGCGAACCGCGTTAACGCGGTTCGCTGTCTTAAAGGGATACACACACAAATGCTGCATCAGGTATCAATGGGTTAATCTTAACTACTAGGGCTGATCAAAATGGCTACAAATGACAAACGCCGATCGGTTTCGACCACGCAGGGTCTTCGCCAGGGCGTGTCAGGAAAGATCACGAGTGGAATGCAGTGATTTCCTATATCAGCAATTCAACATTTAGTGGCCAGGTGAACACGATTACATTGGCATATGTTTGACATGATTTCAATTTAATTTCAGTTGCATTTATTGTAATATTATTTGTTATATATATGTTTTTTGTGTGTATAATCTCGCTATATGTTTACATTTTATTATCTGTCACCCCTCTGCAAAGAAATAAATAAGACAGAAAAGAAAGATCCCAGGTAATAGAGAGCCAAAGTGAACGTCCCTTCCTGCTTCAGCACTGTACCAGAGATTTTCATCCGACATTTATTTTCCCATAGACAATTTGTAAAATGCTTATAAAATAGTTTTACTTCGTGGAACCAAACGGTTCAGCTAACGCTATAATCGGGAGAGACCATAGAACATTTCACTCGGACTAAAACTTAAAAAAAAACATCGAACAAATATTTTCTTTGAACCCGCATTTTTTTTTTACGTTTTGGTCCCAGTGAAATGTTATGCTTCTGTTTCTAAATATATCTGTACCGTTTGGTTTGAACCAGTAAAACTATTTTTATACGCTTGTTACGAAATGTGTATGGGAAAATAAATGGTGGATGAAAATCTCTGGTACAGTGCTGAAGCAGGAAGTAAGCGGTCACTTTGCCTCTCTATTGAGATGAGGCATAACACTGACTGCCACCGGGGGCAGCATGCCATATGTGATGTCCCGTGAGGCATGCCCAGGTGGGCAGCATGCCACCCCTCAGCACAAGAGCTTCAACCAGCTTGATTTAGTAAGCACCCTTACTCAGGGTCTCTCTCTCTCTCTCTCTCTCTCTCTCTCCCTCTCTCCCCTCTCTCTCTCTCTCTCTCTCTCTCTCTCTCTCTCTCTCTCTCTCTCTCCCTCTCTCTCTCCCTCTCTCTCTCTCTCTCTCTCTCTCTCTCTCTCTCTCTCTCTCCCTCTCTCCCTCTCTCTCTCTCTCTCTCTCTCTCTCTCTCCTCTCTCTCCCTCTCCCTCGGCCTATCTGCACGTTGCTGTTAGAATATGTTAAGGAGGTGTAACTGTATAATAGTAGACTTTCTCCATATTGGGGCTATTGAGGCATGCCGGTCCATTACATGGCTCTTTAGCCACACAGAGGAAGGACTAACCCCTCATCATCCTGTCTGGCCTCGGCCCCATAGAGGTTCCTCCTGAATATGCTTAGATGAAATGTACACATGCTAATGTGTGCCGTCGTGACAATGCTCTGTCTATAGACTCACCATGCTCCCTGCAACAGCTGATGTCAAGCATACCATGCACACAACTTGAATAGAGAGAGAGAGAGAGAGAGAGAGAGAGAGGGTGAGGTTGAATAGAGAGAGAGAGAGAGAGAGAGGGAGAGAGAGGGTGAGGTTGAATAGAGAGAGAGAGAGAGAGAGAGGGAGAGAGAGGGTGAGGTTGAATAGAGAGAGAGAGAGAGAGAGAGAGAGAGAGAGAGAGGGTGAGGTTGAATAGAGAGAGAGAGAGAGAGAGGGTGAGGTTGAATAGAGAGAGAGAGAGAGAGAGAGAGAGAGGGAGAGAGAGGGTGAGGTTGAATAGAGAGAGAGAGGGTGAGGTTGAATAGAGAGAGAGAGGGTGAGGTTGAATAGAGAGAGAGAGAGAGGGAGAGAGAGGGTGAGGTTGAATAGAGAGAGAGGGTGAGGTTGAATAGAGAGAGAGAGAGAGAGAGAGGGTGAGGTTGAATAGAGAGAGAGAGAGGGTGAGGTTGAATAGAGAGAGAGAGAGGGTGAGGTTGAATAGAGAGAGAGAGAGAGGGTGAGGTTGAATAGAGAGAGAGAGAGGGTGAGGTTGAATAGAGAGAGAGAGAGGGTGAGGTTGTGGTCAACAGCTCTTTCATGTGAGGACTCAATAGTCCTGAAGTGGCACTCTGCTCTCCACAATAGCTACAATAGCCATGGTCTCATCCTGAATGCTAAATAAGCTAGTGTGATATAATCGAGATGCACGTCCTGCTTTGTGTGCGTGGAGAAGAGAGGATCTGATGAGAGGTTGGTGCTCTTGTGCGGACGACACACCTGCCAGTGGAGGAGGGAGGGAGGGAGGGTGAGATAACAGTTTTCCTCCTCCTCCCTGATGAGGGCCACATCTGGCTTTGCCACGGTGTTGGAAGCAGAAACACAGCCAGGAGTGGGTAATGAGCCGTAGAAGAAGAAGCTGTGCGTGTGAGTGAGGCTCTGTGTTTCTGGGTTCCACCATCTTCTCGCACTCTAGTCTCAGCAGAGCCCCTGAGCACAGAGCATCTGTAAGCCTTACAAACAGTCAGGCAGCCATAAGCCCGCTAGCATGTGACTCACAAGCAGCGCTCAATCACTTTAAATACACGCACGCCATTTAACCTTGTTACACTGGGCTGATTTCACCAGAGGGTAGAGAGAGAGAGAGAGTGAGGGGAGAGAGAGGGAGGAAGAGAGAGTGTGAGGGGAGAGAGAGGGAGGAAGAGAGAGTGTGAGGGGAGAGAGAGTGTGAGGGGAGAGAGAGTGTGAGGGGAGAGAGAGGGAGGAAGAGAGTGTGAGGGGAGAGAGAGGGAGGAAGAGAGAGAGGGAGGAAGAGAGAGTGTGAGGGGAGAGAGGAAGAGAGAGAGGGAGGAAGAGAGAGTGTGAGGGGAGAGAGGGAGGAAGAGAGAGAGGGGAGAGAGAGGGAGGAAGAGAGAGTGTGAGGGGAGAGAGGGAGGAAGAGAGAGAGGGAGGAAGAGAGAGTGTGAGGGGAGAGAGGGAGGAAGAGAGAGAGGGAGGAAGAGAGAGTGTGAGGGGAGAGAGAGGGTTACAGAACGCAAGAGAGGGGGATGGAATCAACGAAAGAAGGTGGTGGTCCAGTGTGTGTGCAGGAGTGTGTGTGTGTGTGTGTGTGTGTGTGTGTGTGTGTGTGTGCAGGACTGTGTGTGTGTGTGTGTGTGTGTGTGTGTGTGTGTGTGTGTGTGTGTGTGTGTGTGTGTGTGTGTGTGTGCAGGAGTGTGTGTGTGTGTGTGTGTGTGTGTGTGTGTGTGTGTGTGTGTGTAGGAGTGTGTGTGTGTGTGTGTGTGCAGGAGTGTGTGTGTGTGTGTGTGTGTGTGTGTGTGTGTGTGTGTGTGCAGGAGTGTGTGTGTGTCATACAGTACGTGGGTGTGTGCGTGAAGTGGCAGCCATGCGTGAGTGAGCAGCACATGTCTGTGGATGTCATCATTAACATGGTGGCCTTGCATCATGTCAACACACGGGGCAGCGTTGTGTTGTGTTACGCCTGAGAGGAGCTGCTGAGAAACACGCAAAGAAGAACTGAACTGAACGTTTCTCCTTTGACCTGTCAACATGTTGTAGTTAGTGTCCTCTAGTAAGAGAGTGGCGTCAGCGGAGGACCAAAATGCAAGAATCATTAGCCAATGAACAGCCAGGAATGGGTCTCGCGCTACTTTTGCATGCTAAAATAAAGCAGATAATGTACAATTTGATTCATTTCAAGGGATGGAAAACCCTTTCAAAGTACAACACTGTCTATTTTGATGCAACTCGACAGTGCTGCTTTTTTTACTGAAGAGTTCCACTTTCTACTTCCTGGAAAAAACTGGTCCATTGGAGTGAATGGAGATGTCGGAACTCTTCTATTATACGGCTCTGGTTGTAGTGTTTTAGCGGCCGCTCCTCATTGGCCGACAGATGCTGCTGAGTTTGTTGTTGTTTGTCGGCCACTGACTCTTGCTCGTCTTGTGTTTGTTTCAGGTCATCTCAGCTCTGTCGAGGATCTCCCACCACAGCATCGCACAGATCAAAGGCATCAGGTGAGTGTCTTCCTCTTCCTCTTCCTCTTCATCATGTGTCTCTCTAAAGAGAGCCAGTGACTCACCTCTGTCCAAGTGGAGGGAATCCTTTAGAGCAGTGGTTCCCAACCTTTTTACACCAAGTACCACCTGAGAAAGTAGTTGGCTCTCCAAGTACCACCATATGACCGATGTTAAAATACAGTCTATTCAGCTATGCACAGTTCACGCAGGAGGCAAATGTATTCCAACCTGCAGCCTATGTGCAACCTGCAGCAGCTGCACTTGTGCTGGGTTGACTGCTGTCTTCACCTCCTTGTGCTTCATCGTTGCTGCTCTCCTCTACTACAGCTCTTTTACGATTCCCTCCCGTTTTGATCCACTTTAGCATCCCTCCTCGTCTTTGTTCACCACTTGTGTAACCATGCGGGGCGGACAGGTAATTGTGCATGCGCAACAGGTATAGTGTCCGTCAGAAACAAATATTTGTTTCTAAATCTCAAGACAACAAAATAAACCTCAATTTCAATGATCACAAGTTTATTTTCATTCGTAGTATTATTTTGATAGATAAACATGTTTTACAATTGATTTTAAAGTTGGGTTTATTTCATAATTTAAACATTGGGATTCCAGGGATCAAGTACCACCAGCAGGGGGGGGGGGGGCGCAAGTGCCACCTACCTTGAGAAACACTGCCAATAATATTAATAATTATTATTATTATTTCACTTTCACATGTTTGAAAACTACTACTAATGACCACCATGGATTTTGCACATAAACTAAAAAAAAAAAATCACAGAGCCTTCCAAGTACCACCAGCAGGGGGTGCAAGTACCACTTACGGTACACGTACCGTAGGTTGGGAACCACTGCTTTAGAGTCGCAAAAGTAACATTTTACACCTAATTCTTCCCTTGACTTGGACCCATTTTACAGCAATGTTTCCCCACATTGAGATGGAAGCGCCTACTTACACGTGCGAGTCTATTCAAGGGGAATTAACATTTGAGATAATATGTAATTAGCTGCAGCTCATATCCAGAAATATCTTTGCACGTGTCCGCCCACACGCATCGTGTTCCCGCCTAATCACAACACGTGCCGTTCCTCCGTCAATCATCACAGTCTTATTCCTCATAGTACTGCCGTGCCGCTGCATGAGTGTTTTGAGTCACAATGCCACATTGTATGTATGCCAGGTCGGCCATTTTTCCTCTGATAATGGTGACGCTGAGGGAATGTGGCTGTATCAGGCTGCATGGCCTGGAGGGGTTTTTCTCTTTTCTTCTCACTTCTTCATTCTGTTCAGAGCTGGGCTGGCTGGAGGGAAGACGAGAAAGGAAGCCAGGGAGATAGAGAGTAGAGAGGGAGAGAGAGAGAGACAGACAGAGGGAGAGAGAGAGAGGGTAGAGAGGGAGAGAGAGAGAGACAGACAGAGAGAGAGAGGAGAGAGAGAGAGAGAGAGGGTATAGAGGAGAGAGAGAGAGAGAGAGAGAGAGAGAGAGAGGAGAGAGAGAGAGAGAGGGTAAAAACACGATAAAAACACGATTTCAGACGGCAGCCCGTCTTTATTGTCACATGAACACTACAACACATGCATGAACACACTACAACACATGCATGAACACACTACAACACATGCATGAACACACTACAACACATGCATGCGGCCACAACACACACTCATGCTGACGGTGGCCGGTGAAATATGTCCTCTGCATTTGACCCATCCAGGCTTGTCCTTTCCTCCGGGGGGCAGGCCAGGAGCAGTGGTCGCTATTTCTTTCCGCTATTTCTTCCCGGGGACCTTCATTGGACCATCATTGGACCAACTTCAGATGTTGTTGTCACTGGTCGGATGACGATCTTCTGCATGTTTTTAGTGGGGGGTT
Source organism: Poromitra crassiceps (assembly GCF_964638095.1). Taxonomy (NCBI): domain Eukaryota; kingdom Metazoa; phylum Chordata; class Actinopteri; order Beryciformes; family Melamphaidae; genus Poromitra; species Poromitra crassiceps. The sequence goes on from NC_139629.1 coordinate 28,566,301, forward strand.
ACGTACGGAGGAACCCCCTGGGGGGTACGGGGAGAACATGCAAACTCCACACAGAAAGGCCCTTTCGACGAGATAGCCCACCTGGGCAGTAGGCACTGAAGATATGGGGGGGTCACAACTCCAGCGCCCACAGCGTCCCAGGCGAGAATCGAACTCAGGACCTTCTAGCTGTGAGGCGACAGCGCTACCGACTGCGCCACCGTACCCCTGATAGAGAGGGTAGAGAGGTAGAGAGAGAGAGACAGAGGGAGAGAGAGGGTAGAGAGGGAGAGAGAGAGGGTAGAGAGGGACAGAGGGAGAGAGAGAGAGAGATGGTCTCTTAAACTTAATAGTCTATCTTGAGACTATCTTAATAGTCTCAAATAATGTTCATTTGACCTCAGACTTCTGTCATAAATTGAATCAGAATCAGAATCAGAGTTTAATTGATGTCCCAGAAGGGCACTTTGGTTCACATCAGACAGTAGTGGATAATTACAACATCATTACTAGTTTGAGATTAGTAATAACGGCACACTTCAGAATTGAGATACATTATTACTATGATGTTATGGTTATGTTTATATATAATTTGGTGTCTTGTAATCCCATGTGGGATGGGCCAGAAATGGCATGACACAGAAATAAAAACTAACTAACTAACTAACTAGTTTTAAAGTGGAGTAGTAACCTTAACTTACTTCTTCTGTGTTGATAGGTATCAAAACATTCAGTTGAAGTCCAGCTTCATGGCTACAAACCCAGTTTTATCACCAGATCACAAGAGTAGTAGTGTATGTTTTCATCAGTGGCTTCCACGACTATATAGACGGGAAGGGCAGCAGGGTGAGTTAGTCAGAAGGAGACTGTTATTCAACTGGAGTGCCCTCCAGCAAGACACTGAACCCCTACCACCTGTTGTGTGTCTGACCTCTGACCTTAATGAGCCTGATGAAGACCCACTGTGTGGGTCCACACGTTGCATTTGTACTCATTACATATGTGGAGCTGCTCCAGTGTGCAGATATCTTCTCGTTTCACCTTCATATGTATTTGAATCCAGCACCTGGCCTCAAAACACACAACTACCCCACTGAACTCTCACCTCTGACCTCCCTGTGAGGTGAGCAAGTGAAATTAGATTTTCCCTGCGGTGATCAATATAATATTATGACATGATGATATTATTAAGGGAAGTGATTAAAATGTCAAACACCCATCGATGCTGTACCACATGCACACTGCACATTATTTATCACCATTATTTCTGGAGCCATTCAGCCAGTTGTTTAAACAAAGTGTCATTAGAACGAGTCTGTTCTTTCCATACATCAGTTCAGTTCAGGACTGTTTTCAATAGGAGTGGACACAACTACACACACACGCACACGCACACGTACACACCAGTGCCCAATTCAGCCTGCCTATTTTTGATGCCTATGCGGAAATTGCATTCTTTCAAATGGCCAGTGGGGGGTGCAGTTTGTGTAGCACTCTCCGGGAACATCCATTCAACTCTATGGGAAACGAGCCAATTTCTCTCTCGGTCTATGTCTTAAATAAACACTTTCCAAATGAGTTTATGGTCTGAAAAAACAATTTCAAGTCTTTTTCATGCTCCCAACGCGCTCTCTTTTCCAAATTATAACCCCATTTCGAGGAAAATTGACGACAAACATCGGATAGTAAGAACAGTAATACTTCCGACCGGTAGAGGCAGCAATGTGCCGCAAGGCATCAGGTAGCAAGTAATGGTTAAGCAAATGATCAGAAAATAGCGTTACTTTATGATATTTTAATAATGTTAGTAGACACACGTAACTATATAGATACCATACATCTAACGTCCATAACATGGCGGACCATTTAACGTTATCTATACCATTAGATAAAGCCTTAAACCTTCTCTGTATTCAGACATTCACACCATTGGATTCAGCACAGAAACCGGAGTACGTTATAAAAGTTATAAATATAGTCACGTTATAAACAACTAACCAATGCTGGGGGTCCGTATGGAAACGGTGTTACTCGAAATGGTTAAAAGTTAAATCAATTTGGTCATTCAGTGGTGTTTTACTGCAATGAAAAGTAAGTAGCGTTAGCCGCTACCATTAGCCAAAGTAGCTGACTACCCATAATGCATTACGGCGATAAGCGAGACAGGGCAAATTCGGAAACTCCCCCGGCAGCCACTAGGGGCAGCCGCCCCCTCCCCTCATACTTCCGTGTAGCAATAATCCATTCAACCAATCAAACGAAATCAAACAACATCGGGAAGTGAGCTTGATTTTGCTGTGTCAAAGTCAATGAGCTATGTTGGTCCATTATATATATGTCAATGGTACACACACACACACACACACACACACACACACACACACAAACACACACCATTCAGTGTGTTACACAGCACACTCAAAGATTCTCTGCACACACAATCACACACATCTCTCTCTCTTCCTCAATCCTCTCACTCGCCCTCACTGACACTCCACACTCCCGTTTGATCTCTCAATTCTTCCGTAACACCGCCCTCTCTCTCTCTCTCTCCCATGGCCGTAACTAGCTATGAGGACGGGGAGGTCCGGACCTCCCCTAATATTTCAGAGAAAAAAAATAAAACAATCTGCATGGAAAAGCATGAAAAACACGGGATCGCTTTTATTTTGAAACGAAAGGCAGGTCAGGCAGGAAGTCATCTGACGCTGCGTCCGCGGTAACTTGATTCCGAGAGAGCAGCAGCATGGTGGTGAGTGATGACTGTCTGTCTGCCTGGCGAGATAATTGAAGGTGAGCGAGCTGCGAGACAGTGAGCGAGTGAACGACAGACAGTGAGTGACACTGACAGATTTTTTAGCAACAACCAAGAAAGTAAGTGTCGAGTCTGTCTCTTAAGTAATGTTACCTGTGTGACACGTTGGGATGCTACTGGCTAATCATGCATGATGCCAATTGCCAAGCTGCCGAAGTCAGGTATGCAGGTGGCTATATGCATGGTTTCAGTTTCATGACCCAATAAGTAACAAAAAGAGGTGGTGTAAAGTTAAAAACAACATAATATATTTTATTTTATTTTTCAATCGTAAAAAGGAATAAATAAATGTCCCTCTGTATGTTTTTTTTATTATCGATGATGACTTTGTGTGTTGTGTACGGCTTGGGTTGTGTACCTGTGTTTGTAGGTGTCATTTTGATATGAATTTGGCTAAAACAGTTTGTGTTTGTTAGTTAGAATTATGTTAACAGGAGAGCTGAGCAGGTGGTGACATGAAAGAGAATATACTGAATAATGACATCACAACAGTATAATCCTAATGTTGATTTAAAATGATATATTACTCTAAATATGGCTAAAAAAGGGGAAAAAAACTCAAATTTTTTCCCCTCCCCTTGCTGGACCTCCCCTATTTCGGAACCCTGGTTATGGCCCTGCTCTCTCCCTCCCTCTCTCCCTCTCTCTCTCCCCCTCTCTCTCTCTCTCTCTCCCTCTCTCTCTCTCTCCCTCCCTCTCTCTCCCTCCCTCTCTGAACAATCCTCTTTACAAAGGTGTCAATCAAAAAAGCAATTGATAGATCACCGGTCTCTCTCTCTCTCTCTTTGTCTACAGATGCATGAATCCTTTCTGCACAGAGACATCTTAAGGGTCTTTCACACCGGCCGTGAAAGCCGAAAAATGCCCGGAAATTAGGGTTCGCGGCTCCGATGTGAAAGGCCTGTACGCGCGTTGGTGGGTAATTCTTGTACGCCTTTTATCCCGGCACCAAAGGTTGTCACATCGCCGTATTGGCGGACAACCCGCCTCCACTTGAAAGGTCGTCGTAGCGAGCCGGAAAAGGTGCGAATGGTCAGCTCATTCATAAAAAAAATTACAGGGGAAATCACCTCATGTATCAAGAAAGTGACGAGTGAAAGTAAAAAAAGTAGACTGATAGACAGACCTATCTCCACACACCACACTGTGCGAGGCAGCGCTTCATACGAATCGCTCATAAGATCGTGGTGTTTTTGCAATGTCAGCGTAGGTAATTATTATGTATATTAACTTTATTACAACTTTGGCATGACAATATCTGCTGCTTTACCTTAACACAGTGTGAGTGTTACAGTTACAACAGCCAACTAGTCCGCTGCTCTCGCTTCAGGCAGCCTCGCACTGTCCCCCTAGTGCAGGCTGCGGCTGAACAGAAAGCACTGAGGTGAGGTGTCAAGATTTCATCTCTGAGCTCTCTGATAGGCTATTGCTTGATGTGTAACCAATCAGATAGCGCTGTGGGCGGGACATTGCTCCAGACACAGAACTACTGTAGGAGGGGATTCTTCCAGGTGCAGCAGCCGCAAATTAGCGCATTTTTTTATTAAGTTATGATATCGGCAAACAGCCAATGAAAATGCCGATACAGATCTCCTCAGCGGACTAGGAGAAGGAGGAAAGTCTGTTGTTGAATTGAATTCGTTCATCATACAGTAGCCTAGGCTACACTAACCTATGAAAATATTAATTTGGGCTAGGAGGAGCTGGAAATCCCTCTGCTCGCCTTTCAATGCGGGAGCGGGGGATTTCACCTGAAAGTACAGAGCAGCACGGTAATGTGGCCGTGCTGCTTGGCTCGTGTGAAAGCAATTTCTGTGGCGAGGCGGCTGGCTTTACGGGACTCCTAAACGGCTATTTTTCCGCGATCTGTGTATGAAAGAGCCTATAGTCTGACCTTATGTTCTCCACAGCTTAGCTATACGTCATAAGCCCCGCCCCATCCTGTTCTCCTTCCTCACGTTTATCTGAGCTGTCATAAGCCCTGCCCCATCCTGTTCTCCTTCCTCACGCTTATCTGAGCTGTCCTCAGCTAACCTGAAGGTTGCTAATAGTGCAGCCTTCAACTGAACCCGCCAACACCTCTCCGCTCGGGACGTGTCCTAGTTCATCACTGATGTCTGCAGCTTGTGTGTGTGTGTGTGTGTGTGTGCGTGTGCGTGCGTGTGTGTGTGTGTGTGTGTGTGTGTGTGTGTGCGTGCGTGTGTGTGTGTGTTTGTCTGTGTGTGTGCGTGTGTGTGTCTGTCTGTGTGTGTGTGTGTGTGTGTGTGCATGTGTGAGTTTGTGTGTGTGTGTGTGTGCGTGCGTGCGTGTGTGTGTCGGGGCTCAATGGATCAAGGCTGTAGCGTGCGGGAGAGCTCAGTGTGGCAGAGAGCAGACGAGGAGGCAGCAGAGCACAGCAGGAGTTCAGAACACTCCCTCTCATTATTGGGAATATCAAGTAAGCCTTTGCTTGTTCCACCACACTGTATTGTCTGCTAGCCTAGACATGCTAACCAGCTGGTTAGTGAGCTAACACTGTATTGTCTACTAGCCTAGACATGCTAACCAGCTGGTTAGTGAGCTAACACTGTATTGTCTGCTAGCCTAGACATGCTAACCAGCTGGTTAGTGAGCTAACACTGTATTGTCTGCTAGCCTAGACATGCTAACCAGCTGGTTAGTGAGCTAACACTGTATTGTCTACTAGCCTAGAAGTTGTTTCACACTTGTTGTTGTTTCACACTTGTTTCACACTTTCAGTTCAGTTGATTCACAAATCAGTTAAATACAAGTACAATCGATCGTATAAGACATATTAGAGATGTGCAAAATGGGACAAGTTGCTATCTGAAGCTTGAGGATAAGGGCCCAGACACTAAGCAAATAATGTTTAAAATATGTTTAATAACACGTCTAGATAAAAAAAAGTGCATGTATTATACAGTAACATTTATAACCTACAAAACACCTAAGGGCCTGTGTCCACCTAGCGTCTTTTTCCGACGTTAAACGCTGGGAGTACGCTGGGGAACGCTGATCTCGGCGCACAATATAACAAGGAAGCAGTCTGAAACTAACGTTAGCTCAGTGCGGTAGTAGCTTGATAGCTGACAGCTAACATTAGCTAACAACACACATACAGTGATTTAGCTCAACACTCACCAGAAATATTAAGTGTCTAGCCAATCTGCTCCCACAATTGAGCCTTTCTGTCTCTGTTGCGATAGTTTTTTCATAATTTAGTTGCCAGAAAAGGAGCACCCAACACCAGTGTCTTTCTGAAAAGTTAAAATAATTTCAGCTGGAAGCGCTGGGAGTCGGGCGCACAAAAACACCAGAGCGCTCTGAAAATATACACTGGACGCAGCGCACTTTCTCTAGACGTCCGTGTGCGCTCGCATACGCTCTCCCCCCATCGGAAACAATTGAAAATAGACGCCGGAGCTGATGAAGAGACGCTAGGTGGACACAGGCCCTAAGACTACAAGACACCTAAGACTAGCTGAAGGGAGTGTGTCCACATAGCGTGTTTCTGCATTTTTATTAACTTTTTGCTGTGGAAAAAGCTTTTTGTGAGGAGAAATAAAAGCGGATGATAACATCACCTGCTGCTAGCTCACTAACCAGCTGATTGGCTAGCAGACAATACAGTGTTAGCTCACTAACGAGCTGGTTAGCATGTCTAGGCTAGTAGACAATACAGTGTGGTGGAACAAGCAAAGGCTTACTTGATATTCCCTATACAGTATAATCCATACAGCCTTTATGAAAGCTGTCATGTAAATAACCAGCTGGTTAGCACTGCTAGGCTAGCAGACAATACAGTGTTACCTCACAAACCAGCTGGTTAAGGCTAGCAGACAATACAGTGTTAGCTCACTAACGAGCTGGTTAGCATGTCTAGGCTAGCAGACAATACAGTGTTAGCTCACTAACCAGCTGGTTAGCACTTCTAGACTAGCAGACAATACAGTGTTAGCTCACTAACCAGCTGATTAGCACTTCTAGGCTAGCAGACAATACAGTGTTAGCTCACTAACCAGCTGGTTAGCACTGATTGGCTAGCAGACAATACAGTGTTAGCTCATGAACCAGCTAGTTAAGGCTAGCAGACAATACAGTGTTAGCTCACTAACCAGCTGGTTAGCACTTCTAGGCTAGCAGACAATACAGTGTTAGCTCACTAACCAGCTGGTTAGCACTGATTGGCTAGCAGACAATACAGTGTTAGCTCACGAACCAGCTGGTTAAGGCTAGCAGACAATACAGTGTTAGCTCACTAACCAGCTGATTAACACTTATAGGCTAGCAGACAAAACAGTGTTAGCTCACCAACCAGCTGGTTAGCACTTATAGGCTAGCAGACAATACAGTGTTAGCTCACTAACCAGCTGATTAGCACTTCTAGGCTAGCAGACAATACAGTGTTAGCTCACTAACCAGCTGGTTAGCACTCCTAGGCTAGCAGACAATACAGTGTTAGCTCACTAACCAGCTGGTTAGCACTCCTAGGCTAGCAGACAATACAGTGTTAGCTCACTAACCAGCTGATTAGCACTTCTAGGCTAGCAGACAATATAGTGTTAGCTCACAAACCAGCTGGTTAAGGCTAGCAGACAATACAGTGTTAGCTCACTAACCAGCTGGTTAGCATGTCTAGGCTAGTAGACAATACAGTGTTAGCTCACTAACCAGCTGATTAGCACTTCTAGGCTAGCAGACAATACAGTGTTAGCTCACTAACCAGCTGGTTAGCACTTCTAGGCTAGCAGACAATACAGTGTTAGCTCACTAACCAGCTGGTTAGCACTCCTAGGCTAGCAGACAATACAGTGTTAGCTCACTAACCAGCTGATTAGCACTTCTAGGCTAGCAGACAATATAGTGTTAGCTCACAAACCAGCTGGTTAAGGCTAGCAGACAATACAGTGTTAGCTCACTAACCAGCTGGTTAGCACTTCTAGGCTAGTAGACAATACAGTGTTAGCTCACTAACGAGCTGGTTAGCATGTCTAGGCTAGTAGACAATACAGTGTTAGCTCACTAACGAGCTGGTTAGCATGTCTAGGCTAGTAGACAATACAGTGTTAGCTCACTAACGAGCTGGTTAGCATGTCTAGGCTAGCAGACAATATAGTGTTAGCTCACAAACCAGCTGGTTAAGGCTAGCAGACAATACAGTGTTAGCTCACTAACCAGCTGGTTAGCACTTCTAGGCTAGTAGACAATACAGTGTTAGCTCACTAACGAGCTGGTTAGCATGTCTAGGCTAGTAGACAATACAGTGTTAGCTCACTAACCAGCTGGTTAGCACTTCTAGGCTAGTAGACAATACAGTGTTAGCTCACTAACGAGCTGGTTAGCATGTCTAGGCTAGTAGACAATACAGTGTTAGCTCACTAACGAGCTGGTTAGCATGTCTAGGCTAGCAGACAATACAGTGTTAGCTCACTAACGAGCTGGTTAGCACTTCTAGGCTAGTAGACAATATAGTGTTAGCTCACTAACCAGCTGGTTAGCATGTCTAGGCTAGCAGACAATATAGTGTTAGCTCACTAACGAGCTGGTTAGCATGTCTAGGCTAGCAGACAATACAGTGTTAGCTCACTAACGAGCTGGTTAGCATGTCTAGGCTAGCAGACAATATAGTGTTAGCTCACTAACCAGCTGGTTAAGGCTAGCAGACAATACAGTGTTAGCTCACTAACGAGCTGGTTAGCATGTCTAGGCTAGTAGACAATACAGTGTTAGCTCACTAACCAGCTGGTTAGCACTTCTAGGCTAGTAGACAATACAGTGTTAGCTCACTAACCAGCTGGTTAGCATGTCTAGGCTAGTAGACAATACAGTGTTAGCTCACTAACCAGCTGGTTAGCATGTCTAGGCTAGCAGACAATATAGTGTTAGCTCACTAACGAGCTGGTTAGCATGTCTAGGCTAGCAGACAATACAGTGTTAGCTCACTAACGAGCTGGTTAGCATGTCTAGGCTAGCAGACAATACAGTGTTGTGGAACAAGCAAAGGCTTACTTGATATTCCCAATACAGTATACAGTATAATCCATACAGCCTTCATGAAAGCTGTCATGTAAATTCACTGATTACGTCCTATTTCTCCGCTGCCGACTTTGTCCATATTTGTTGTTGCTATGGGAAACGGCCAGCATCTGTGATTGGTTCGTGCTTTTCTGAAAAGTTGAATATTTCTCATTCATCTTTTGAAAGCGCTCCACTGTGACGGGGAAAAAACACCGGCTGCAGCGTTTTGCCTTTTGTGCGCTTCCCATTTTGCTTGATGAGGCCAGGGCCACACGATGGGACACACAGCCTAAGATAAGACTAACTAACTAAGACCCTACAAATGATTACTAAATGGTCCTACAGTTAGACAAGACATTTGAAAACATTCATTAAATCTGTAAGATTAAAATAGAAAAAATAAAGATATTATGTCAAGAAATAACAGTATAATTTAAATGGATTTCAAAGTAGAGTAGATTTTGACATCTCCTTCCCACCACCCCCCTCTTCACTCTCCCCCTACTTACCCCCCTCACCCTGAGCAGACCCCCCCCCCCCCCCCCCCCGCCACACGGTAGATAATTTAGTTAGTCAACCTCTGCCCACTCTGCAGCCGGTTCATCATGCGTATCGTACACTTGAGTGTCTGTGTGCTATCTGAGTGCATCGCGTGTGCCAATTACAAACAGCATACTCACATTTCACACTTAGATATTGTGAAATCGATTCACGCACGCATGTGAGCAGGGCTCGTTTCTCACACTGCACAGTCGCACGCACCCTCCCCTCCCCGAAGCCCCTCCCCGAGCCAGACCAGCTTCCAAATACATTACATAAAAAGTGCAACGCCAAGTTAAATGGAGGGGAAAGTAAATGGGAGGTTTTATGGAGCTCGCAGGGTGGACAGTCACGATACTGTACCATGCAAGAGTGCTGTAGCATGGCTTCAGCTCCACTGCCTTATCGACCCGCCACAGAAACAGAGCTGTGCTCTGCTGGGCCCGCGGGCCTGAAACAACTTAGGGTACCGCTCAGACCCAACTCAGCCACGCTGTTGTTTCCTCCAGGTTCTGTCAATAGTCGCTCGATGGGACCGGCTCACAGCTGGCTGCTTCCAGGCCAGCACACATGTCTTTACAGCAGCCAGGGCTGTGTGAGCAGCACTGCACAAAGCAGGCCAGCACACATGTCTTTACAGCAGCCAGGGCTGTGTGAGCAGCACTGCACAAAGCAGGCCAGCACACATGTCTTTACAGCAGCCAGGGCTGTGCTGCACAAAGCAGGCCAGCACACATGTCTTTACAGCAGCCAGGGCTGTGTGAGCACTGCACAAAGCAGGCCAGCACACATGTCTTTACAGCAGCCAGGGCTGTGCTGCACAAAGCAGGCCAGCACACATGTCTTTACAGCAGCCAGGGCTGTGTGAGCAGCACTGCACAAAGCAGGCCAGCACACATGTCTTTACAGCAGCCAGGGCTGTGCTGCACAAAGCAGGCCAGCACACATGTCTTTACAGCAGCCAGGGCTGTGTGAGCAGCACTGCACAAAGCAGGCCAGCACACATGTCTTTACAGCAGCCAGGGCTGTGCTGCACAAAGCAGGCCAGCACACATGTCTTTACAGCAGCCAGGGCTGTGTGAGCACTGCACAAAGCAGGCCAGCACACATGTCTTTACAGCAGCCAGGGCTGTGCTGCACAAAGCAGGCCAGCACACATGTCTTTACAGCAGCCAGGGCTGTGTGAGCAGCACTGCACAAAGCAGGCCAGCACACATGTCTTTACAGCAGCCAGGGCTGTGCTGCACAAAGCAGGCCAGCACACATGTCTTTACAGCAGCCAGGGCTGTGTGAGCAGCACTGCACAAAGCAGGCCAGCACACATGTCTTTACAGCAGCCAGGGCTGTGCTGCACAAAGCAGGCCAGCACACATGTCTTTACAGCAGCCAGGGCTGTGTGAGCACTGCACAAAGCAGGCCAGCACACATGTCTTTACAGCAGCCAGGGCTGTGTGAGCAGCACTGCACAAAGCAGGCCAGCACACATGTCTTTACAGCAGCCAGGGCTGTGTGAGCACTGCACAAAGCAGGCCAGCACACATGTCTTTACAGCAGCCAGGGCTGTGTGAGCACTGCACAAAGCAGGCCAGCACACATGTCTTTACAGCAGCCAGGGCTGTGTGAGCACTGCACAAAGCAGGCCAGCACACATGTCTTTACAGCAGCCAGGGCTGTGTGAGCACTGCACAAAGCAGGCCAGCACACATGTCTTTACAGCAGCCACAGGGCTGTGTGAGCACTGCACAAAGCAGGCCAGCACACATGTCTTTACAGCAGCCAGGGCTGTGTGAGCACTGCACAAAGCAGGCCAGCACACATGTCTTTACAGCAGCCAGGGCTGTGTGAGCACTGCACAAAGCAGGCCAGCACACATGTCTTTACAGCAGCCACAGGGCTGTGTGAGCACTGCACAAAGCAGGCCAGCACACATGTCTTTACAGCAGCCAGGGCTGTGTGAGCACTGCACAAAGCAGGCCAGCACACATGTCTTTACAGCAGCCACAGGGCTGTGTGAGCACTGCACAAAGCAGGCCAGCACACATGTCTTTACAGCAGCCAGGGCTGTGTGAGCAGCACTGCACAAAGCAGGCCAGCACACATGTCTTTACAGCAGCCAGGGCTGTGTGAGCACTGCACAAAGCAGGCCAGCACACATGTCTTTACAGCAGCCACAGGGCTGTGTGAGCACTGCACAAAGCAGGCCAGCACACATGTCTTTACAGCAGCCAGGGCTGTGTGAGCAGCACTGCACAAAGCAGGCCAGCACACATGTCTTTACAGCAGCCAGGGCTGTGTGAGCAGCACTGCACAAAGCAGGCCAGCACACATGTCTTTACAGCAGCCAGGGCTGTGTGAGCACTGCACAAAGCAGGCCAGCACACATGTCTTTACAGCAGCCAGGGCTGTGTGAGCAGCACTGCACAAAGCAGGCCAGCACACATGTCTTTACAGCAGCCAGGGCTGTGTGAGCACTGCACAAAGCAGGCCAGCACACATGTCTTTACAGCAGCCACAGGGCTGTGTGAGCACTGCACAAAGCAGGCCAGCACACATGTCTTTACAGCAGCCAGGGCTGTGTGAGCACTGCACAAAGCAGGCCAGCACACATGTCTTTACAGCAGCCACAGGGCTGTGTGAGCACTGCACAAAGCAGGCCAGCACACATGTCTTTACAGCAGCCACAGGGCTGTGTGAGCACTGCACAAAGCAGGCCAGCACACATGTCTTTACAGCAGCCAGGGCTGTGTGAGCACTGCACAAAGCAGGCCAGCACACATGTCTTTACAGCTGAGCCAGGGCTGTGTGAGCACTGCACAAAGCACTTTGACTTCATTACAGGCAGGTTGGACTGTGCTAATGAAAGACCTCAAGCAAGGGTGGGGCATTAAGAAGAGGCTGATGAGAGAGAGAGAGAGAGAGAGAGAGAGAGAGAGAGAGAGGCTGATGGAAGAAGAGAGAGAGAGAGAGAGAGATAGGCTGATTAAAGAAGAGAGAGAGAGAGGCTGATTAAAGAAGAGAGAGAGAGAGAGAGAGAGAGGCTGATTAAAGAAGAGAGAGAGAGAGGCTGATGGAAGAAGAGAGAGAGAGAGAGAGAGAGAGAGAGAGGCTGATTAAAGAAGAGAGAGAGAGAGAGAGGCTGATGGAAGAGAGAGAGAGAGAGAGAGAGAGAGAGAGAGGCTGATTAAAGAAGAGAGAGAGAGAGGCTGATTAAAGAAGAGAGAGAGAGAGAGGCTGATTGAAGAAGAGAGAGAGAGAGAGGCTGATTAAAGAAGAGAGAGAGAGAGAGAGGCTGATTAAAGAAGAGAGAGAGAGAGAGGCTGATTAAAGAAGAGAGAGAGAGAGAGAGAGAGAGAGAGGCTGATTGAAGAAGAGAGAGAGAGAGAGGCTGATTAAAGAAGAGAGAGAGAGAGAGAGAGAGAGAGAGAGGCTGATTAAAGAAGAGAGAGAGGCTGATGGAAGAGAGAGAGAGAGAGAGAGAGGCTGATTAAAGAAGAGAGAGAGAGAGGCTGATTAAAGAAGAGAGAGAGAGAGAGGCTGATGGAAGAGAGAGAGAGAGAGAGAGAGAGGCTGATTAAAGAAGAGAGAGAGGCTGATTAAAGAAGAGAGAGAGGCTGATTAAAGAAGAGAGAGGCTGATATAAGAGAGAGAGAGGCTGATTAAAGAAGAGAGAGAGAGAGGCTGATGGAAGAGAGAGAGAGAGAGAGGCTGATTAAAGAAGAGAGAGAGAGAGGCTGATGGAAGAGAGAGAGAGAGAGAGAGAGAGAGAGGCTGATTAAAGAAGAGAGAGAGAGAGGCTGATTAAAGAAGAGAGAGAGAGGCTGATGGAAGAGAGAGAGAGAGAGAGGCTGATTAAAGAAGAGAGAGAGAGGCTGATGGAAGAGAGAGAGAGAGAGAGAGGCTGATTAAAGAAGAGAGAGAGAGAGGCTGATGGAAGAGAGAGACAGAGAGAGAGAGGCTGATTGAAGAAGAGAGAGAGAGAGCGAGGGGAGAAGTTTTGGACATGGAAACATTAGTTCTCATTTATCAGAATCGAGAAGTGGAAAAGCAATGTTAAAGTTGAGCAGTTCTGCTGCAATAATAACTCCTGAGTCCAAACCGTCCTCTGCCTGATGTGGTAGGATCAATCTCTGAGCCACATCTAAAGCACAATGAAAGTAGCATAGCTACTCAACAACACCCTCACACAAATCTATGTGGTTGAAAAAGGACAAAAAACAATCTTGAATCAACTCGTGCGTGACGGCTGACTGGTTTGGAACAGAAGTAAAAGTGTTCTGGGACGGCCTCAGCCCTGTCAACTAGGGCTAATGAGAAATACAGTGTATGGTTAAGTATAGACCAATAGACATTTTCACTTTTCAAATGGAAAACTGCTCACCCAGCAAAACCATTGTCAAGTACCACAGGGACCAGTCTGGGTCTACCAAGGACAACAGAAAGTAACAGGCCTACAGGCAATGTACACCAGATGTGTTAAGGCTGCGTTGCGGATCCACCAAAACTGCCGGATCGGCTCTCGCCTGTTCATTGATGGTGATACATGTTAATTGATGGGAGATACATGTTAATTGATGGGAGATACATGTTAATTGATGGGTGATACATGTTAATTGATGGGTGATACATGTTAATTGATGGGCGATACATGTTAAAGGAGGACTAACCCCCTAGATATGTATCAGAACAGTGATTTGAAAATACCTATGGAAAAAACCAAGAAATGACAAATGCTCTTGTCTATACTAGACTCTTTGGCTGTGTTCAAGTCAAGATTTTTTTCCGGAAATCGACGCCATTACAGTTTGCCTACTGCCTCAAAAATAATTTATTTGAGAGGGGCAATATCTTTATAAATATCAACAACTAGCCAACGCTGGTGGCCTGTTTGGAAACAGCTTTGCTCAAAATGGTTGAAAGTTATATCAATTTGGTAATTCAGTGGCGAACTAGAAATTTAATTCTTTTTCTGCATGTATCTCTATGGCAGCGTGTCGAACTACGTTACGAGAGCAAAGTGACGTGGGCTCGTTACAGCAGCACACCGCACAATAGGACAAACCCCCCGCTCTGGGGTAACACAATGCAAGATTTCTCCACGTAATTCCCTCGTCTAACTAGAGATAAACCGCGCAATGAAATCCGTTTTTAATTTGCATTTTGGGGCTTTTCGTGATTCTTGTTCAAAGTTACAGCACCTCTGATTTTTCCTCTCAGGGCGCAGGCAGTGCAGGGCAGAGCTCTTCTCCTCCTCACAGACTGTTCCCATGCAAATCCCCCCGAGGAGCACACACACACAGACAGAGCCAGTCGCTCTGCTCTGCTGACTTGATTTCCTGAAAAGTTGGCGTTGCTTGTACACAGTGACGATATTATATTAGCCGATATGTTTAGAGAAGCTTTGTCACGTTGTCACGTCGTAGTATAGCGTTATATTTTACATGTCCGCTAAACTGCGACGAGATTTGTTTGCTGAAATGTCAGACTGTTCCCATGCAAAAAAACCCGCCTCTCACTGCTGCTGTGTGCTGCTGCTGCACGCGCCCCCGCGGGTGCATGAGAGAGCAGACTCTCCCGTTTGACTGGCCGAGAGAAAGTGCTTCCAAGTCGGACTGATAATATAAACAACATAATTAGAGCTTATCCAGGTAAGATATTAATAATGTAATGACACATTCAGCGGGAAACTAACTATAATTAAGACATGTGCCAACTTTGACGACGTTTGGTTCAGTATTTTAAGAGCAAACTTCAATAGGAATAGGCTTGGAGTTGTGAGGAGCCGAAAGGGTACAGGGGGAGTAGTGGAGTAACTATCTTGAAATCCCATAGTCTTTGGGGACAACCTGACGTCAGGTTGTACCAAATCTCCCATTAATTTGAGAAAAGAAAAAAAAGCAGTGTTCCACCCTTAAGGTGCATTCACACCGAGATATTTATTTTTCGCTCTGTCGCTCAAGTCAACCCTTTGGAATCGCTCTGTCGCTCTGTTTAAATCGCTCATCAACAGGCACACGAAATGACGGACATGTGGGGGATATAACGTTACGCAATGTCATGCTGTTTGTCCACTACGAGCCACCGTCATTGTTTACAAGCTAAGCCCATCAGCGTGCACCTAATGCGAGCTGCATACCGGTAGTACAGACTTCACTTCATGTCAGCTGTCAGCCTGTCAATGCGGTTTGTTGCCACACAATAAACCAGCGGTTTGTTCCAAGCCAGAGTGATCCTTGACTCGCTCTCACACAGCAGCCAATCAGCATTGAACAGCGAGCGACTGATGCCAGCGTATTTTCGCTCGAGTTGGAATATTTCATCTTGAGCGACGAGCGTATTTTCTCCCTATCGCTCTGTCTCTGCCGCTCGGACGCCCAGCGATTATTCTCCCAGGCGAATATACGCTCAATCGCTCGTTTGCATTGACTTTGTATGTAAACTCGACGCCAGCGACCAACTTTAATAGGTCGGTGTGAACGCCCCTTTAGAGGGCGCTTATGCCAGATATGCTGCTGAAAAATGATACAAATGGTCAAATGGCAACAGTTTGGTGTCAAATGTGGAAATTTTGACCAGAATTCTTCACACATCACCCCCAAAGTCATATATATTGGTTAAAAGCTGAAAAAAAGTGTTTTGGGGGTTAGTTCTCCTTTAATTGATGGGAGATACATGTTAATTGATTGGCGATACATGTTAGCAAATTGAATCAGTAAATTCTTATAAGTACCTTGGTATCTGGTTAGACACCAGACTCTCCTTCCAGACTCATATTGAACATCTCACAAAGAAACTGAGGAGGAAGATCGTTTTTTTATATAGGAACAAATCTTGCTTTTCATTCAGTGCCAGAAAAACTGTTGTACAATCATTAATAATGTCGGTTTTTGATTATGGTGATGTTGTATACATGCATGCCTCATCTTCCATTTTGAAGTCCCTCGATGCTGTTTATCACAGTGCTCTGCGTTTTATCATAGGCGATGCTTTTCTTACACACCATTGTACTTTGTACGAAAAGGTGGGCTGGTCCTCCCTAATGGCTCGTAGAGAAAAACACTGTCTTTTATTTATTTACAAAGCTTTAATTGGGAAACTCCCGGCATATTTGTCCTCACTTCTCATTCATAACAGTGGAGGTTATCAAACTCGCTCACAGTCCTGTATTAGACTATCTATCCCACGTGTGAGGACTGAACAAGGAAAGAGTGCTTTTGCTTTCTATGCCCCCAACGGTTGGAATAGACTTCAGGACACTCTGAAAATAGAAGCATTGATCCCTCTTGTTTCCTTTAAAACTCTTTTAGAAGGTCTCCCACATAATGGGTGCTCTTGTTTTACTTGAAAGTGGGTTTTTCACCTATTCTTAATGTTGTTTTGATTGTCTGTCTGTAACTTGAAACCTTGTGTATGTGTTCCTCTGTACCAGGGCTCTCTTGAAAATGAGAGCTTGCTCTCAAGAGATATCCCTGTATAAATAAAGGTGAAAAAAAAAAAAAAAAAAAAAAAAAATTGATGGGTGATACATGTTAATTGATGGGCGATACATGTTAATTGATGGGAGATACATGTTAATTGATGGGCGATACATGTTAATTGATGGGAGATACATGTTAATTGATGGGCGATACATGTTAATTGATGGGCGATACATGTTAATTGATGGGAGATACATGTTAATTGATGGGCGATACATGTTAATTGATGGGCGATACATGTTAATTGATGGGCGATACATGTTAATTGATGGGAGATACATGTTAATTGATGGGCGATACATGTTAATTGATGGGAGATACATGTTAATTGATGGGTGATACATGTTAATTGATGGGAGATACATGTTAATTGATGGGAGATACATGTTAATTGATGGGATATACATGTTAATTGATGGGTGATACATGTTAATTGATGAGCGATACATGTTAATTGATGGGAGATACATGTTAATTGATGGGCGATACATGTTAATTGATGGGCGATACATGTTAATTGATGGGCGATACATGTTAATTGATGGGCGATACATGTTAATTGATGGGCGATACATGTTAATTGATGGGCGATACATGTTAATTGATGGGAGATACATGTTAATTGATGGGAGATACATGTTAATTGATGGGAGATACATGTTAATTGATGGGTGATACATGTTAATTGATGGGCGATACGGAGAAATGACGCACCTGTTCTATTTTTGACGGATCTTGCATCCGTCTGACAGATGACATGAGTGTGGGTCTGTTCTCAGCCGTACCGCATCTGTTCTGGAGGCGGTGTACATTAGCCCTTAAGGAGGCGGTGTACATTAGCCCTTAAGGAGGCTTGAATAGCCCAGAGAGCCCTTAACAAAGCTGCTGGGATGTTATTATAATAACCATACATTAATTACATAGCTGCATCATTAAGACAAATGAGAAGTGCAGGACTCAAGTACTGGACAGCGCTTTGGTCCGCAAAACAACTTTGAGATCATAATTAAATTTAATACATTTTTAGTAATTAAATATAATAACTAAATTTACCTAATTAAATTTAGCCCTGCCGGATTTAATATAGCTTATAATATAACATGCGTTTCATTGGAGAGTACCGTCAATGTGGGTGTGTAATTTGGCTCTGGAGGAAGAAATGCATTGTGTGTGATGCTCATATCAGCGAGTAAGACAGCAACATCAATCAGATGAGGCCGTTTGTGCACGATTAGCTCGATTAGCTCGATTAGCTCGGCACGTGAAAATACAGCCGTTTTAATGAAGTGAAAAGCATGCAGAGCTACACTATTTTAACCAGGAAAAATGACTAGAGTCAATTCATCTGAAGAAGACTGAAGCCGCAGAGTGTTTCCAGGAGTGTGTGTGTGTGTGTGTGTGTGTGTGTGTGTGTGTGTGTGTATGCGTGCGTGCGTGTGTGCGTGTGCGCGCGCTAGGGTAGGAAATTAACTTCTTCATTTAACCAGGGCTTTTCAACCCCCCTTGTGAAATATGTTTTGGCACATTTTGTATAATTTTCAGGGCAATTTGATCAAATGTTGTGAAATACCATACATTAGTTCTATGTTGCATGAAAGACCATTATTCAATGACTCTTATCTAAGCATATTTTCTTTCTAAAAGTAAGCAGAAATACTAAACAGCTTTCATTGAAACAACCTGGGGGCGTCTGGGTAGTGTAGAAGTAAATGCACTCGCCTACCACCGCCGAGACCCGGGTTCAACTCTCGGCAGCGGTACTTCCGGCTTGGTCAGACGTTCCTACAGACACAATTGGCCGTGTCTGCGGGTGGGAAGCTGGTGGGGTATGTATGTGTCCTGGTCACTGCACTACTAGCTCCTCTGTTTGGTCGGGGCGCCTGTTCGGGAGGGAGGGGAACTGGGGGAATAGCGTGATCCTCCACAAGCGCTACGTCCTGCCGGTGAAACCCCTCGCTATCAGGTGAAAATAAGCGGCTGGCGACTGCACATGTATCGGAGGAAGCATGTTCTAGTTTGCAGCTCTCCCCAGATCCCCACACGTCACGTGACGTTTCTTGCCCCGGAAGTAAAGACGGGGAGGAAATGGAAAATTCACGATCATATGGTCACTCATGATTCAGTAGGTCAGGGGTTGACTTGGTGGACTTGGGGAAACTCAATCAATTAATCAATCAATGAATTGATTGATTGGGAAACTCACTTCCGGGGCAAGAGACACTTCCGGGGCAAACTCACTTCCGGGACAAGAGACGTCACGTGACTGTTGAGCTCTATTGGGGAGAAAATGGGAGAAAAAGCTGATGAAAACAAAGACAAACATTGATTAACCTGACGCCACACTTCTGCATTGCAGCCACTGTTTTCATTACATTGAGTACACTGAGGCTAACACACACACACACACACACACACACACATCAG
Organism: Poromitra crassiceps; assembly: GCF_964638095.1. Taxonomy (NCBI): domain Eukaryota; kingdom Metazoa; phylum Chordata; class Actinopteri; order Beryciformes; family Melamphaidae; genus Poromitra; species Poromitra crassiceps. The sequence goes on from NC_139629.1 coordinate 28,585,552, forward strand.
CACATCTGCACACGCACACAGCTGACATGATAATGTCTGTTTTTTACAGTCACTGGTGTGATATCCACAAACAGGTCACTGCTGTTCCCTCTTTACCAACACATGGTCACACCAAACATGTGTCAATTGATCCTATGTTGGGAATAACCGCAGAAAAAGGATTAGTTTAGCTCTTATAGAGTAAAGTGCTTTTATGGGAGATACAGCTGTGAATGTGTTCTCTGTCACGAGGCAGTCCAGATGATCTGCCAGCTCACTTCACAGCCAGCCTCAGGTGCTGCACGCGCACACGCGCACACACACACACACACACACACACACACACACACACACACACACACAAGCATTCACGCGCACACATGCACACACACACACACACACACACAAGCATTCACGCACACACACATTCACGCCAGGGCATGTCTCACAGACTCACTCTAGGCCAGGGATACTCAACTTGCTTTGCCCGGGAGCCACTTTCGTGAAATGATAGAAAGCGAGGGGCCAGTTAATAAACAAACGATATCAATTTTTCTGTAGCCGATTGTAGGTTTTTGGGGTGTCAGCCGGAGTTTAGTCTGACAATGTTGTGCACACCGGATAGTTAGTTAGGTTAAGTTAGTTAGGTTAAGTTAGGGGTGGCCAAACTTGTTTGGTTGTGGGCCGCATATAGAAAAATATAAGGAGTCGCGGGCCAAACAATATTAAGCGTGGCAGTTTTTGCGGCAAAACAAATTGGACCAGAAAACCCTTGTGCCATCAAAAATTTTATTTCTACCTAAATAAATATATGATATATATATATATATATATATATACATAGTTTATTGATGTGCTCACCTATTACCTATTACCTATTACCTATTACAATGGGTATTTCTGTATGTTTTCAAATTTTCTTTTCCTGTGCCAACAGGTTAAGACAGAGATAATTTAACATAACATTAGTATTAACTCATTGAATGCCATGGACGTCCTTCGACGTCCAATTAAATAGTGACGTAGAATGCCACGGACGTCCTTCGACGTCCAATGCGTTTTTTGACGGTGGGACGTCGATCAAAGCCTTCCGCAGCTCCTGTACAACTATAGAAGCTATTGGAGGTGTATAACCTATTTTACGGACTCATTAGGTGGCGACAGTGCTTGCTCGGTGCAGTCCAGATTAGAGACAGGTCCGAGAAACAGCCTAAAAGCCGTGGATCAAAGACAACCCGATGCATGCTCCCAGAGCCATTTGCTCTGTCGCGGGAGCTGACATTGGCTCCGAACAGGAGTCAATCCGCGCTCACAACTGAGCCCCTCTGTCCCTGTCTGTCTGTCTGTCTGTCTGTCTGTATAGTTTCTCCAACCGATTAGCAGACAGGAAAGCAGCCCCTGACGCCAAACCATTCAGCAATCCGGGTTGGCTCTTCCCTGCTGTGGCGCTGAGAGCCGACAGCAGCACACAAATGCAGCACTCCGAAAATATAATGGTTGCGTGAGGCTGTGTGCAGTGTGGGGAGGAGTTTACGGGGGGAGGGGGGGAGGGGGGTGGTGCCGGGTGGTGCACGCAGGGCATCACACAACAACTACGTCACTACATCAGAAAATATTATCTTCAGACTCAGTGAATGTGCTTGAAATGCTGCATTTCACAAAAGGCGGATTATCTCAGCTAATAATTTGAAAAGCCTGAAAACGCTGAAAACGACCTATCTTCTCCGGCTCATAACTAAAGAACGGAAAATGGTATCAATAAACTTTTTTTTGCTGATGATACAATAGAGCCAGCTCGTTCTTGTGCGTGTTCGGTGTTTACATAGTAATATCACACAATATTCTGTGGGCCTCGAGAAATCACTGAAAACGCTCTGAAAACTCTGGCACTGGGAGCATCCGTTCTCCAAAAGTGGCTGGCACTGAATGAGTTAAACATTAATTCAGTATTAAACATGTTTAAAAATAAATAACCCCAGGTCAGGGTACTCAAGTATAACCCATTTTCAATGGTTTTAAATTGAAAAAATGAAATGGGGGAATAATTTTTTTTATTTTTGTTTTTCTGTTTCTTTTTCTTTATTTTTTATTTTTTACGTTTTTTCCTGTTTTTGTTTTTAGCTACCCCCCCCCCCCCTAAATTCATGGCAGGCCGTTTAAAAACGTGCAGTGGGCCACAGTTGGCCCGCGGGCCGTAGTTTGGCCACCCCTGGGTTAAGTACATACATAAGTGCCTGGGTAGCAAGCAGACGGCGGTATTTGACAATTTAGCAGCTAAATCATAGATTATTGAAAGATATTCCATATTCCAGCCATGAAATGTTATAACAGAAGAGTATTGGCCAGAATGACATGAACATTTGGACACTTATTCAGCGGGTATCTTGCATGTTGCGTTCAGGTGCACTATAAAAAAAAACACACACAGCCCGCAAGTTGAGTATCACTGCTCTAGTCCTTCCTGACTGATTTAAAAATACATGATTCTTATGAGAATCTATGAGCAAGTGACAAATCATATCAAATCAGCTCAGACTCATATGAACTGGTTGTAGGCCTACTGTTGTCCAATGAGTGGTTTCATGTGTCTTTTTATGTATTTATTTATTTATTTTACTGTCCCATATAGGATTGTACTGCTCTCCCGGTCAAAACCTGGTCAAAACACAATAAAAACAATTGATTAATTTTGGTCCGTTTCTTTTCCTTAAAGGAGAACTTACCTCCAAAACACTTTTTTTCAGCTTTTAACCAATATATATGACTTTGGGGGTGATGTGTGAAGAATTCTGGTCAGAATTTCCACATTTGACACCAAACTGTTGCCATTTTACCATTTGTATCATTTTTCAGCAGCATATCTGGCATAAGCGCCCTCTAAGGGTCAAACACTGCTTTTTTTTTTTTTCTCAAATGAATGGGATATTTGGTACAACCTGACGTCAGGTTGTCCCCAAAGACTATGGGATTTCAAGATAATTACTCCACTACTCCCCCTGTACCCTTTCGGCTCCTCACAACTAAGCCTATTCCTATTGAAGTTTGCTCTTAAAATACTGAACCAAACGTCGTCAAAGTTGGCACATGTCTTAATTATAGTTAGTTTCCCGCTGAATGTGTCACTACTTTATTAATATCTTACCTGGATAAGCTCGAATGATGATGTTTATATTATCAGTCCGAGTTGGAAGCACTGTCTCAAGCCCAGGCAGGTGGGAGCGGGCAGGAGAGAGTCGTACTGTAACCTCATGGACGAGCCTCAAGCTCCGGGGGCGCGCGGCCGCGCGCAGCACAGTGCTCTGAGAGCAGAGAGAGCAGTCTGATATTTCCGCAAACAAATAGCGTCGCAGTTTAGCGCACATGTAAAATATAACGCTATACTACGACGTGACAACGTGACAAAGCTGGTCTAAACACATCGGCTACTATAAACGTCACTGTGTACAAGCAACGCCAACTTTTCAGGAAATGTCAGCAGAGTAGAGCGACTGGGGACTGGGGGGGGGGGGTTGACTCGCTGTGTGCGAGCACGAGCTGCTGTGTGCTCAGGCAGCGGGGACGCGCGGGCAGTGAGAGGCGGGGGCTTTGAAGAGGAGAAGAGCTCTGCGCTGCCTCTCCTGCGCCCTGAGAGGAAAAATGCTGCTGTCATGCTGTAACTTTCAACAAGAATCACGAAAAGCCCCAAAACGCAAATTAAAAACGGATTTCATTGCGCGGTTTATCTCTAGTTAGACGAGGGAATTACGTGGAGAAATCTCGCATTGTGTTACCCCAGAGCGAGAGGTTTGTCCTATTGTGGGTGTGCTGCTGTTAACGAGCCCATGTCACTTTGCTCTCGTAACGTAATTTGACACCCTGCCATAGAGATACATGCAGAAAAATAATTAAATTTCTAGTTCGCCACTGAATTACCAAATTGATATAACTTTCAACCATTTTCAGATTTTCTGTTTCCATACAGACCAACAGCGTTGGCTAGTTGTTGATATTTATAAAGATATTGCCCCTATCAAATAAATTATTTTTGAGGCAGTAGGCAAACTGTAATGGCGTCGATTTCCGAAAAAGAATCTTGACTTCAACACAGCCAAAGAGTCCAGTATAGACAAGAGCATATGTCATTTCTTGGTTTTTTCCATAGGTATTTTCAAATCACTGTTCTAATACATATCTAGGGGGTAAGTCCTCCTTTAAATTGAAAGTTTTTACTGTATTTTGTGTGGGCGATGTAGCCTTCCAACCTGATAACCAGTTGTATAATTTTACAAATGCATTGAGAAAATGCCCATTACTTAGCTCAATCCTCCTGTGTTTTGTATGGTTGAAGATATGTTTGTTGTTGTTGTTGTTGTTGTTGTTTTCACCGTTGTAATCTGCTCTTGTTGAAAACATGGCCGGCCAGCAGAGACCTCTTCCTGCGCTGCACAATAATATGAGTAGAAATCACATGTCAGTATCTCTCTCTGTCATCTCTAAACAGAGACAGTCTGTGTGGATGAGACACTTTCAACTGAATGGAGATTACCACACATGGATGGCAGTGTAATGAATGAAAATGATTTTTACTGCCTCAAATTGGCCGATAAATTGCCCATATATGGCATATATAATCATATATGGCATATATAATCAAAAATGGCTGACGGCAGGTTATTGTTCCGTTCATTTTCACCATCACATTTTAGATGAGGTCTTACTTCTCTAAAGTATGACCTTGCATTTGCACATCCTGCAGCACATTTTCCAGGTGGCGCGTTCCCAAACCAGCAGTATAAACGCAGTGTTGAGCCCATAAAACCATGCAACCAACCAGGATTGTTCATTCTCAGCCACTGAGTGGCCACAGAGAGCAGAGAGCGCACATTTCCCCTCCCTCAGCACGCTTTTTTCCCTCCTGTTAATATCACACATGAAGTGTTTCAGAGTCCCTGACAGAACAAAGATCAGAGAGAAATCCACCTCTTTAAGGAGCTCATTGATTAGTCATCCATTTAAAAACCCTGCTGCCACTTCCTGGGAGTATCCCATTTTCTGGGTGAAATAATTATAATAAAAAAAAAAATGTATATATATACACACACACACACATATATATATATATATATATATATATATATATATATATATATATATATATATATATATATATATATACACATACACACACACACACACACACACACACACACACACACACAGACACACACAGTATATATATACACATGTATATATATCAGGATGAATCATTCAGATTGTCGTATGACATAACGTTTTTCTTTTCTTTTTTTAAAGGTGTGAAGGTAACTCACTGAGTGACTTACCAATGTTGTTGGAAGAGATGAAGTGCTCACTGCTCACACATTACGAGATAATGTCACTGCTGAGGAAAAAAATCGCCCGGTATTGAAACTGCCTCAAAACCCTTGATACAATCTGAACCAAAAATGGCACAGCTTTTTTGAGTGTGAAGATACAGTACGAGGTTTCCATCTGTCAGCAGCGGTGTGTTGATGTGTTTTGACACTGTGGTGTGTGAGGGACAGCCCTGAATACTTCCTGCTGCTGTGTGAGGGAGCTGAGCTTCAGCACTGAATGTGTCCTGCTGCTGTGTGAGGGAGCTGAGAGTGACAATGTGACAGATAACACGATTTATCCACCTGGGACGCACGCGGCTGGATTGATGGTGTGTTTTGTACCCTCTCTCACTCTGTGTGTGTGTGTGTGTGTGTGTGTGTGTGTGTGTGTGTGTGTGTGTGTGTGTGTGTGTTCTAGGCCCTTTCCATCGGAGGACACAGCTCTGAATGAGGATGATGTGTACCGAAGCCTTGAGGAGCTGGCAGAGTAAGTATGCATTCCACCTGGCCTTGGTCAACACGCACACGCACACGCACACACACACACACACGCACACACACGCACACACACACACACACACACACACACACACACACACACACACACACATACTTACACACACACATACACACACACGCACACACACACACACACACACACACACACGAGATGTAAAACATCACATCACATACTGTATGCAACACCTCTCGAGATGCTTTCACAGATTGATCCCTGATTCCGTTTCCGTCCCGACAATCAGCAGATATCTGGAAATCAGAGTCTTGGCAGGAACTGAAGGTCGGTGCAGAATATGTGATCATGTGACCTGTGCACAGGTCACATGATGGTTCAGGAGGGTTACGATGTGAGCTGTGCACAGGTCACATGGTAACCCTCCTGATCATGTGAGCTGTGCACAGGTCACATGGTAACCCTCCTGATCATGTGAGCTGTGCACAGGTCACATGGTAACCCTCCTGATCATGTGACCTGTGCACAGGTCACATGGTAACCCTCCTGAACCGTTCCAAGATGCATCGGAGCTGCCCCGGTTATTTCTAACCTCTGTGATATTAGCGAGTATCTGCACGGCGACGTCACAGCATTCACATAACATTGGATAAAGCTACTTTAACATCCCGCCCCGGAGAGCTGACCATATTGCCCACCAACGGTAAACCATTTTAGCACTTTTAGCACCGAGCTAGTGACATAGTGTACCAACGTAGTAACACACGGATCTTAACACTGACAGCCCACCTTGCCTATATCTCTGTCTCCTGTCCTCATCCAGACTCATCTGCCCTTGCACTTTTCTTTGGTAAACCAACCATTGCACACTAGTGCACACTACTACACACTAGTGCACACTAGTGCACACACCAACACAGCTGTTCCGCCTCCATGTTTGTAAACACCTGCCCCTCCATGATCACATGACTTCTCACATAGGCTACAGCAGCTGGGTGTGATCATGTTAATAATATCTTGTCGTGTGATGAGGCACCTTCATGTTCTTCTAAACTTGTCGTGAGCTTGTTTGTGACTTGAGAGAAGATGAATAAAATGTCTCCTCATGTGCGTGATGCACATTTTCAAACTCCTGTCATCTGAGCCCAGCTTCTCTGCCCGTTGCCATGGTGACACCATCAGCACCCTGGCCTTCGTCTTGGCCTCCTTGCTGCCTGGTTCGTTGGGTCGGGTGGCGGGTGGGTGGTGTGAAAGAGTCAGTGTCTCCAGCTGTGACAGCAGCCGCTCCTCTCTGATGAATGGAGAATAATTAGGTGGCGCTGTGAGATAGGTGTCATTCATCATAGGAGGAGGAGGGCGTGTGAGCTGGAGATATATGCCCACTGAATACATGATGGTGTGTTCTCTGCTCTCGCACCAGCCAAGCAGGCTAATACTGGATTAGAGGGAAGCTTAACCCATTGATACCTGATGCAGCATTTGTGTGCGTATCCCTTTAAGACCGCGAACGGTCTTAAAGGGATACACACACAAATGAGGGATATACATGCAAATGCTGCATCAGGTATCAATGGGTTAACCCCACATACATACAGCCAGTGATGGGCAAGCTACTTGGAAAATGTAGTAAGCTAAGCTATCAGTTACTCCAGATTAAATATAGCTAAACTACAAATGTAGCAAGCTAAGCTACGAGCAACATGGCAAAAGCAGCTTGCTACATCAAAGCTACTGTTTTTCTCACATACTGTATAATCAACTTCATGTCAAAGAACAACTTTCCACCAAACAAATAGGCAGGCAAAAAAAAAATCAAATTTTGATTGTTTATTTAAAACACACTGAAACTCTCACTGGCACAATATTCAAAAACAGACAATAAAACCTGAACATCATCTTCATCACTGCCAATGGCTCCCTCTGGCTCTACCATTTTTCAAAGTTCGTTGCTGATGTGACTTTGCCACATTTTGCCCTACCCTTAACCAATCGTCAGTCTTCATTGCCTAATAGTCTAGAGAAAATAAGGTTTGACCTTAAACTAATTGCAACATAATTTATTTTCACATTTTTATGTTTATTTTGATACCCGAAACACTGTGGAAGTATGTTAAAATGACGTTTTTTTAAATGGCTGCCATTATTAAAATTGTGGCCATATTTTGACTCCAATTACAAATTTGGTGTCTATTTCCACATTTTTGGGGGCAAGGAATCCACAGAAATGGTTGTTGAGTCTCTAAGTAGAACAGATTTTTTTCCTCATGTAGTATGAAGTATGTACGGTAGTCGTAATACAACATGGAATTTCTCGCAATGTTAGCTACAACTTCGTATTTGTTAATCATACACATTTTGAGTGATACCCTTGAGCATATTGAAGTGCTTGCCATTGGAAAAAAAAAGTTTGTTGTTTCATATTTCCAATTAAAAAAGTGTTACGGTAATGAATTTATTCCCTCAGTGTCTCTAAAAGTGTCTGGAAATACATAAAAAATGAGCACATCTATCTATCTAAGGGAGCTAGGGCTCTGTCTGTTTGTCTGTCTGTCCCACTGATGACATCATCAGTGATGTCATAAATCCACTCACTCTCACACATACACAAAGTCTCAGTGATGTCATCAGTGATGTCATAAATTGTGACATCATCAGTGATGTCAGAGGCATTGTGATATCAGTCATGTCATAAGAGGTTGTGATGTCATCAGTGATGTCATAAAAGCGTTGTGACATCATCAGTGATGTCACTTGAGCAATTGTGATGTCATCAGTGATGTCATAAATCCTTCCTGGCTGAGGCTATATAAGTGGTGGAAAACACAGCATACAAGTCAGTGTGGTACAGTGACACATCTGAAGGAATGGCTGTTCAAGCAGAGCATGTTGACACGCGGCTCTATGATGCCGTCAGGGCAGGAAACCTGGACACACTGAGGAGCCTGATGCAGGAAGACCACTTCAGAAGGCTGATCAATGAGCTGTGTTTTTATAGGTGGACCCCTCTGGTGCTCGCAGCCCGGTCGGGTCATGCTGCCTGTGTGGACTACCTGATCACACAGGGAGCACAGGTAGACCTAGCTGATGCGAATAACTGGCCACCTCTCTGCTATGCCGTGTGCTACGGTCACCTGGACTGTGTCCGGATCCTCCTGGAGGCCGGGGCCGACCCTATCAGAACCATACACGGCTCATACACCGCTCTCTACATCAGTGCTGTACTCAAGTACCTGGACTGCTTCCACCTGCTGCTCCAGGCTGCTGGAGTTCTGACCCGTGATGTGGCTTCTCACCTGCTGGAGGAGGTGCTGCTTACCAGGTGCAACACGGCCTTCGTCCAGCTGCTGCTAGACCACGGTGCTGACCCGGCCCTGGTGACCACAGAGCAGGAACAGCTGGCGGATCCTGAGGCTCTCAGGGTCTTTCTGGAGGCCAAGAGATGTCCTCCCAGTCTGGCCCACGTGTGTCGGATCCAGATCCGCCAAGTGCTGGGCACACATCGCCTAAACCAAGTCCACTCCCTACCACTAACACCAGTGATGAAGGACTTTGTGCTCCACCAAAACTGACTTGAAGGACTGTCAGTTTATTTATTTTCATTTATAGATTTAGTTCTTCAGTGACTGTTTCAAACAACTCCAGGAGCAGATATATACCAGCTATACCTAATGATGTGATGTCACTTGAGCAATGACATCAGTGATGATGTCATCAGTGATTATGTCATCAATGATGTAACAAGTGCACTGTATGTTTAATTTTATGTATCACATGATGTGTCAGGTGACCCCTGCGAGGGTACTTAAGGGGTGTGTCCCTACACTATATTCATGTCTGAGGAAGGGCTTTGCCCGAAACGTCACATTATTTTTGTGGTCAAATAAATATTTGGGAGCAGCTGCCAGTGTGCGGACTCTTATTTTTGTATTACATATGTCATCAATGATGTCATCCTTCCTGGCTGAGCAGACTGGGTGGGTGATGTCATAGTTGTTGCTGTCATGTCATCGGTAATGTCATACATGCCAAAGTATAAATAAGCAATTTTTCAGTCCATCTCTGTCTGCCTCCACTGTCCCTACTCTCTCCGCTTCTATGTTCAACTGCCATGTACTTAACCTGCTGCCTTCTGCCCCAGCCCTGTCATGAACGGCAGTGTTCTAATCTAAGCAGACTGGATTGCATGCAGCAGATCATAGAAAGCTCATCCATAAGAGACGAGACTTGACTTGGACTTGTGACTAAAGACTTGTCGACGCAACTTGGACTATAGCTAAAAGACTTGAGACTTGCCCGGCCACGACCCCTTGCTGCGCAGCAGCTATAATTTATGTTTTGTTTTGTTATGTTACAGTATGTTTGGTAGGGCTTTTCCCTAGCCCCGCCCCTTTCCTGACCACACCCCCTCCCACCTCCCACATACACTCCCCCCCGATACACCTGTCCATGCCCCCTACCCACCTCTCGAATCCAGACTCTCTACGACCTTCCTATCCCTAGCCCCGCCCCCTTTACCAGAACATACTGCGTGTTGCGCATAGAGAGATACCAAAAGAGAGACACATACTAAGATAAGATAAGATAAGATAAGATAATCCTTTATTCGTCCCACAAGGGGAAATTTCAGTGCTACAGCAGCAAGTGGACAGGGTTAAAAAAAGAGACAGCAACATAATAGCACGTATGCTCAACAATAATAAAAAACTGAATATAGCAATTACACAACTAAGAATTGCATTAAAAGCACAGAAATTACATTAAAGTGCTAGATAAAAGTGCATTTAGCAGCCATTTAGCAGCAATTTAAAAACCATTGTTCAGTGTACAGAATTAAAAAGTCTGACAGCCGCTGGGAGGAAAGAACTCCGAAAACGCTCCCTCACACACTTTGGATGAACTAGTCTGTTGGTGGTGAGGGAGCTCTCCAGGGCTGTCACAGTGTCGTGCAGAGGATGGGAGTTGTTCTCCATCAGAGAGGCCAGCTTTGCTCTCATCCGCTGCACACCCACCACCTCCACTGAGTCCAGGCGGCAGCCTAGGACAGAGCTGGCCTTTCGGATCAGCTTATCCAGCCTCTTCCTGTCCGTGGCTGAGATGCTGCTGCCCCAACAGGCCACGCCATAAAAGAGGGCAGAGGCCACCACTGTGTCATAGAAAGACCTCAGCAGTGCCCCCTGCACCCCAAATGACCTCAGCCTCCTCAGTAGGTACAGCCTACTCTGTCCTTTCTTATAAAGTGCCATAGTATTGTCTGACCAGTCCAGTTTATTGTTCAGGTGAACACCCAGGTACTTGTAGGATGTTACCCTCTCAATGTCTTTTCCCTGGATGTTCACCAGAGTTGGGGGTGGGGACCACGCCTGCGGAAATCCACCACCAGCTCCTTGGTCTTCCCTGCGTTGAGCTGGAGGTGGTTCCGCAGGCACCAGTCCACAAAGTCCTGTATCAGTCCTCTGTACTCTGCGTCGTCGTCTCCAGTGATGAGACTGCGTGTTGCACATAGAGAGATACCAAAAGAGAGACACACCGATTTTGCGAAAAACCGATAACAACCGGCGAGGTCAGTGAACTTAGCTTTTAATTAACATCGCCTCTGATCCTACTGTGTTCTTTATTCTTCTGTTCAGTGTGCGCTTGTTATTTTATAAGTTGATCATTTTGGAATTGTTGTTGAAATTGACAGAGGGTCTGTCCTATGCTGGACGATTTTTTGATTCGGAAATCTTAATGTAACACAGTGGTTTTAATCCATTGAACGTATTTGATGTAATACACCTGGAATTACATTCTACAGTATGTATGAATAGTGCTATGGAAATGAACGTAACCTTAATTTTACTGGAAAACGAGAAGAAACTCTAGGTCACCGAAAGAAAATGACATATGGCTCCTGACCATTTTTCATCGAGCCTGTGATTCATTTCATATTGGGCTAGTGTTAGTAGTAGTATCACTCAATCACACAATTTGACCTCTAACCTCTAACCTCCGAACTCTCCTCTATCCAATAACAGGATTTTTGCCCTCTGCTTTGATCAGTGAATGTGTTTTGTGTAGCGGTCAGCTAGCTGCTGCTGTAGCACGCTGCTCTCTGTGTGACCTGTAGGTGCACAGGGCCGCGCCTTATTGAATCAGTGCAGCACGCCTCCTCTTGACCTTCTCCAGGAACATATATGCATTTGATTCTCATCAGCGGGCACTGCAGACACATAATTGATTCATCAGCAGGTCCTGCGCCTAATGCAGTTGGACACACTTAAGCTAGCAATAACCCTGCACTCAAACACTTATTAATTAGCCTGAAATATTGATGCACGGATGATTTACGACGAGCGCATGACCGACTTTGTGTGAGCGAGGGAGAGGACGATGAGCAGATTCCACCGCAGTTAGAAATATTTAAAGATGGCCGACGTGTCGGGTATTTGACGTGAAGTCTTGTCGATGGCTGGTCACACTTGTGCAGCTTGGGAGCAGCTTTGCCTGCGTGAGAGATGTCATTTGTGAGGGGTTGAGTAGAGGTGACTTACCTTGAGGATTTCCATATTTACAGAATCACGTCGGAGGGACTCATGTCAGAAGATGCAGATTGGAGCCTGTGGCCGTCGGTGGAAAGCATCACTGCTGAATGAATGGAGGCGAACATCCTGTGGTACAGTAGAGGCAGACACGAACACGTGCATGTAAAGCACGCTGTGATTTGCATTCTGCCACACTGCCTCTGTTGGTGGAAGTGTGCGTGTTCGGCCTGGCTCTACCTAATTGAGGTCTGGTGGGTTAATATGGTGAACCTGGGCCACGCCTCCTCCCTCCTCTGGGCCACGCCTCCTCCCTCTGGGCCACGCCTCCTCCCTCTGGCTGTGTGATGTCACCTCGTCACCTCCATCCTGGATCTGACAGAGCATGACATGGGGGTGGACGGGCCACCGTTGCTCAGGGACTTGTCCCTCTGTGGACGAGCCGTAGATTACCATTGTGAAGCAAATAGTGTCACAACCATGTATGTCACTCTTCTTCTGCACTTTATTAGGCTCCATTAAGCCCGTGGGCAGCTTGAGGTCAAAGGTCAATAGCTTGAACATGGACGTGTCTAAGTGTAGGTATATCCTCAGATCCATCTACTGCACACGAATGTATAGAGTTAGAGATGGGCAACGGTTTAAGCTCCATATTTCATTAGTAATGAGATGTGGTCCTTTCTGCAGCCCTGTAGTGCTGTAGAAGCGTGATTTCTAACCCCACATAGGATAAGCAATAACCACGCCCTGTGGCGCCGGGATTGGCCAGGAGCAACACTGGAGGGCACGCAGCCCAGCGATTTCATGAACCAACTGAATAGCTCTTGAGAATGGACAGCGATTTCGAGAGTGGACATTGAGAGCGGACATTGAAATTAATTATTGTCACCTACCTTCCTTAGCATAGTAATAATAATAATAAGCATAATACTTGTAATCTACACAATGTACACAATCTACAAAAACATGCAATAATATAAACGGTGTTGTGTTCACGTTCATAGCTCATATAATATAATGTATCATATCGTTAATTTCAAGCTCAATTCTTACCCAGAGAAAAGGTACAGCACTGAAAATGTAACAAGCAATAGTTTTTTAAACATCTTTATTTTAAAAGATGAAAAAACCCAGGTGCTTTAGTCCCAAGCTTCAATGCTCCTGGCCAATCCCGGCGCCACAGGGCGTGGTTATTGCTTATCCTATGTGGGGTTAGAAATCACGCACTGTAGAAACATCTACAATGTGTCTGTCTCACTCTCTTTCCCTTTCATCCTTGTATCTATCCAGTGTGCTACATGTAGCCTTAAGTTCCTTTCACACCGGGGGGCATTTTTGTGCGATGAATTTACACTTCAATATTTTTCGAACCGATATCTCGTTTCGATGAGTGTTGGAGACGAGTAGCTACAGTAGGCTATTACCGATTCTTTGTAATCTGTGGTTGGCCATTTTGATTGGTCTGTCACATTGAGCTAAACTCTACTGTAGCCTTTACTCCCAGATGATAAGCAGTGGGTTCTAGTCATTGTTCCAGCCTTGTGATTCTGCTGTAAGGAAGGGATCTCGATTTCGCCAGGGTTTTATGCTTCTATGTTCTTATGATGTTATGGTTTTATGGTTCTATGCTTTTATATATTTTATTATTTTATTATTTACATGATAGTGCAATAAGGGTCAGTGTAATATGGGCGGGTGCAATTCTTCTTGCCTAAACAGGCACCGCCTGTTCCAGCCGGGTTCTGTGCAATAATATAGTGTATTATATATATATAACACCCTGGGCCTCCTCTGGCCTGTCAGGGTATAACACCCTGGGCCTCCTCTGGCCCTGGGCCTCCTCTGGTCTGTCAGTGTGTAACACCCTGGGCCTCCTCTGGCCTGTCAGGGTATAACACCCTGGGCCTCCTCTGGCCCTGGGCCTCCTCTGGCCTGTCAGGGTATAACACCCTGGGCCTCCTCTGGCCTGTCAGGGTATAACACCCTGGGCCTCCTCTGGCCCTGGGCCTCCTCTGGCCTGTCAGGGTGTAGCACCCTGGGCCTCCTCTGGCCTGTCAGGGTGTAACACCCTGGGCCTCCTCTGGCCTGTCAGGGTGTAACACCCTGGGCCTCCTCTGGTCTGTCAGGGTGTAACACCCTGGGCCTCCTCTGGCCTGTCAGGGTGTAACACCCTGGGCCTCCTCTGGCCTGTCAGGGTGTAACACCCTGGGCCTCCTCTGGCCTGTCAGTGTGTTACACCCTGGGCCTCTTCTGGTCTGTCAGTGTGTAACACCCTGGGCCTCCTCTGGTCTGTCAGGGTGTAACACCCTGGGCCTCCTCTGGTCTGTCAGGGTGTAACACCCTGGGCCTCCTCTGGTCTGTCAGTGTGTAACACCCTGGGCCTCCTCTGTTCTGTCAGGGTGTAACACCCTGGGCCTCCTCTGGTCTGTCAGTGTGTAACACCCTGGGCCTCCTCTGGTCTGTCAGTGTGTAACACCCTGGGCCTCCTCTGGCCTGTCAGTGTGTAACACCCTGGGCCTCCTCTGGTCTGTCAGTGTGTAACACCCTGGGCCTCCTCTGGTCTGTCAGTGTGTAACACCCTGGGCCTCCTCTGGTCTGTCAGTGTGTAACACCCTGGGCCTCCTCTGGTCTGTCAGTGTGTAACACCCTGGGCCTCCTCTGTTCTGTCAGTGTGTAACACCCTGGGCCTCCTCTGGTCTGTCAGGGTGTAACACCCTGGGCCTCCTCTGGCCTGTCAGGGTGTAACACCCTGGGCCTCCTCTGGCCTGTCAGGGTGTAACACCCTGGGCCTCCTCTGGCCTGTCAGGGTGTAACACCCTGGGCCTCCTCTGGCCTGTCAGGGTGTAACACCCTGGGCCTCCTCTGGCCTGTCAGGGTGTAACACCCTGGGCCTCCTCTGGCCTGTCAGGGTGTAACACCCTGGGCCTCCTCTGGCCTGTCAGGGTGTAACACCCTGGGCCTCCTCTGGCCTGTCAGGGTGTAACACCCTGGGCCTCCTCTGGCCTGTCAGGGTGTAATCAGACAGAAAATTAGACCCCATTCACCAGACCTCAGTGCTCCGCTCCGACTCTGTAGCCCACTGATGCTCAAACACACACTCACATCAATGTGTGTACACTGTAGATGCACACATACTAACATGCACACATTGACAAGTACACACACACACACACACACACACACACACACACACACACACACACACACATGTACACAGAAATGCATTTATATGATTTGTTTATGTCCACCACCCAAGCCCACGAGACAAAGGGAGATAAATAGTTTCAGTCTTGACAGTTTTACAAGACCGGCGGCCAGAAACATGTCTCTCTGACTCTCTGTTTCTGTCTAATAGCACGTACACACACACACACACACACACACACACACACACACACACACACACACACACACACAAACAAATCACAGTGAAATCTGCAGCATATGAAGTGTTAATTTCTCCCAGCACGCACTGTGTGATTCATGATGTTATGTGAAGCTCCTACATGTTCTCCGTGCAGCAGGACTTTGAGGCGACATTAATCAGTGAAGTCACAGATGTGCTTACTTACACAATACTTCTGCTTTCCAGGAGACGATCATCTGGGATCTTTTGACATATGGACTTTTGAATTGAATGTAGCAGAATTGCAAACTGGATATGATACTCATACATTTTGACTTTATTATCATCATATACCATTTGGTAAAAGGCAGTGCTGCTCACACTGGATTCCACCTCTCCTCCTCCTCCTCCTCCTCCATGCTCTCCCTCAGGAGGATGCATCTCTCAGATCTCCACACAGGTCGTTCTCAAACTCGATCTCAACTCGCCCTCACTCATCTCATCCTCGTCTCCCAGGGTTTAGAGCAGAGTCTGTCCCCAAAACCTCCCTCCCATCCAACTCCCCAGTCTCTGCTGAAGACACACAGCGAGTCTCAGAAGACTCTCCCAGGTCAGAGCGGAGACAGTGATGGAGCTGCCAGGCGTCCTCCTCCACACAGCCTCGTCAGTATTCAGCGTGTGCCACTTGTGTTTAATGAAGGAGGAAGAAGCACATAGCTAAGAGTGAACCAAGCCACCACCTCAATGAAGACTTCAAACAGCCCTGATGCCACGCAGGCAGGCAGGCAGGCAGGAGGACCATGCTGAATATGTGATTGAGGCAGGCAGGCAGGAGGACCATGCTGAATATGGGATTGAGGCCAGAGCTTCCTCATAACTTTTTATCCCTCATTCGCACACACAGTGAAAAGTATAGGAACACTTCAGCTGTGATGGTCAACTCAAAGTCACATGCAGTCTGGCTACAGGAGTGACAACTTGACTTTGTTTCTGTGTTCACCTGCCATTCCTGCTCAGGTGTGTGACTCATACTGTGCTGTTATCAGGCTATGGGTTTTTGAATATTGTTTCATTTGATATGAGAGAGAGAGAGAGAGAGAGAGAGAGAGAGAGAGAGACAGAGACAGAGACAGGCAAATGAAGTGCAGATCTGAAAAGCAGGTAAACACCTGTGGGATTATAGTCAGAACGTTGCTAAAAGATGGAGAGAGCTGGAGTTCTTGAGCTGAACTAGTGTACGTTTAAATGTACAGTGTGTAATTAGCCGCTGTCATGAAGAACATAGCCAAATTAACCCAACTGAGAGCAGCAAAAATGAAGTTAGTTTTAGGTTGGATATTCGACATTCTACAGTGAATGTCTGTTGAACATCCAAACCTAAAACTAACTTCGCCACGGTGCAAAAGCGCCTCTCTTCAAATTCAGCGTCTGTTTTGGTCAAAGAAATCGGAGGTACGCGGTTGTCCGCACGGCGCCTTAGCGTACGTACATGTACGCCCTCTGATGACGAAATTGACGAACATGCGGACCCCCGCGGACTCGTGGACACTGAGAGGAGAACTGCTCTAGCTGGCTACCTGGCTGCTTCCACAGCAGTCTACAGAGGCCATATTATTATTAGCCCACTCAGCTCAAAAGATTCATCCTTTTATCTTTTGAAGATCTGCTCTAGATGAGGCTGTTTATCTAACCTGCGTATTGTGTGTGTGTGTGTGTGTGCGTGTGTGTGTGTCTGTGTGTGTGTTCCCCAGTGAGCATGACTTGGGCGAGGATGACATCTACGATTGTGTGCCGTGTGAGGACGATGGGGACGATATCTACGAGGACATCATCAAGGTGGAAGTACGACAGCCCATGGTGAGAACAAGCCGTGTGTCTCTGTGTCACGTCTCCACGCCGTGCTCTCTGCCCTCGTACGCTCGTGTGAATTAGACTGCCTGCATCAGTCTTAGATCGACCGTGATGGCTTTGATCCATGTGAATGAGAAGGTTAATGGAAAGGTTAAGGGCTTTTCACCAGGACGGATGCATTGAACTGTGCTGTAGAGTGGTGCTTCTCAACGGGCTGTCCGGGGACCACCGGGGGGGTCGAGGTGGTCCACAGCAGGAGTCCACACAATTACAGAAGGACTATGTTGATGGTAGTTTCACTGTTATCTCTCTACCTACAGTACAGGTAGTTATGGAATTCTGGACAAAATCATATATCTCATGATACAAATATTTAGAGAATTGAGTCAAAGAGAAAAACATATATCATCAAATTGGGGGTCTGTGGCTCTAATGTCTACTTATACGGGTCCTTGGTTAGAAAACGGTTGAGAATCGGTGCAATAGGGGATACCATACCACCCGTAACACACACATACACACATATCTCCACTTACTCTCAAACACATTTGATTATTAATATATGACGGGTGGCCAAGCCATGAATTTAGAAAAAAAATAATATATATTCTAAAAACTCAAACGGAAAAAGAAATGGAAAAACGGAAAAAAACAAAACGTAAAAACATTTTTTTTATTTAAAACCATTGAAAATGGGTTATACTTGAGTACCCTGACCTGGTCTATTTATTTATTTGTCAGCTTTTTTTTAAACATGTTTAATACTGAATGTTATCTCTGTCTTAACCTGTTGGCACAGGAAAAGACCATTTGAAAACATACAGAAATACCCATTGTAATAGGTGAGCAGCACATCAATAAACTATGTGTCATATATTTATTTAGGTAGAAATTAAGTTTTTTTATGGCACAAGGGTTTTCTGGTCTAATTTCCCCCCCGCTTTCAGTCTAAACAGGTTGAAAACTACCGCGCTTAATATTGTTTGGCCCGTGACTTTTCTGTATGCGGCCCACAACCAAAAGAGTTTGGCCACCCCTGATATATGATATATGATATATATGATATCTGTATGTGAATGCACGTATTTTTGTGCTTGGTATTGTTTCTAGTTGTCTGTCGCTGCATGACGGCATCTCCTCCTTCTAACCTCTGAGCAGTCTACCCTCATCTCCTCCCTCTAACCTCTGAGCAGTCTACCCT